>NC_069659.1:346579690-346881896 GCF_027244095.1 Hemicordylus capensis | reverse complement strand
CTGCCACCAAATAGACTTTTAGGCTTTCGATGGCTGAGTCTACTACAACAGCCTTTCAAACCTCTTTTGTATCAAAACAACAACAACAACAAACACCTTAGTAGAGTGGTAAAGGCTTTAGGTGTGGGGTGGAGAAAACAGACAGAAGTTGCTATTTTTAAAAATTATATAAAGAAATTTCACTTTACAAATAGTTCAGCTTAACCCAATGGTTTCTTTGAAAAGTTTAGTACAAAAAAAGCAAGCAAATGAGCATAAGGAAAATGAAATATGATCAAAATGCATCCAACTGACCTGTCTAACCCTGGGCCCTAACTCAGAGTCCTCTGCAGTCACCTTGGTTTTTCCTGCAACCCAGCCTGTCCCTTGTTCAGCTGTAGGTCCTGCTCTCCTTCACAGCCCGGCTTGTGATGTTCTCTAAACTGCACAGGGGTGCCTCACACTTTGTTAAAGACACTGGCCCAAACAGCCAGTGTCCCTCCGGTCTCTCTGCCGCCAGGGGAGGGAGGGAGAAGGACTGCTCCACTCCCACCCGCAGGCACCCCTCGGCCGTGGTAAGGAGAGAAAAAAGTTATAAAAACAAACAAACCAGAGGTTTGGCGGGGCAGGCCAAAGGAGAAACCCTCCCCCCAAAGGAGGTTTCGGGGGCCCTCGTGTGCAGGGGGGAGGCTTTGCAGCTGGGGGATCTAGGCGGTCCAGGCACCCAAATCATCTTGGTGCACCCATGGAAACAGGATTCTGAACTAGATAGGTGATGGGCCTAACCCAGCAGGGCTGTTCTTATGTTCTTATAACCACGAACAAAGCTCTGTGAATCATCTTGAGAAGGTTACGAAGCGGAGCACAGAAAACAAAGTATCCCGCACAAGCTGGATCACCACATCCACCAGTCCTCAAGCACCCCATTGGTAGTCATTCCTGAGCATCTTTTCCTTTTGTTTTGTGTTATTAGTCACCTGTGACAGATGAACAGAAACCGCAGCGTGGAAAGGATGGGCATCACAATGAGGATGAAAGCCATGAGGATGGCCATCAAGGTCACTCAAGAGGGAAGGGACAAAATCATCGCCATCCTCATCCCCACCACCGCCATCCTCACCACCAACACCACAGCCATGACCACAAGCACCATGATAATCATTCACATGAGCATGAAGAACATCCACAACATCCACCTTCCGTTTCTCACACTTCATCCGAGCAGGAGAAATCAGTGGGCCGGGTGATCGTTCTTCCTCCTTCAAGCAGCCACCCCTCTCTCCACTCCTTGCCAGAAATTGAACCCGAGCAATTAGATGGCAAACCTGTTCCTCCTGAACAGAACCCCAACCTCCCTGATATTCACAGTGCTCCTGAGGAGGGACACCCTCGACCAGGCAAGCCACCAGGCCGGCCAGGCTTCACTAAGCCCACCAGGCCGGACGTGCCTCCATTCCCAACTGGGTTTTCACACTCTGAAACATGTCCAGGAAACACCACCATTGAGGTTATAGGAGTTACACTGCCCCCAAGGCCTGCTGGAGTACCACCCTCAGTAGCCACTGTGCTCCCAAAATTGAAAGAATAATGTAGAATAAAGGAAATCTACTCAACCTGAGGCAAAGAATCTTCTTTGTGTGAAAGAGACTTGTAGGGGGAGGAAGGAGAGGTTGGTGCTTGGGATCTCTCACTACCAAAGATCACCCAACAGGCATTAATTTAAATGGGTACCAGAGAAATTCCATGGTATGAAAGTCAATAGTGAAATCCCATGGTATGAAAGTGAATAGCTCTTTGTCAAGGGAGTTCCCTCTTGCACTCTGACTGTGTTGGTTAGGCCATGCTATGGGGGCAGCCATTTTGGTTATTCATGGATCAAGCAGGGAAACCTCCTTTTTACACTGAAAGCGATGCTCAGTTGAGGGGGACTGAACTCACCCCCCACCTCCACATTACCTCCCTGCCCTCCATCACTACAGGCACCCTTATCCCAGTCCTATACCAGACATCAGCCAGGCTTAGAGAAAAATGTCTGAAATTATTATGTGTGTAGAGGTCAGGCAAACAGAAGAGGAGGGTTTGGCTCCTCTCGCCCTCCTGCATCTTTTCTTGTCCCTCTTGTGCCCTTCTTTATACATGAAGGGGGCAGACATCAGAAGAAAAGTAATAGTGGCTTCCACCCCACTCCCATGACATCTGCTTCAGCCCATCATGGGCTTGCCAGACTTTCCCATCAGCACAACTAAGTAGGGGAAGAGGGCAGGAAAACACTATCAACCCAATACTACCAGCAAGGCAAGATGTATAAAGTGTTTTCTTCAGTTGCCAAGTTTGTATATACATGAGGAAAGAGAAAAGGAAAAACAAAATTTTTAATAGCGGGATCAAACAGTTAGGGAATAAAAGGCGTGTATAGTCAGTTACAATGTAGCTTACATGTACACAAGAGAAGCACAGCAGCTGTTCATGACAGCAGTCATGGATGTTTTGGTGTAAACCACCCTGAGCCGTTTTCAGAAGGGCGGTATATAAATTAAATAAAGAAGAAAGAAAAGAAAGAAGAAGGCATGGCACGGCATGAAAATGTGGCTGGTTCAGAATGCAAACTCATGCTATTAGAAAGGTCTGGCTCAAGGGTTCCCAACCTGTGGTATTCCAGACGCTGCTGGACTACAACTCCTATTATAGGAACATAGGAAGCTGCCATATACTGAGTCAGACCATTGGTCTATCTAGCTCAGGATTGTCTACACAGACTGGCAGCGGCTTCTCCAAGGTTGCAGGCAGGAACCTCTCTCAGCCCTATTTTGGTGATGCTGTCAGGGAGGGGTCTTGGAACCTAGATGCTCTTCCCAGAGCAGCTCCATCCCCTGAGTGGAATATCTTACAGTGCTCACACATCAAGTCTCCCATTCATATGCAACCAGGGCAGACCCTGCTTAGCTAAGGGGACAAGTCATGCTTGCTACCACAAGACCAGCTCTCCAAACCTGTGCCTGGGGATGATGGGAGTTGTAGTTCAGCAACAGGAGGGGCCTTGTGGGGCTTCACCTGAGCTGAATTGCCTGCCACCTGTTATCCCTTTCTCCTCTGTAATGTGGTGGTGGGTTGTTTGCTTTGGGAGGACAGGGATGAAGGATCTGAGTTCCTGTCGAATGCTCAAAAAGCCCCTAGTGGTTCACTGAGCACTGGGAAAAATTTCCCCAATGCCCCATTAGTTTCCATAGCAAGCCAGAGCAGGCTTTGCTTCATTTACAAGAGGGGAGAATCTTTTCATGATTTATACATCAAGATGGCTTGAAAAATCTGGGGGTTTGGGTGGAGGGGTTGTGTGTTGCTTGTTCCTCCCCAACGTCCTCCTTGTGGCGTATGAGTGCTGATTACTTCCTGCACTGGAGGGAATTTTACAAATACTCAAAGAGTGCTGTGGGCATCAGCTTCATGGAAACCAGAGTGTCTCCACTTTCACTTGGGAAGAAAGAATATTTCTAGGCCTCAGCACTGGAGGAAGAGAACTGCCAACCTGCAGTGAGCAACTGGGGCGCCAGAGTACACGTGCGCATCCGTGTGCACATAGCACTGTATGTGAGTCCATATCCCTGGTGCACCTCTGCATAAATGGGTGCACAACACAAAGGCACTATTCAGTGCACAGCATCTAGCAGGTAGAATCCAGCCTTCAGCAAGGTGTCGTAGTGGGTGGGGGCTTGGAAGGTAATCCTTGGGATAAGTATTGGTTGGTACCAATGTATCCCCATTCTCACATGCAAAATATTGGAGGGTTAGAGCTCAGTTCATTTGCTTGGGATGCAGGGGCGGATTAAGCTTTTTGCCGCCTGTAGGCAACCAAAGATTTGCTGCCCCAGCTTAAGGGGCTTGGCAGCTATACTTGTAAAGGGGAATCCAGCAAGGCATTCCATCCCAATGCCCAGTGGCACTTTTTAAAAGGAAAAGGAAGATTTCACTCCCCCCTGACCCAAGCCCTTTACTTGCACACCATTTCCAAAATTTGCCTCCCCTCAAAATTTGCCCCTGTAGACAAGTGCCTATATTGCCTATGCGTTAATCCGCCCCAGTTTGGATGTGCTCTGCATGCACTTTTTTACCTGCTTCCCATTTGTAGCATGCTTGTAGTTTGAATTGTATGCTACATCTCCCACCTGATCCAGCAAGACTCTTCTTATGTTCAGATTCGTAAACACATGCCCATCAGTTGCATGAGCTGTTTCCTCTGGTGTCCTGGAATTTGGACAGTGCAGATACCAAACAATCTGCCATGCATCTGTCACATACGGGGAGTAGGATGGAGAGATGAAGCAACGCTCTTGTGGTAGTGAGCATGAATTGGCCCCTTTGCTAGGCAGGGTCCACCTTGGTTTGCATTTGGATGGGTGACTACATATGTGCGCTGTAAGATATTCCTTAGGGGATAGGGCCATAGCTCAGTGGAAGAGCATCTGCATGCTTGCATGCGGAAGGTCCCAGGTTCACTCCCTGGCATCTCAAGGTAGTGCTGGGGAGAGAGTCATGCCTGAAACCCTGGAGAGCTGCTGCCAGTCAGTGGAGAGAATACTGAGCTAGATGGACCAGTAGTCTGACTCGGAATGTGGCAGCTTCCTATATGCTTGTGAGAGGGCAGGGTTATTCAGACAAGTGGTGAAAGATTTATACGATTTGAAGAGAAACTGGAGCATTCAAACAAGTAATGAAAGGAGGAAGTCTTTTCTTCCTATATTTTATTTTTATTGGCAAATTGTACAACATGCCAAAACCAAACCTATCAAGGAGGCATTGGCAGGCATGACAACACTGCCAACATACTTCACTTAAGGTAGGTTGCATGAAGAGCATTGCAAAGCTCAGAGACTTGCTTCAGTTCAAAGCAGGATACAATCAGTTCCAAAAGAATCCAAAAATAAACTTGGGGGAGGGGGATAGTCCCAAACTCTCCAATAACACCCAGGATGGAAAAGTGCCATTTTCAGCTCTAAGCTTTCGCTTTGGGTTCTGCTTAGTTGTCTGTAGCTATCCTCTTTGTGGCTTTCGGTGTCTCATCCTGTGAAAGTGAGGTAGAAAGTCCAAACATGAGAAACTTCATCCTCGTTCTGAAACTCCATCCGGGGAGTACCTGTGCCCCACATACAGGCCTGCTTTCAGTCTGTTTTCCTGCTTGTCGCAAACAGCCATATGGCAGTAATTATCCTGAGATAACTAACACAAGATGTAAATAAGAAAGCAATCTGCACCTTTTGTGTCCTATGCTTGTCTGCAGAAGGTTCCAAGTCCCCTCCCTGGCATCTCCAAGAGAGAGTGAGAGAAACTCCTGCCTGTAAACTTGGAGAAGCGACTGCCAGTCTATGTGGACAATACTGAACTAGATTAGTACAAGGCAGTACAAGGCAGCTTTCATTGTTTCTATAGTGCTATGGTGAGGATATTCAGTGACATCAACACTATTGAGTCCCTTATCTCCGTCACTGCATCTCCCCAGGACAGACAGCTGGAGACAGAACTTCTATTTGATGTTTGCTATTAAAAAGGAGGAGCAAGAAACCCCATGGGAAATTCTATGGCTGGCTCTTGCCTGGAGCCCAACTTCCATCCTCCAAAGACAGAGCAGAGTTCCCTTGGTTCCAGCTGGGGCAAAGTACTGCTTCAACTGTGCTGTAAAGCTTAGATTCTAAAATCCATCTTTTGTAACTTAATTGATGATCAGCCTCCAGGCCTAACATCTAAAGCCAGGATGAAAACGTTAAATGTTTTAGGGCTTTTGAACATTTTCTTTCTATTCTGATTGCCCATAAACTGTTCCTATCAGCTTTATATATAATTCCCTTAAATGTACCCGTTGCTAATCCCATGCATGGCAGCTCTTGCGAGAGCAGCTGCCAGGAGGTTAGCGACAGGGAAGAAAACAGTGATGGCAGCCGGTGGTGGGCCAGAGGAGGAGGTGGACCCGCCAGCCGGCCAGTGAGACAAAGAGCAGCCATCCAGTGGGAGGAAGTGCGGCCAGGCAGGTGAGAAGACATGGCAGAAAATGACCTTGGGGAGCAGTGCCAACCACCCATGGAACCTCACCTTGCTCCTCTGTAATGCCAGGTCGGTCCAGAAAACATCAGAAACCATCCATGATTTGATTCTGGATGAAGGTGCCGACCTGGTATGTATTACAGAGACCTGGTTGGGGGAGGCTGGGGACCCAGTGTGGTCCCAGCTTCTCCCTCCAGGGTACTCTGTTGAGGAGCAGGTGAGGGACCGGGGGCGGGGAGGTGGAGTGTCAAGGTCTGGCCAGCTGCTAGGGAAGTTCACGAAGCAAGCGGAGCCGCTGAAATCAGATATGGCTTGGCTGAACGCTGTCGACAAGGAATGTTTGACGAACGTTGATTCTCAGCAATGAGTAGGAGGCTGGAGATGTGATATATAGAGCAAGCCGAGAGCTCCCAGCTGGTAGGAATTCAAGGCTTGTCAGCCCTCAGCAACAGGCGCCTGCTCCTCCTAACAGCCTCCAATTGCGTTCTACGTCTCATGATCCTGCGCTGCTGTGGAGTCAGTGGTGTTCCACTGCATAGCTCTTCTTAGGATTGGTCCCCCATGCTTTCGGCTGACTCAGGCTGCTGTGCCTGCTCTAAATCATTAGTTGGATCCACCACAGCCGTTTCCTGAACGCTGACAGCCGGGCTCTGCCCCTCAGACACTCCTGAATCGGCAGGAAAGTTGACAGCTTCCCCTTCCTCCTCGCTGTCGGAGATCGAGGGCGTGACATGGAGTGGCTGTGGTTTATAAGAATAATCTCTCCCTTACCAGGATCCCTGTTGGAGTGTCAGACCATATTTAATGTGTGTACCTAAGTTTGGGGACTAGGGATAGACTGGGACTTCTGTTGGTGTATCGATCACCCTGCTGCTCAACAGAGTCCCTAACTGAGCTGACGGACTTGGTCTCGGACTTGGTGTTGGAGTTGCCCAGGTTTGTGGTGCTGGGTGACTTCAATGTTCATTTCGGGACCAATTTGTCTGGGGCGGCTCAGGATTTCATAGCGGCCATGACGACTATGGGCCTATCTCTGGTGGTCTCGGGATCGACGCACATTGCAGGTTACACTCTTGATTTGGTCTTTCACTCTGATTAGGGTGGTGTTCCATGGGTGGGGACTCCTGTGATTTCCCCATTGTCATGGACGGACCACCATCTGGTTAAGGTTGGACTCACAGTCACACCCCACCTTCGCAGGGGTGAGGGAGCTATTAGGATGGTCCGCCCAAGAAGGTTATTGGATCCCATAGGATCTCAAGAAGCCTTGGAGGGATTCAGTGTTGGCTCTGCCGGTGATCCTGTTGATGTCCTGGTGGAGAATTGGAACAGCAAACTCACCAGGGCGGTAGACATGACCGCTCCTAAGCATCCTCTCCGACTCGCTTCAAAACTGGCCCCTTGGTATATGGAAAAACTACAGGGGCTGAAGCAGCGAGGTAGACGACTGGCACGCAGGTGAAGAAAGACTCGGCTTGAATCCAACAGATTGCTACATAGAGCTCACTTGAAGACCTATGCTCAGGCGATACGTGTGGCAAAGAAGCAATTCTTTTCTGCCCGTATTGCATCCACAAGTTCACGTCCGGCGGAGTTGTTCAGGGTTGTGAGAGGGCTAGTATGTGCCCCACCTCCCTTGAATCAGAATTTGGAACCACTGACAGCCCTGTTTGGGAGTTAAATCAGCCAGTGCTGTGTTTGCAGCACAGCCAGAGAGACTCTCCCTGCCTTAAAGGTGCTGACTGATTTAACTCCTGAACAGGGCCGTGCAGCCCCATTTGGGAGCTAAACCACGTCAACGCATCAGACATGGGGGGGGCGTGGCTAAACACTCCCTGCATCTGACATCAGACACAGGGGGTGGGGTGAGGGGGTGGTGCTGCTGGCCTCCCTCCGCCTCTGACATGCTAGGGGTCCTGGCTGTGGTTGCAGGTTCCCGGCCTACCTGTAAAGCCAGGTGGTGGCCGCAAAAAACTCATTTGCTCTGAGTACTCTGGGGGTGCAGAGGCTGGAAAGTTAAGGCCTTGCGTGCACGATCCGGGCCTCATCGTCACCCCACCCCCACTCCACTGTGTATGCCTATGAACACATTTGGAAATTACACAGCCCCTTGTTGCTAGGACTAACTAAGTCTGCTGCAAATGATTTCACCTTCTTGTTTTGACTTGGGCTCTTGGCTGAAGGCCAAATAACAGCTCACTGTCCTGGAAAACAACAACAAATATTAAGATACCACTTTTCAACAAAAGTTTCCAAAGAGGGTTACATAGATAGATAAACAAAACAAACAAACAAGATGGCTCCCTGTCCCCAAAGGGCTCACATTATAAAAGAAGCCATTTTTGCTGTATCATCATGAGAAGGAATAAACATAATCATGTACACACAACTCTGGTCTCCTTGGAGGAAGGGTAGGATATAAATGTAAATTTTTTAAAAATAGTCACCCAAATGGCTCTCCATGTTAGCGGATATGACCAAAACTGATGCCCAAATGGTTCAGAAATACCATCCCAGTAAGGTTGCCATCTCCACCAGATTTCTGGGTATTTACCGGATTTTAGGCATGGCCCTGCACACCCATTTGACCATTAGCTGGCCCAGATTCCCAGATTTCATAAAAAAAAGAAAAGAAAGAAAGAAAAGAGCTAAGCTCTCTAGCCTTTGTAGAAGCAGCATTAAGGAGCAAGACATGTGGTCACTCTTCTGCTTAACTGAGCACTTTCCAGACATTTCCCAGTGGTCAGGCGGACAGATTTTGCTTCAGCTGATGTGTGGAATACAGGATGTTTGCCATAGTCAAGATCTCCAAATCTAGGCACCTGAATCTGCATGTTATGCAAATTATTTATTAATTTATTGAATTTATATACTGCCTAACATCCAAATCTCTAGGCGGTGTACAAAAATTAAAACATAATAATATAAAACATTTAGCATTCACAAAAAGATAAAAATCATAATAGATAAAAACACATTAAAATTTAAAAATTAGTTTGCCAATAATTTGCATGTTATGCAAATTAACTCTGGAGATGTGTGAGAGAGACATACTCCCTGCCCCATGGCAGAGACTCATGAAAAGACCTAGGATTACTTGATCATCCTGCCCTCCTGCAAGGAGTGTGTGTGCGCGCGAACCAGTGAAATGAAAAGGTAAGCTGCGGATTTTAGACTGCAGGGAGGATTTCAGAGTCTGCAAGGGGGCAGCCAAAGCAGAAAGCTGCCACTTCTCAGGATGCCACTTCTCAATGTAACCTGCTGCTGACATTCTCCTCCCTGGTGTAATCTGCTGCTTCTAAGAATGATGATCCATTATGTTCTCAACTTCATCCAGTACACAACCTGAACATTTCTGTTAATAAACCAAATATTATAGCCTCCATAAGTCTGCAGCAATTCTCCTTCCAAAGGGCACCAGAATCCAAGGCACCCTGAAGGCCCCTGGAACTTCTCGGTGCTCATGGAAGTGGGGCAACTGGAGACCACACTTTCTGCCACCACTTGTTTGTTCGTTATTTTTAACACTGGGGTACCCAGTGTTCTTCACTGTGGGGAGGATCTCTCCCTCGATGCATTGGCTGGCATATAGAATGGCTGTCATAAGAGCATAGGAACATAGGAAACTGCCATATACTGAGTCAGACCATTGGTCTATCTAGCTCAGTATTGTCTACACAGACTGGCAGTGGCTTCTCCAGGGTTGCAGGCAGGAATCTCTCCAGCTCGATCTTGAAGATGCTGCCAGACAGGGAACTTGGAACCTTCTGCTCTTCCCAGAGTGGCTCCGTCCCCTGAGGGGAATATCTTAGGGTGCTCACATGTGGTTTCCCATTCAAATGCAACCAGGGTGGACCCTACTTAGCTAAGCGGACAAGTCATGCTTGCTACCACAAGACCTGCTCTCCTCTCTAGACCAGTTCTCCTCCATAAGAACAGCTCTGCTGGATCAGGCCCAAGGCCTACCTATTCCAGCATCCTGTTTCACACAGCAGTCCACCAGATGCCTCTGGAAGCCCACAGGCAAGAGCTGAGGACATCTCTCCTGCTGCTGCTCTCCTGCAACTGGTATTGAGAGGCTTCTTGCTCCACATCCCACAGCAGAGAATTCCATAGACTAACTATGTGCTGCGTGAAAATGTACTTCCATTTGTTTATACAAATCTATGTTGTGGCCACATTTGGAGTACTGCATACAGTTCTGGTCACCATACCTCAAAAAGGACATTCTAGAACTGGAGAAGGTGCAGAAGAGGGCAACCAAGATGACCGGGGGTCTGGAGCACCTTCCTTATGAGGCAAGGCTTCAGCATCTGGGGCTTTTTAGTTTGGAAAAGAGGTGACTACAGGGAGACATGGTAGAGGTTTTTACAATTATGCATGGAGTAGAGAGAGTAGACAGAGAGAAATGTTTCTCCCTCTCTCACAACAGTAGACACAGGGGTCATCCCATGACATTTAGGACCAGCAAAAGGAAGGACTTTGGGGGGCTTCTCAGAGGCATCTGGTAAGCCACTGTGTGGTCCATCAGGGCGGTTCTTATTTTCTCAAGAACACAAGATAGGACAGGTTCTGTGATTGTCCTTCTGCATGTTTAGCCGGGATAGCAGAGCTGGGCTCTGCTATGGTTTGGGAGGACTCTGGATGCTCCAGACGACCAGAGATTCCGGAGTTAACCCTCTCCTACCCAGGAGTCTCTTGTTGTGAGAACAACTCTAATGTGCTTGAATCTAGCTAGATCCTAACTGCGCAAAATGCTCTTATTCATGAGAAGGACCTCTCTTTGGGTGGATTGGGTGCTGGATTGGGTGCTGGAATCAAGCTAGGCAAGGCAAAATGCTCTTTCCCCTATATATGGTCCTGCTACTTCAGCCAACTGCATCAAAGACCACACTCCTCTGGGGCAACAGCCGTCCTTCCAGCCTGTTGGTGCATTGTTCGGGTGTTGGCCCCTTTTCTCGTACACTTGCCTAATAAATCATTCACGTTCTGTTTGCATTTCCTAACCAGGGATCAAGGCAACGGCTTTAGTCACACAAATGGTGTTTCTATATAAAACAGTGTCCTCTCAAGCATCAACTTGTGCATCTCTGGAGGGGCCTTTCTGATGTGAACCCAGAAGAGCGCAGAAGGGGAGGCCAGTTCATTCTGTGTAGCCCAAATGGAGTTGCTCACGGCTGCCGTGATCCTGGCAGCGCTGCTCTGCTCAAATGCCCAAAGCCTACCCACTGTGGCCTCTGCAGACTGCAACGAGGTAGAAAAGGATGCAGAGGCAGCCCTCAACTTGATCAATAAACATCGCAGGGATGGCTACATATTCTCCCTCTTGCGTGTCGCCAATGCTCATGTGCAACAGGCTGTAAGTATAGATATTGCTGCAGCTGGTTCATTTAGTGGGCTGAAGGGATGTCGATTCAGATTCCATCAACTAGCCTCCATCCTCTGATTTAACCAAGATGGTGTCTTGAAATATATCCAGTTAGGTGAGTTTGTTCATCCTAATCTGAGATTGTGCAGCGGGGAAATGACTTGACTAGCCAGCCAGAGGTTGCCAGTTCGAATCCATGCTGGTATGTTACCCAGACTATGGGAAACACCTATATTGGGCATCAGCTATAGAGGAAAATGCTGAAAGGCATCAGCTCATACTGCATGGGAGACGGCAATGGTAAACCTCTCCTGTATTCTGCCAAAAACAACCACAGGGCTCTGTGGTCGCCAGGAGTCGACACCGACTTGAATGCATGCTTTACTTTACCTTTAATCTGAGACGTAGTATATCTGGTCACCATGTAATATCTGCTCACCATATATTAAGAAGGACATTGCAGAACTGGAAAAGGTTGGAGAAGGCGGCAACCAAGATGATCAGGGGCTTGGGGCACCTTCCTTATGAGGCAAGGCTTCAGAATCTGAGGCTTTTTCGTTTGGGAAAGAGGTGACTACAGGAAGGCATGATAGAGGTGTATAAAATTACCATGGAGGAGAAAGAGTGGACAGAGAGAATGTTTTCTGCCTCCCACAACACTAAAACCAGGGGTCATCCCATGAAACTGAAGGCCAGAAAATTTAGGACCAAGAAAAGGAATAAATACCATTTAAATACCAGTTAAATACCTCTCCGCCACCTAATGCTGCAGCAGGGAAGCAATCTTCCTGGAGAGCAGGAGGCTGTTGGTTCGAATCTCTGCTAGTGTGTTTCCCAGAATGTGGGAAACTCCTAGGTGCTGAAAGGCATCATCTCAGACTGCGCAGGAGAAGGCAATGATAAACCTCTCCTGTATTCTACCAAGAAAACCACAGGGCTCTGTGGTCGCCAGGAGTCAACACTGACTCGACCACACAATCTTTCCTTCCCTAAATGCCTCCCAATACCAGTTGCAGGGGAGCAACAGCAGGGTGCTTTCCAGACCAGCTGCTCAACAGCAGCAAAATACCTCCGTTCAGGCAAGTCACATTGAAAACGTAAACAGCAGGGGGAGAAGTCTCGCAGCAACTAACAACCCCCAAAAACAGCAACTTCCTTACGCCGGATATACAATGTCCGAGCTCTATATCACAGCTATTAAATTCAATACAAGGCATTGGCAATGTGAACGGCACCCTGGTGTTCGCATAGGGACTGCGGTGTCACAACGCAGAAAGTGTGAACGCACACTTCCAAGATCCGATGTGACCCCGTTGCAGGGTCTAATCTGGAAAGCACCCAGGAGAGAAGGCATGCCCTCACCTCTAGCCTGCGGGCTTCTCAGAGGCATCTGGTGGGCCACTGTGTGAAACAGGATACTAGACTAGGTTGGCCTTGGGCCTGATCCAGCAGGGCTCTTCTTATGTTCTTACCTAGTCCATGAGTCAGGAACTCACATTTTGACCATCGGTACCATCTCAGTGGACCAATGTTCATCGTGATGTTTGGCAACATCTGCCTCCCTGCAGATGTAAAATAGGTGATGGTATTGTTGCACTGTATAGCTTTCAGGGTGTTATCATCACTTCTTTAGGGTAATATTGCCATTGTTTTTGCATAGAGGGAAGTTTTAGGGTCAGCATTTGGGTAACAATGAATAAATTGTTGTCCTCTCTCTGTGGAGTACTCTTTGGAGGACATTTCTGCCGATTTTCATTTCCATTCCTCAGATAGCATCAATAAAATTGAAGAGCAGTGTTTGTGTTTTTAGAACTTTCAAAAGCTTTTAAAACACCATTGCATTTGGGCCACTGGAGGCCCGATGGTCAAGACAATCAAAGCATGATAACAAGCTGAAAGGATTGCAGTGGAAGAAACACTAGTGTAGCACCAGTGAACTAAAGAACTCAAGAAGCTGCCTTTTGCTGGGACAGACCATTGGTACATCTAGCTCAGTATTACATACACTGATTGGCAGTGGCTCTCCAAGGTTCCAGGCAGGGGTCCAGGGGCGTGGCTAGGGGCAAGGAGGTCCATGTTCACCCCTCTCCACGGCGGCCCCTTGTAGTGAGGGGAGATAATGAAGAAAATAGGGAGGGGTGGAGCTGGGGGCCTCTCAGAAGCTCAGGGGCCCGCGTTCTTTGAACCCATCCACTCAATTATGGCTTCACCCCTGCAGGGGTCTCCCCCAGCCCTATCTGGAGAATCCAGGGATTGAACATGGGACCTTCTGCTTGCAAAGCAGATGCTCTACCGCTGAGCTATGGCAATGCTTACAATGATTTCTAGATTGATGCTGCACCAGTGTGTGTGTGTGTGTGTGTGTGTGTGTGTGTGTGTGTGTGTGTGTGATATTTCAACAACCTCCTCTTCCCCTGGAAGCCCTCGGTGTCATCTGAAAAATTTAAGAGAGCGTCTTCTTCACTATGAGCCCTACCGCCCATTGAGGTCATCTGAGGGGTCCGTCTCCAGTTACTGCCAACTCATTTGGTGGCTACACAGAGACAGGCCTTCTCAGTCGCTGCCCCGAGATTGTGGAATGCGCTCCCTGCTGAGATACGGTCCTCCCCATCTCTGGCAATTTTTTTTTTAAAATCTGAAAACCCATCTTTTCCCAGCTTTTAAAAATTGTCTGTTTTAATTTTATGGCTGATTTTAAATTGTTGCATTGTTTTAATTTTTTATATGTATTTTAATTGTTTTATGTTAACTGCCCAGAGATGAAAGTTTGGGTGGTATATATGTTTGATGAATAAATAAATAAATAAATATAAATAAATAAATATAAATAAATATGTCCCTGAGGATTTCCAGGGTAAGGAGAGAAAGATCACTGAAAGCCCAAATGGAACTGCCCAACACTGAGCCAGCAATAGAACTCCATTGATAGGACTTTTCAGAAGCACTGGGGTTTCTCCCGTTGTACTAGTGATTCATTAGGAAGGATGTCAGACACTGTATCCACTGTATCATAGACTGAGCAACCAAATAAATCAGTACCTCTTAGTTATTACCACTAAGATAAGTAAGGTAAAATGTGCTGACAAGTCGATTTCAACTTCTGGCGCCCACAGAGCCCTGTGGTTTTCTTTGGTGGAATACAGGAGGGGTTTAGCATTGCCATCTCCCTCACAGTATGAGATGATGCCTCTCAGCATCTTCCTAGATCACTGCTGCACGATATAGGTGTTTCCCATAGTCTAGGAAACATACCAGCGGGGATTCAAACTGGCAACCTTCTGCTTGTTAATCAAGCTATTCCCCGCTGCGCCTTGGCTGCAGGTTCTAGTGGGACTTCAAAATAGGGCTGCAACTGAAATTTATCCAAAGTGAAATCCGAAGAGGAATTCACACTTCCTCCCAAGGAAGAAACTGAAATTTGAAGGGAAATTTTAGGTTTCTCCCAAGGAGAAACATTTGCTTCAAAGTACTTATTGTGCCATTATATCTTGACTCTTGTGATTAGTTTAAATGGAGCAGTGATAACTGTCAACTTGCTGAATTAAATCATTTTACCCTCTTCCCCCTCTGATAAGAACATCACATAAGATATAAGAAGAGCTTTGCGGGATCAGGTCCCAAGGCCCATCTATTAGAAACATAGGAAGTTGGCTTACTGAGTCAGACCATTGGTCCATCTAGCTCAGTATTATCTACACAGACTGGCAGCGGCTTCTCCAAGGTTGCAGGCAGGACTCTCTCTTAGCACTATTTTGGAGATGTCAGGGAGGGAACTTGGGACCTTCTGCATGCAAGCAGGCAGGTGCTCTCCCCAGAGCAGCCCCATCCCCTAAGGGGAATATCTTACAGTGCTCACATGTAGTCTCTCATTGAAATGCAAACCAGGGCAGACCATGCTTAGCAAAGGGGACAATTCATGCTCTCTACTGTATTCTTCCAAAGAAAACCACATGGCTCTGTAGTCACCAGCAGTCAACAGCAACTCAATGGCGCAACTTTGCCTTACCACAAGACCAGCTTTCCATTTTCCACAGTGGCCCATTAGATGCCTTTGAGAAGCCCCACCACCAGAAAATGAAGGCATGCCTTCCCCTGCCATTGATCCCCTACAACTGGTACTCAGAGACCTCCTGCCTCAGAACCTGGAGGTAGCCAAAGACTGGTAGCCATTGATAGATTTGACATCCGTGTGTGTGTGTGTGTGTGTGTGTGTGTGTGTATGTGTGTGTGTGTGTGTGTATGGCCCTCGGATCCACCTTATTTTCTGTGCCTGACAAGACAGGCAGTGATTCACCAATGGAATCAGGGCTGCCAAGGCAAGGAACCTCCAGAGAAGTTGCCCTGCAGGCTTGATGGGCAGGGCAGTGAGCGAGGAGGGAGACTGGAAAGATGTTTTCACTTTGCTCCCCTCCCTGCAAACACAGGTCCGTAGCCAGCCTAAAGGTTTGGTGAGGGAGCGGGGAGGGAGGTTTTACAACCTTAGTTGTTCTGCATTACAATACAATAGAGCAGTTTGAAATGTATTTGTAAAATCTTTTGGGGGGAGAGAGAAAATTGGGGGGGGCAGACCCACACTCCCCCCCCCAACTCCCTGCCAAGGGGCTTGTGCAAAAGCACTGTTCACTGCCAGAAATATGTCCAGCCCTTGCAGACAAATCTCTAGCAGCAAACAGCCACACTTTTGCAGGGAGGGGAAATAAGTGAAAATTGCTTCCTGATCTGCCCCACTCCCCTTCCATGTGCTGCCCCTCCCAGGGGCATAGCAAAGTTGGAGTGGGCCCAAAGACAAGATTTTAAAATGGGCCCCCTGCTCACTGAAGTTCAGCTCATGAAGTAAAGAAATCTTAAATGAGGCTGAATAGTGGCAACAAAAAGCATAGTTCTATCTATCTATCTATCTATCTATCTATCTGTCTGTCTGTCTCCTATGTGCCACAATAGAACATCATCCTAAATTATTTTTTTAAAGGTTTTTGCAAATTGTGGACAATTCAAGTCATTTAATGGTATTAGAGAAAGACATGCTGTTCTGGTTGCTCCAGGTCTTAACACGCCCATCCATTTCTGAGGATGAATACAACTGAAGGAAGCCCGGGTGGGTGCGTGGCTGGGGGAGTCAGTCATGTAACTTGCCTCTGGGGGGCCCCCCAAAGCAGTGTGCCCCCAAACAACTGTCTCTCCTTGCCCTGTTATAGTTACGCCCCTGGCCCCTCCCCTGCAGGGCAATTACTCTGCATTCTCCCGCTCCAACTTTTTCAATGGGCCATTGCCCAGCATGCAAACCACCATTTGGGCACGAAATTAAACACATTTGAGCCTCTTCTGCCATGCAAAGGGTTCTAATTTCTGTGCCCCCATCTTCCAGTTTCATTTATGCTCACTCAATGCGATCTCAAATGGAGGGAAAGAATCTTGCTGAAAATTTATTTAGCTTCTTAATGAAGTTGAATAGGTTTGGTGGTTTGCAGAATCAAGAGATCTGTCTACAATTCTTTTCAAGTCCTGAAACTTTGACTCCCCACCCCCATCATCAAGGGTGGTGGAGATGCTGACATGGCAGAAATCATGCAGATCTTTAAATCTGCCCATTTCTTTACACTAAACAGTGTTTATAGAAAAATGATTTAATTTGTTGCATTTTTCCCCCACCAGCCGCACTTACAGATAAATGCATCCGTCCTGTACTTAACTCTGGATGTGCTGGAAACAGAATGCCCTGTATTATCCAGGAAAAACTGGAAATCTTGTGGAGGGAGGCTATTCTATAGCATCACAGTAAGTAAACACATCTTTATTGCTCCTCATCATATGTACTGTTGGCACTCTCCTCCTCTAGAAATCCATTATTTTGCAACTACAAAGATACAATAAAGAAAGAAGACCTGGGCTGGTGGTTGCAAGCATAATCCCATTTGCTAAGCAGGGTCCACCCTGGTTTGCATTTGAATGGTTGAGTACATGTGAACACTGTTAAGATATTCCCCTTAGGGGATGGGGCTGTAGTTCAATGGAACAGCATCTGAAGGTCCCAAGTTCCTTCCCTGGCATGGCATCTTCAGGTAGGGCTGAGACTGAGACTCCTGCCTGAAACCTTGGAGAAGACACTGCCAGTCAGTGTGGACCAATTGTCTCACTGGGAGTAAGGCAGGTTCCTGTGTTCCTATGTAAAGAATCAGGACAGGAAACCATTTACGCACAATATACATGTCTAGCTACTAGTAATATTTGTATTACGAATACTAATATTTATATACTGCTTTTTAAGGAAAGTTCTCAAAGCAGTTTGCACAGAAAAATACTTAAATAGGATGGTTCTGTGTCCCAAAAGGGCTCGTCACCATCCAAACAGAAACATAAGGTAGATTTATTGTTATTTATTTATTGTTAAATTTGTATACCGCCTTTCGTTTAAAACAATCCCAACAGCAGCAGCCACTGGAGGGATGCTGTGTAGGGGCTGGACAGGGCCAGTTGCTCTCCCCCTGCTAAATAGAAGTGAATCGCCAATTCAAAAGGTGCCGCTTTGCTCAGTTAGTTGTCCTTTGTCTTATGCTCTTTTTTGAATACAAGTTGATGACAGTTTTAATCTCAGTAGTTGATGAGCGAGAAATATCCAGGGATTTGGTAGCCAAGGCACATGTCCTCACTTCCCCTCTCTCCCCATGAGAATGTTGTGGAAAGGGTGCCTGGATTGCTCCCCAGTTCCCACTCCCACACCCACAACACCAACACACTCAATGCTTGTTCAGAAGCAGAGTGTGCACATGTGCCATCCGTGAGGGAGTTGGTGAGGACAGCCATCTGACCAGGGTGGGGAGCGGGGGAACCAAATAATTGGTTTGGCTGGGGGATTTGTTTGTGTCTGGACAGTTGCCAAAAAAGCAAAGGGCGAGCACAGCTTTTTCCTGTGTGAGCTGCATTCAAAACACACACGGCAGTACACTGTACTGTATGTTGGGTGGGGCGGGGAGGCTGGCCTTGTGGTAACGAGCATGAATGTTCCCCTTTGCTAAGCAAGGTCCACCTTTCTTTGGGTTTGGATGGGAGACTCCGCATGAGCTCTTTAAGATACGGGGGCCGTAGCTCAGTGGAAGAGCAGGATGTCACAGGTCCACTCCCTGGTAGCATCTCTAGGTGGGAGATGCTGCCTGCCGGTGTAAACAATACTGAGGTCGTATTGTGCATTCGAATGGTCTGACTCAGTGATAAGTATAACAGGCCCTATGCCCTATAACATCTAGGGGCTGCACTGTAGCTCAGTGGTAGAGCATCTGCTTACACGCAGGAGGTCCCCTGTTCAACTGCTGACATCTCCAGGAGCTTTCCCAGACTACAGGCTTTCCCACAGGTTTACTGAGAGGCTTTACTGCAAGTTTGAAGTTGCCAAAAAAAAACCAAAAACCCAACGCAAAAAGTGGATTTTTAAAAAATATCCTGGATATAAGTCAGGCTACACTCTTATCGTGCAATTAAAAAAACCCAAAAAAACCTGAATTGTGTGTGAAGTCCTCTCCGATAGCTCGCAGGGACTTTGGGCTAAATTTGGCCAATATGTGAAAGCACCCCCTCCATTCCGGAGGAGATGCGAACTAAACGCTGGGTGTGAAAAACGTCCGGGTCGGGCCGGGAAAGACTCCTGCCAGAAACCTTGGAAAAGTCACTGTCAGTCAGTGTTGACAATACTGAGCCAGATGGATCAACACACAAGAACATAGAAAGCTGCCATATATCCAGTACATGGCAGCTCCTTTGTAATACCAATGTCGTCGTGCTAGGGATGTGCACAAACCAAGGTTCATGCACAGGTTCGGTGTCACGGGTAGGGAGGGCCAGTGACAAGCAGGACCTTTTAAGATGAGTGACACCGACTCGAGGGCACAACTTTACCTTTACAGTGCATGAGCAGAGGCCATGTACATGCCGGCTCCATGCGTGGGTGGTTGGCAAGGAGGAATACAAAAGTGTTTTGTAAACACTTTTCAAATACAGCTTGAGACAGATATGTGATCTATTGTCTTTCCCAGGACTTTGGACAATGTAAAGTTGTCATGTATACTGGTGGATTCTTCAAGACCCAAAGACTGTATGGATACAACTGTACTGTGAGCCCAGGTATTTGCATCTTGTAAATGAAGCAGCTGCAGATATACACACCTGCATTTTGAAAATGCATATACATATGACTTGCTCTGCTCTGGAGGTGTACATACAACATTGTCAGGTTTACAATCTTCTCCCCAGAATCCTCCTCAGAGGAAAATGGTTTAGGCAGTTTTTTTTCGGCATATGCTGGTTGCACTCTGCACTGATTGGCTGGACCTAACCCCCCCTCCCTCCCTCCCTCCCTCCCTGGAGCAGTTTTTCAACCTTTTAAAACAAAAACAAAAAAGTGTTTAAAAACAGAGGCACAAAATGATCTTTCAAAATGTATAACCACAAGCAGGGCTTTAAGCAACACATTAAAAACACCAGGGAGTCCATCTGCCGAATGGGAGA
Source organism: Hemicordylus capensis (assembly GCF_027244095.1). NCBI lineage: Eukaryota > Metazoa > Chordata > Lepidosauria > Squamata > Cordylidae > Hemicordylus > Hemicordylus capensis. The sequence continues at coordinate 346,862,023 of NC_069659.1, read as the reverse complement.
GGGAGGACCAAACTGGAGAGGGAGTCAGCATTTGATCCAGGTACGAGAACCATTCACAATGTGAAGTCTGCTGGAAGATGGGCTCATCCCATGGGAATTTTTAAAAAACACGCTGGCCCCTATTTATTAAAGTGTATCTGAGCTTTTTCTGAACCATTCTATCAGAAGTTGCAGATAGCAAAGCTAGTGGTACGTGAGATACACTATAGCTCTGTGCCAAGGCATAGCAAGTTTGCAGTGAGTCTTGGGACAAGTGAAAATGGACCCCCACATTTCTCTCCTTCACCTGCCCTTAATATTTATTTTATTTAATTTTATTTATTTACTTATTTATTTTTAAAACTTAGATACTGCCCAAACCTTTGTCTCTGGGTGGTTAACATAAAACAAAACACATATAAAAGTTAAAACAAATCAACAGTTTAAAAACAACCATACAATTAAAACAGACAGTTTTTAAAAGCTGAGGAAGCTTGGACGAAAAGATGGGTTTTCAGGTGTTTTTTTAAAAATTGCTAGAGATGGGGAAGATCGTACCTCAGCAGGGAGCGCATTCAACAATCTCGGGGCAGCGACTAAGAAGGCCTGTCTCTGTGTAGCCACCAAACGGGTTGGCGGTAACTGGAGACAGACCTCCTCAGATGACCTCAGTGGGAGGTGGGGCTCATAGTGCAGAAGACGCTCTCTTAAATACACTCTCTTAAATATTAATATGCCATTTAAATATTAAATGGCATATTAATATGCCATTAATATGTAGCAGCCAAGAGCTGTGAGCCCCCACTCAAGTAAATCTTGCCAAAGTTGGTGGCAAGGAAATGCAGGCTAAGTAAATCTGACCTGAACCAGGCAAAACATGCACACACACACGTCTCTATTCCATAGATTTCTCTGTGTCCTGATGTCCCATGGCCAGGGCTGAAATCATACCCCTGGCCTGGCTCTGCCCTCCTCTCCTCCTCTCCTTGTGACTGTCTGACTAGGTAGGAATAAATGGGCAGTTTTCACAATGGAGCGAGGTAAGAAGTGGGATCCCCCAGGGGAACCAGTGCCCTTTAACTTGCTCATAAATGGTCTAGAAAGTTGGGGTAAGCAGCAAAGTGGCCAGATTTGCAGATGACACTGAACTATTTAGGGTAGTTAAATCTATTTAGGGTCATGAAATCCAAAACAGATTGTTAGGAGCTCCAAAAGGATTTCGCCAAACTGGGTGAGTGGGCAACAAAATGGCAAATGTGGTTCAGTGAAAGCAAGTGTCAAGCAATGCATATTGGGGCAAAAAAAACCCCAACTTCACATGCACACTGTTGGGACCTGAGCTGTCAACGAATGACCAGGAAAGAGAGCTTGGATTTGTGGTGGAAAACTCCTTGAAAGTGTTGATTCAGTGTGCGGCAGCTATGAAAAAGGCCGATTCCATGCTCGGGATCATTAGGAAGGGGGTTGAAAATAAAAAATGCAAATATTATAATGCCTTTATACAAATCTATGGTGCAGTCAAGTTTGTAGTACTGCATACAGTACTGGTCTCTATATTTTAAGAAGGACATTGTAGAACTGGAAAAGGTGCAGAAGAGGGCAACCAAGAGGATCAGGGCCTGGAGGGAGCACCTTCCTTATGAGGCAAGGCTACAGCATCTGGAGCTTTTTAGTATGGAAAAGAGGCAACTAAGGGGAGACATGATCGAGGTGTGTAACATTATGCATGGAGTAGAGAGAGTGGACACAGAAAAATCTTTGTCCCTCATGCACAATACTAGAACCAGGGGGTCATCCCATGAAACTGAAAGCCAGGAAATGTAGGACTGACAAAAGGAAGTATTTTTTTCACACAATACATAATTAATCTATGGAATTCTCTGCCATGGGGTGTGGTGATGGCCACTAGCTTGGATGGCTTTAAAAGAGGCTTAGACAAATTCACACAGGTCTATCAATGGCAGCTAGTCTGAGGGCTATAGGCCACCTCCAGCTTTAGAGAATGTAAGAACATAAGAACAGACCTGCTGGATCAGGCCCAAGGCCCATCTAGTCCAGCATCCCATTTCACACAGTGGCCCACCAGATGCCTCTGAGAAGCCCACAGGCAGGTGTTGAGGGCATGCCCTCTCTCCTGCTATTGCTCCCCTGCAACTGGTACTCAGAGGCATCCTGCCTTTGAGGCTGGAGGTGGCCTATAGCCCTCCGACTAGTAGCCGATGATAGACCTCTCCTCCATGAAGTTATCCAAACCCCTCTTAAAGCCATCCATGTCATTGGCTGTCACCACATCCTGTGGCAGAGAAGCAAGATGCCTCTGAATCCCAGTTGCAGGCTTCCCAGAGGCATCTGGTGGGCCACTGTGTGAAATAGGATGCTAGACTAGATAGGCCTTGTCCCTGATCCAGCAGGGCTGTTCTTATAGCCTTGGGTGCGCAAACTCACACCACCCATCTCAGCCTGACTGGCAGGCTCAGCACATAGGCCTGGCCTGATCGCACCCCACTCTCCTCTTCTTCTTGTCATTGGCTGGCTAGGTGCTCTCAGGGTCATCCCACCCCTCCCTTATTCTGACTGACAGGTTCAGCAGTCAGATGATGCTCAGCGAAAGCATTTCCCTGGTTGCTGAGCCTGTCAGTCAGGCTGAGGGAGGTGTGGCTGACCCTGAGCACCTAGCCAGACAGAGGAGAGGAGGTGTGGGGGGGTTGCTAGGCAAAAGATATGTGCTGAGTCAGGCTGAGGGAAGGATGGGGTGACTCTGAGCACCTAGCCAGAGAGTCACATGGGAAAAAAGAGAAAGAGAGACGCTGCCTGACACTCCCCCCCCCACCTGAAAGGGGGCTTTTTGGCTTGAAACTGAGGCGAGTCTTGTGACTGAGAGCCCAGCGTGCCAATGAATCAGGGACACACAATGGGGAGAGCGAAGAGCTAGCTGTTGCTCAGCCAGCATCCTCCTCCCTCAGCAGCCTTAGGACAAATGTCCCACCTTGTTCTGTTGTAACTACGTCCCTGGGTCAATGGCCTTCACCCTTGAACATATGAAGCTGCCTTACTCTGAGTCAGATTATTAATCCATCTAAGTCAGGGCTGCTCAACTTTGGCCCTTCTGCAGATGTTGGCCTACAATTCCCATAATCCCTGGCTATTGGCCACTGTGGCTGGGAATTATGAGAGTTGTAGTTCAAAAACATCGGGGGGGGGGCTAAGTTGAAAAGGCCAGATCTAAGTCAATATTGTCTACAAGGACTGGCAGCAGCTCTGCAGGGTTGCCCAGCCTTGACCAGGGGTTGAACTTGGGAGCATCTGCATGCAAAGCAGGTGCTCTGCCAACTGAGTTATGGTTCCTCCCCGGCATATCTAGGACTCTCATTTAGTCCCATCGCACCATATGGGACCCACCTTCATATTATATTTATCTTTCTCATCTATCCAGAACTGTTCTTCTCTCTCTTCCCCTGCCTCTTGCTCCATCCAAGGAAAGTTATGCTATTTCTGATATGACCTATCAGAGACAACCCACCAGTTGAATACTGCTGCTTAGGCTATGTGATGTGGACCCACTATACAGGAGAACCTCACTATTCACGGGGGTTGCATTCTCCTCAATTACCACAGATATGGAAACCGTGAATACTGAATCATTGGGGCAAAGGGATCACGGGGGTTAGGTTACTGGAAGCCTGAAACTTGCCCCCAAAATGAGAGGGGGGAGAGCTTTAAAATGGCAGTATAAAGTGCCCTACTGTGCTCTGCAAGCCTCCAGCGATCCAGCAATGCCCACCAGAATTTGGAAAGCGTCCTTTGGTGGGAAGGCATTTTCCTGCAATTTTTTGCAGCGGGTTTCAAGTAAATAAGCTACAAAATTTATTTATTTATTTCATTTGAAATATTTCTATACCGCCCAAACATGCGTCTCCAGGTGGTTTACAATTTTTTAAAAATGGCTCCATTTCACAAAATGGCGGCCAGAAATCATCTCCATGGTCATTTCAGCTGCCTCTGACCCATAGATATGCAGAATTAACCCCTTGTGGGCCATTTTTTGTGCATGCTGTGGTCAGATGTCAATCCTTCACCGTGAATACGCAAAACCAAAGATGGTGGATCTGCATATAGTGAGGTCCACTAGTACTTTTCTAATGCAAAGTTAAATGAATTAATAGTGGGCCATATGTTAATGTTACTGATGGAGCTGTGACCTCTTCAGTTAAGATGCATAATAATCAGCATTTCTACAACCATTTTTGAGTGTTCAAAGAATGTCAAGGACATTAGCTGAATAATCCTTACAGCAACCCCACCAAATAAGGTTATTCCACACAGTAAAGCAACTTAATATTTTTAGACAGGGATTAACATTTAGATGTTTAAAATCATATCTCAGATATCAACAAAAATTTGGCAACCAAATCTGAACCTTTTAGAACCTGGAATCTGAGTTTTCCAGTGTCTGAATGTTGCTAATTTTGGGTCTGCTTTGTTGCACCTCCAGTTTACACAAATGTTATCCAGGGAAACTTGTGTTACAGTGTCAATAAAACCATGTAACTTTTGCAGTTCCACCAGAGTTATTTGAGTGCAGAGACTGTCCGGTGAGAATAACAGTTTTGGAAGATCTTGAAAAGTACACAGGAGAAGCTGAGAAGCTCTTGGAGAGACACAAGCAGGAGAGCAACACGACACGCAATTTCAAGGTGGAGAAAGTCCAGAAAGCTTTTAGTGCGGTATGTAAACATGTACTCTCAAATCCAACCCAGTATGGAGGATGCTCAACATGATAGGATTGATTTTTGACGACTTCTTGGCACTGCAGGATGTCTGTAGCCCTGTTTGCATGCCACCAGAGATCTATGCGGAATCCTGCAGGAAACCATCCCACTTGCATCTGGACAGGCTTCATGTGACACTGTCAACATGATATGGGAACGCTAACTATTCACATGGGTTGCCCAGATATTGCAGGTATTTCTAACACCAGTGCTGAACTTCCACTGGTGCTGCAATTTTTTAAAGATGGGATGATGAGATTTGTAGTCCAACAGCAGCTGTAGAGATTCAGATTAGCCACTCCTGCTATAGCCTTTCAGTGCTGCTTTTCCACAATCAGCTGAAAGTGGCATTAAAAATGTGCTTCCACACAGCATTTAATATAGTGTTATGTTAACTAGCTGCACCCTTCCCCATGGCCACGATCCTTGATCCTCTGCTCGCAAGTAAGTTCAACTCAGCAAAGTTCCTTGGCAATTTAAAATATATATGTATTATTTGTAGGTTCAGCCTATTTTATTGCTTCCTGTTGATTCTGGCTAGGGGATTATTCAGTAATTGCCCCTTGAAAAGCTTCTCTGAATTGCCCCAGTTGCCTCCCCATGACTGTTCTGGGTGAGGGGAACCATTTTTAATTACTTATTTAATCTTCCTGTTTTTGTCTCTTCTTTTTCCCCTTCATTAGTGGTTTAATAGCAATTTAATATTGATTTGTTCCATGCAGGTAGGAGATCGTACAGCATACGTTGTAGAATTCACCATAAAAGAGACCAAGCACCCCAGCAGCAATCGTTCAACGAAGGCGTCAGAATGTGAATGTTTACCTGACAGATATGCAGTAAGTAAAGAGGAGCTAAAGTGATCTAATAAATGTGGAACAAAGGAGACCAACCGAGCCACCTGTAAGACACAAGGAACAAACTCCCTGGCAGCTGAACTGCAGCCGTTCAATAAATGAAGAGTTTTCCTGGAAGCAGAATTAAAAAGAAGCTTCTTTTTATGTGTCATGGCCACCAGAGGGAGATTTCTTTTTTTCCCTTTTCACAGTTGCTTGCTGATTTCTAAAAAGGGAGATGTAGTGGGTTTCTAAAAAGAGAGATCTGCTGTCTAAAAATAGCACCCTGAGCCCCATATGTCTATGTGGGGGTCACAATTACTGTCCCCACAATTACCGTATTTTATGGACTATAAGACTCACTTTTTTCCTCGAAAAATATCCGCCAAAATTCAGGTGCGTCTTATATGTTTTAACAGTTTAATATGTTAAAACTCTGAAAAACTGGATTAAAATTAAGGTGCGTCTTATAGTCCATAGCGTCTTATAGTCCATAAAATACGGTATCCAATCAGGAAAAAGATCTTGGACCATGGTGGATAGCTCACTGAAAACAAGGCAAGACTGCAATGTTTTGGCTTTTTTAGCTTAGGAAGAGGGCAGATAAAGGAGAACATGACAGAGGTGTAAAAAATTATGCACGGAGTGGATAGAATGGATAGACAGAAGTTTTTCTCTCTGTCTCATAACATTAGACCCTGGGATCATCTGTTGAAGCTAAATGCTTGGAGATTCAGGACAGACAAAAAGAATTATTATTTACAACGTGTGTAGTTAAACTATGGAACTCCCTACCACAGTGCTGATGGCTGCAGAAAGGGAGCCTAGCAGGAAGGCAGAGGGAGAAGGGTGGAGCAGGGCTGCAGGAGAGGCTACCACTATGAGGTGTAAGGACTGTGCAAATTTTCTAAAGTGAGGAATGCTGGTATGCAAATACTCTTGGCCTGGGAAACTCTTTCTGGGGAAGTGCACAAAATCTGCCCACATTTGAATCGATTCGATTTAGAACCATTGAACAGAGTGGAGATTTGTTTGAATCGATTTGAATTCACCCGAATTTGAATCAAATTTGGGTGAATTTGCTCAGATTCGAGTCACTTTGATTTGAATTCAGGTGAATTCAAATCAGTTCCAATGAATCTCCACTCTGTTCAGGGGTTCCAAACTGAATCGCTAGGTCCCCTTTCTGCAGCCATCAGCACTGCTCCTTCCTTCCCCACGCCACCAATGTGTATTTCTATCACCAACTTCTATCACTCTACTGGGACTTGATCCGGGGGAAGGCTAGGAAAGGACAAGGAAAGGGCAACGTTGGGGTGGGTGGTGGGGAGTTCATCTGTGCCCGGGATCGGCTTGGAACCTTGGAGGGCTGACCCTTCTAACTTGTGCTCAGTACCAGAATTTGATTTGAATTGGAATCAAATTGTAACAGATTCAAATTCTAATCGATTCGTAATCAGACGAATTTCATGCACATCCCTAACTCCTTCCCTAATCCCAAATGGATTTCATACTGGAAAGTTAATGCCAGTCTCAGTGTATACAATGCTGCTAGAGGAATCAATGCTCTGAATTCGTTCTATATGTCTTGTAGTTTCTCAGCAAATATGCATTCTGACTCTTAGGGTGTCAGATGCTCCTTCCCTACCCACAGTCTGTTCATATTTCACAGGAAGGTCGTGTGAGCGGCATTGTGTGTGTTACTAACGCAGTTCCCCGTTCTCTAAAACTCACGTTCCCAGACTTTGTTATCCCAGCTGTTGCTTAGCTACAACTCCCATCATCCCCACTACAATATATTGTGGCTGGGGATTATGGGACTTGTAGTTCAGCAACAGCTGGAGTACCAAAGTTTGGGAACCTCTGCTCCAAAACATCCCTACTGTTGCAAGAATTAGTAAGTAAGAAAGGGAGTGAACACACACATCTCTGAAATGTTCCTGGAATGGTTGTTTTCAGGTGGAGAAATACTCTTTTTTGAAAAATGGAAGCTCTTTTCACTTACCACTAGATGACATGCTTCCCTGACACACAGTTTCACAACGCCATCTGCTGGCCATTAGCTGCCAATCAATTATGAGAATCAGCCCTTTTGAGATTACCTTAAAAGCGCTTTTAATGTAATCGGAAAAGAGTTTGATTCTCATCATGGATAGCCAGCAGATGCTAGGAAGCACATCATCTGTACAGAGAGTAGATAAGCAAAAAGAACTTCCCTTTTCAAATGGAATATTTCTCCATCTGGAAACACCCATTCTGAGAATTGCCTTTGGTTTTTCAAAGCTGTCTCAAAAGTCTGTGCTTCACTGGTAAAGTATCTGCACATCCAAATGAGTGAAATCCTATGCAGGAGCACAAATATGTATTGTTGTTTTCTTTCCTGGCACAGCGCAAAGGATTCTGCAAAGGAAAAGTAGTTGATGGCATAGAAGACGCTGATGGGGTTGAATTAGAGTCCTGTGAAATCTTCGATGTCCATGTAAGTGAACGGTCTTATTATTATCTTGTTTACACAGTCAGAGAGGTGTTATTGACTGGTTTGTTTTATCCAGACATCGAGTCCTTCCCAAGGACCTGGGATGCCAGGATTTTATTGTCAATTGTTATAGATATCGTCGCAGAATATAGGCTGTTCCCAGTAAAGCTGCTTTTTGTAATTGGCTGATGGTGATTTCTGTGGCCCCTATGGTGTTGAGGTGCTCTTCAAGGTCTTTTGAAACTGCACCCAGGGCGCCAATTACCACTGGGATTATTTTGGTCTTTTTCTGCCACAGCCTTTCAATTTCAATTTGTAGATCTTTGTATTTGGTAATTTTTTCTATTTCTTTTTCTTCTATTCTGCTATCCCCTGGTATTGCTATGTCGATTATTTTGACTTGTATTATTTTTATTTATTTATTTATTTTACATTTATATCCCGCTCTTTCTCCAAGGAGCCCAGAGCTGTGTACTACATACTTGAGTTTCTCTTTCACAACAACCCTGTGAAGTAGGTTAGGCTGAGAGAGAAGTGACTGGCCCAGAGTCACCCAGCTAGTTTCATGGCTGAATGGGGATTTGAACTCGGGTCTCCCCAGTCCTAGTCCAGCACTCTAACCACTACACCACACTGGCTCTCTATACTCATTAGTATAGTACTCGTAGGCTACTTGCTTACAGTCTATGGGAAAGTGTGTGAAGGTTCACGCATTTTAGGCAGAGACTCTGGCAGACAGCCTGGACACAAATAATAGTTTATTAAATACTTGCTTCAGTTTCAAAAGCAATTTGTCATGTGGTATGACAGGCAGATGTTAAAGAAAATGAGTATAAACCCTTCCACCATCACCATCACACTATTTAGGCTCACAGGGAAATGGAATAGTAATTATAATAATTAGTTGTTTATAAAAGGTTCTTGCACCTATAGATTGTGAGAGCCTATAGTTGCATGAACCTTTCCCAATGTTATACAGTCTGCAACTTCTATTCAGTATGAGGGGGGGGGAAGACCAATGTCTAGGTTCACTCAAAATCCATAAAAATCCAAAATAACCCAGATTCATAGGCTTAAAATTTGATATTAGTAAGAATGAAGGTATATTAAAATTACCACAAAGCAGTCACCAAATCATTCAGATCCAGCCATAGAAAAATAACTACAATGAACTATATTCACCAAATAGATTAATATATCAAGAGTGTGATAATTCAAAAACCATTATATAAAACACAGAGAATAATATTGACTAATAATTCCCAAACAGATCCTATTAACATATTATCTAGGGACTAACCCACATAAATAAGGATAGATTAAAAGTCCTTCAGATATGTTAAGTGTAAAAGATTCTGTAATCAATTGCGGGATTTATTTATTTTTTACATGTAGTAGTAAGGGGGTTATATATATCTTCAGGTGCCCCAGTGCTCTTATGTATGTTAGCATGACCTCCAGGTGTATTAGGACTTGTATTACTCCCATAACCACTCTGAGCTATTCTGTAAGGGCGGTTTTATGGAATGTAAACCCTCGTATATAATAGGGCCTAACAACAGGAGTAACTATATGAGACCAACTGAGGACTTAGGAGAAGTTCCAAGGAGGTAGGAAAGCTAAAGGGAAGGGAGCCCATAGGCAAGGACCTATTATGTAGGTTGTAGATTGCCACTTAGATGGTAGATTGCAAAGTAGTCAATGGGTTGAGAAAAAAGCCACTTGATGAAAGAGTACATAGATTCAACAGAGAAGGTAAAGAAACCGGCCGAGAGATACCTTGCTATTTGTTCTCCTCCTCACACCTCTCTGAAGGAGAAGGTGAAGAGACAAGGGGGCCCCATCCATTTTCGTCCCAGGGCCCACTCCAACCTTGCTATGCCCCCGATCATGGGATAGGGTAAGTGGTTGGGATTTGGGGGTGGGCTATCAATGAAAGGAGAATTCTATTACAGCTTTTTTTGAAACAGCTGCGTGTATTTTATTTACTATATAACAATATGGTATATAATTAATACCATACATCTGTACCAGATAGGACGGCATGGAGTGCATTAATCCATAGAGTGACTGAGAGTCGGACACGACTGAACGGATAGAGAGATATAATTAATAGTTATATACTATACTACTACTGCTAATTAAATAAATAAGAATATATTTAATGAATACAAAATAATGGGGGGAAATGCACTTCACAGCCCTTATTGTTTGCTGGTCAATGACCGAATAAACTTATCTCTCTCACAGCCCTTAGCTAAGCAGGGTCTGCCCTGGTTGCATATGAATGGGAGATTTGATGCATGAGCACTGTAAGATCTTCCCCTCAGGGGATGGAGCCGCTCTGGGAAGAGCAGAAGGTTCCAATTTCCCTCCCTGGCAGCATCTCCAAGAGAGGGCTGAGAGAGATTCCTGCCTGCAACCTTGAAGAAGCCGCTACCAGTCTGTGAAGACAATACTGAACTAGATAGACCAATGGTCTGACTCAGTATATGGCAGCTTCCTATGTTCCTATGAACGTAACAGAATACTGCTTATTATAACTCCCATCTTCACTGCAGCATATGATGACATAGCTATCATAAGCAGACGGTTGCTAATTCTATGCACAGCATGAACACACGCAGAGGAAGCTGCATTGTGCCTTTGCAGAATTCCCAATTGCATGGCTAGAGCATTCTGTGTACTTAACTACAGGCATGGAGGCTCTAGGTGTTTAGATGTATGCACATAATACAGAGAAGAAGTCTGCCATAGCTCAGGGGTAGAGTATCTGCCTTGCATGCAGACAGTCCCAGGTTTGATCCCTGGCAGCATCTCTAGGTAGGGCTGGGACAGAGTCCTGCCTGAAACCCTGAAGAGCCGCTGTCTGGCATTGTAGACAATACTGAGCTAGACAGACCAATGGTATGACTCAGAATAAGACAGCTTCTTATGTCCCTATGTTTTGGGGAAGAGGGCCATAGCTCAGTGAGAAAGCATCTGCTTTGCATGCAGAAGGTCTCAGTTTCAATCCCTGGCAGCATCTACAGGCAGGGCTGGGAAAGACCTCTGCCTAAAACCTTGGAGGTCTGCTGCCAGTCAGTGTAGACAATAATGAGCCAGAGGGACCAATGGTCTGACTCAGTATTCGGCAGCTTCCTGTGTTCTTCTGTTCCACCATCATGCCGCCATCCCCATGCACATCAGTTGATGGTGCTTTTGAACATCTGTTCAAAACATCTTTTGAACAGCTGGCTAAAGAGGGTGTCATCATGAGCAGACAACTGTCCAAGTACTAAGAAGTATGCCAGATACACCTTCATGGCAAAATGGACTGGATACATTCACAGATGCAATCAAGATGGATCCTTTGCAAAAAGGTTGCAAGTTAACTCTTTTCTTTGTCTCTTTCTTTCCCACCTCATTTGTTCTACATGCACACTTCAATGATCCTTATGGTTTGCGAATGGAAAGTATGACAGCCATCCCTTCCATGACAATGACCACAACCACAATTCAGGAGAAGAACAGCATCATCACTGCAATGTGACTGGACATGAATGCAGATATCCACCTCCTGGTTGCCCTTTTCATCACCATCCCCATCCTCATCACCATCCTCACCACCATCACCATCACCATCCTCATCACCATCCCCATCCCCATCATCATCATCACCATCACCATGATCATGATGATGATCATCCTCACCACCACCACCCTCATCCACACCATCATCACCATCCTCACCACCACCATCATGGTTGTGGACAACATGATGGGCACAGACATGACAATAATCATCATGGCCCTGCAGATCCCATAGGCCATTATAATTCCTCTGAAGATGAACACCCTGACTTCCCCCCTCCTCGTGGACCTTGTTACCCTGCTCCTCCTCCTGGTGGCCCACATCATTTTCCTCCTGGTAGATATCCTCCACCTCCTCCCGGGCCTCCACCTCCTCCTCCACCTCCTCCTAATAGTCCACATGGTCTTCCTCCCCGTCCCCACCCAGATGTTTGCAATTATCATCCTCCACCACACTCTGGTCACAAACGTGGCCACCGCCATGGCCACCGGCATCGGCATGGCCACCATCATGACTACAGGTGTAACAGCACTTCCAGTGAAAGAGGAGAGGCCAACCCCTCAGATGATCGTGATGCATTCCAAGACCCCTATTCTTTCCATAAGAGTGAAGTTGGTTCTATCTATCACATTCCAGTTCTAGGTAAACATGATGTCCTCCAAGCTCCCAGCGCAAACTTCCTTAACCAGCCAGACAGCAGCCATGGAGGGCACAAGGCACCCAGTTTTCTTGGCAAAGGCAAACATAAGAAGCCAGTACTTCAGCCTTTTCCAGAAACCCCATCAGAATCAGAATCATGCCCAACAACACCTAAATATGATCCACCAGGCTTTTTGTCATTATTTCCTACTCATGATACAAAGTGAATTCATTTCCCTTAAATGAAAATCATTGAAATTACATAAATATATAGCTCCATTGACTTCAGTCACATGGTGACACTTGCTATAAACTACAATCTAGGAAAATAAAATATCAGTATCCAGGAAATACAACAGACTGGCTTATTTTATTGCAAGGGAAAGGAGGGGGAGAGGGTGCATGGGAGGGATTCATGGGGTAGGTCTGATCCACAAATTTGGTACTAGAATCCTTCATGTTTTGAATTGCCCCTTCTTGGCGCTTTCCAGACTAGACCCTACAACGGGGTCAGGACGAATCTCGGAAGTGTGCTTCCACACTTCCTGTGTTGTGACACTGCAGACCCTACGCGGACAGCAGGATGACGTTCATATTTCCAGGGCCCTGTTGCAAATTTAATCACTGTGATATAGAGCAAGGACGTCGTATATCCGGCATGAAAAAGTTGCTGTTTTTTCGGGTTGTTAGTTGCTGCGAGACTGCTCCCCCTGCTGTTTACGTCCCAAATGTGAATTGCCCAAACGAAGGCATTTTGCTGCTAATGAGCAGCTAGTCTGGAAAGCGACCTTGTCTCTATCAGGGTCCAGTTGGGGCAGGAGGTGGAGTACCAAAAATTAACACTAGAGGGTATATTCTTCAGCTAAGAGTCCCTGAGGTCAATGGCTAGAGCTGCCGTCTTGAACAAAAGCCTGAAGTGCAGTGGGCAAAAGATTATGTTCCAGGACAGGGCAAAGTAGAAAACCAGGCTCCTAATATTTATATCAGGCCTGAACAATTTAGAAGCTTCATACTGCCTGCATATCCCAAGGGCTGAGGTTGCACACACTTTTCCCCTTTCCATGCTTGAAAAGTGCTCCAAAGCCTGAACACATGCAAGATCACTAGGCCAGGTCCCAGTCTCAGACTATGCAATTCCAGATTTAAGCCTCCAATGCTTTAAAAAAAAAAATCATTTTACTAATCTAGTATTTGAGGTCAAATAGACCCCCCCATTTATAACTGTATTTTTAATTCAAAAAAAGCAATGAGTTATATTGGACAGTGAACTTAATTTTTATCTCAAAATATTAAACTCGATTATGTGTTGTTTACAGTTCCTGGACAACTATACAGGATATAAGCCCAATTTTCCTTCAGCTCAAACCTACTGATGATATGTGGGTTTAAAAACAAACAAACCTGGTTCTCTCTTTGAAGCTATTCTGACAATCACTGAAATCCAGGCTAGGGGAGCCCAGCCCAGTTTTCTGTGACTGTCGGAACCACCGGGCTCCGGTGCACCTTTAAGCATAAATTAGTAGGTGCTTACATCTGCTACAGCCACACCTAAAAGCTGCTCCAAGCAGTGGTGTACTGCCCAGCACCTCCTGAGATGGAGGATCAGCTCTGCCACTCACCTGGCCTCCACACATTCCACTCACCTGGCCTCTGCCAGGTGAGTAGCGGAGCTGATCTCCCATCACAAGAGGTGCTAGGTGGCTTCCAGGTGAAGCGATAATGATGATAAGCATCTACTAATTTATGCCTATAGGTGCCTCTTGCTGCACCCTCCCGGACCTTCTGCTTCAGCACTAGAGCCAGTGAGCTGTTTATAAAGGCTTCCGGAAGTGACACACCCTCTCCTGGTTGCTAGCAGCAGATCAGCCCTACTCTCAAGGAGTTTGGAGTTGGCTGCTTCCTGAGTAACCCCATTGCTGGGCAAGTGTCGGGCTGCAAGGTTTGCTCTCCTGAACTTGGCAGTTAGTACCTCCCTCAGCTTGCATCTTCTGCCCAACCAGGGACTTGCAGGGAACTCGTGGTATTTTCAGGGTTCTCAGGCCTGGGCCAAGGATGCCTCGGCATCAGTAGCTTCCGGGGATTTGATGCTGGGTGCCTCAATCATGGGATCTACCTCTGGGCCATGTGATAAGGTGTGCTCCCCTGGTTCTGGGATTTTGGGTGGGGAGATATGCTGGAGACTCTCCATCTTCCCCAAAAGGGCCCCCTTGGTCAGCGTTACTTGGGGTGTGTTATATAAGGTCTGCAGTAAAGCACTCTGCATCGGGCCCCTGGTTAACATCATCAGGAGAAGGCATAAGCTCCCTAAAACACCTGCCTGGAGGCAGTGATGGTCTGGATGAGGGATAACAAACTGAGACAGAATCCAGATTAGATGAAGGTACTTATTGTGTGGGGTCAGAACTCAGGAAACAATTTTGATCTGCTGGTTCTGGATGGGGTCACACTTCCCCAGAAGGAGCAGATACGCAGTCTGGGGGAGCTTTTGAACCCAAACATCTAGCTGGTGTCTATGGTTTAGGGCATGGCCCAGAGGTGCTTTCTATCAGCTTCGGCTGATATGCCAGCAGCATCTGTTTCTTGAGATAAACAACCCCAAAACAGTAGTACATATGCTGGTAACCTCCAGACTTGACTACTTCAATGCACTCTATGTGGGGCTGCCTTTGTACACAATCTGGAAACTGCAGTTGGTACAGAATGTGCCAGCCAGACTGGTCTCTGGGTCATCTCAAAGAGACCATATTACTCCTCTATTAAAAGAACGACACTAGCTACCAATGGGTTTCTGGGCAAAATACAAGGTGCTGGTTATAACCTATAAAGCCTTAAACAGATTTGGCCCAGGGTATTTAAGAGAACATCTTTACTATGAGCCCCATTGTCCGTTGAGATCATCCACAGAGGTTCATGTGTAGTTGCCACCAGCCAGGGCCGGCTTTTCCAAGAAAGCAACAGACGCATTGCATCAGGGCGGGCACAGCTTGCTGGAAGGTGCAGAGCGCCACCCACTGGGCTGGGAAGGTGCCGCTGCCGATGGAACTTGAAGAAAAGCAACAACAGTCTCAGAGTGTGCTGTGCCCTCAGCCTGAGCTCCGACCCTCTCCTGTGTGTCCCGTGGCGCCTGCCTGTCTCTTTCAGGGAATCTGCATACAAGTGGATTGCAATTTGCAAAGATAGACAGACTAAGCAGAGGTGGGGGGTGGACTGGCTTCCCTTTGTTCTGCTCAGTCTGAGTCAACAAGTCATCAAGTCAAAACAAAGGGACTCTCTTTGTTTTGCAAAGGGACTCTCAAACAAACTTGACCAGAGCCTAGTAGAAAGAGGCTCTCCTCCCCTCATTTGCTCTCTGGGCTAGACTCTCTGTACATGCACATAGTCACTCCTCACCTCATGTGTGAGGGAGGCTCTTCAGATCAGAGTGAGGAGAAAGGAGACAAGGGGAGCAAGACCACAGGCACAGTCTCATTTCAAAGAGGAAGCATCCTTTATCATTCATATTTCAAAAACAGTAAGCAAAAATGGAGGGGTGCATATAATGGGGGATGTTTTGTGAAATGGGGAGATAGCAGGCATGGAATCACTCTGTGTCTGTGATTCTGGGGATGGCAGAGTATTGAATGCAAAATATGCAGTGCCTGTAGAATCCAGGGCAAAAATGCAAAAACGCAGTATGTTTTAGTTGCTTAATGCAGTATAATGTTCAATTTGATTTTCAGTATGATTATTTTGAGTTAATTGAGTAGAATTTACAGACATAGGTAGGGACTATTTTTTAAAGGGTGAAAATAAGGAGCAAGGACTACTTGAGTGTTTTGCCTGCTTAATCATGAATGTATGCACAAAATTGAGATTAATTGGCACAAAGAAAAAAGGCTGTGTGTGATCTTGTGTAAGTTTCAGTTATGAGATAGAGGGGAGTAAGAAGGATTTTGTAAAGGTGGTTGTTCATGCTGGCCAGTGAATTGCTGTGAAATGAATACCTTACTTATATGTTACACCTTAGTTTAAAGAATATACATACGGATATCTCTCTCTCTCACACACACACACACACACTCCTCATTCAGTTCTGGACATGTAAAGGTAAAGTGTGCTATTGAGTTGGTGTCTACTCCTGGTGACCACAGAGCCATGTGGTTGACTTAGGTAGAATACAGGAGGGGTTTACCATTGCCATCTCCCATGCAGCATGATATTATGCCTTTCAGCATCTTCCATGTAGCATATGTATAAATGTGGTGTAGTGGTTAGAGTGCTGGACTAGGACTGGGGAGACCTGAGTTCAAATCCCCATTCAGCCATGAAACTAGCTGGGTGACTCTGGGCCAGTCACTTCTCTCTCAGCCTAACCTACTTCACAGGGTTGTTGTGAAAGAGAAACTCAAGTATGTAGTACACTGCTCTGGGCTCCTTGGAGGAAGAGCAGGATATAAATGTAATAATAACCTGTAAGGGACAGAGGAGCCATGAGATTTCATAACCCCATGAGAAATGAACCTGTTCTTCTATAGGCCATAAAAAATATAGCTTGAGAGGCAGATACTTATCTCTTCTCAGCTATCCTGGAGACCTTACTTCTTGTAAAGTCAAGAGCCAGAGGTGGGGGGCTGGAGGTGAGATATAATGTTTTTGTGTGCCACACTGTGCATGGCGCATTATTTGCATGTAGGAACATAGGAAGATAGGAAGCTGCCATATACTGAGTCAGACCATTGGTCTATCTACCTCAGTATTGTCTTCACAGACTGTCAGCAGCTTCTCCAAGGTTGCAGGCAGGAATCTCTCCCAGCCCTATCTTTGGAGAAGCCAGGGAGGGAACTTGAAACCTTCTGCTTTTCCCAGAGCAGTTTCATCCCCTGAGGGGAATCTCCCAGTGCTCACACATCAAGTGTCCCATTCATATGCAACCAGGGCGGAGCTTGCTTAGCTAAGGGGACAAGTCATGCTTGCCAGCACAAGACCATAGGGATGATCGAAACGATCTGTTACCAAAACGATCTGTGCTCGAAACTGGCCATTTCAAGTGATTTGTTAACAAAACAAATCACCCTCTCTCACCTTCGAAAAAATCCGCCTCCAGATCGAATCGCCCCTATTTCGACCCCAAAAGTTTTGTATTTCGGAGCTCCGTTGTTTAAGTGGCCCATTTGCTCCCAGCTGTCTGCAGGAGGGGCCCAAAGTTAACCATGTGGGCTGAAGATAAAAGGTGGGAGAAGAGGAGGCTGCGGACTCGGAGAGGCAAGCGCGCGGGGAAGAGTCTGCAGCGGGCGCACGCCGGCTCCCTCCACATCACTGTAATACACAATCCACATTGCACATTCCACAATCCTTTTCCTCCTCCTGCTCGACACTTTTTTCTGTGGGCGAGGCGGCTCACATTGAGAGAGAGAGAGAGAGAGAGAGAGAAAGAAGCCGCAAGCACACACATACTGCCTGTCCGCTCAGCTGGTTGGTTTTGTTGTGCGGGTGCCGCGTGGGCGGCTTGGCTGGATTTCTCTTCTTCCATGAGCATCTAGCCCGTGCTCTGTGCGGTGTTAGGCAGGCTTGGCTGTGTCTGGCTTCACTCTGTGCGCTCGCCTCGGGAAGAAAGGCGCCGCCGTTGGTCCTGCCTTCCCTTCCTCCCCTCCTCTCACAGTTTCTGCTCCTTCCCTCAGAAAAGGAAACATGTGCGTTTCCCCTCCCGGCTGCCTGGGTGACATTTCTGAGGCAGATAAGTAGCACTCAGTGACCTGCCTTGAATGCCCCAGCCCCACCACCCAGTCGATTCTTTTCCCCCTTCTTCTGCTCCGCCAGCGAGCCCAAGCAAAGCGCAGGCAGGGAAGTTCAGGCTAGAGGCGGGAGCCAGTCCCACTAAACTCTTTGTTGAGACTTGATCTCTCAGTCAGTCTTGCCAGTTGGCTGCAGTCTCTTCCTCTATCTTTGATACTGGTTTGAATTTCCCGCCCTTCTAGCCTTCCCATTGGTGAACGAAAGTGCCTATTTTGGCTCCTGAATGACCGCAATTGACCCCTATTGGCCAGGGGGAGGTAGAGGAAGGGTGAGGGTCAAGGATGGGCTGTAATTGGAGGGGCAGGAGTGCCGATCTGCAGGATGCTACTTGGCTAAAATTTGTCCCAGGTAAGGTTGACCCCCATTGGCCAGGTGTAGGGGGCAAGGAACGTTGGAGGGGTCTTTAAAGAGTGGCCGATCGCCATTTTGTCCTTTCTGCTGCCTCGTGTGGGAGAAGAGAGAGCTCTGCACTTTGCTTCCATTGGTGTTCAGCCTCGCTGCCCTTCGCTGCTGGTGCCAGCCTTGCTTGCCAACCAGCCTGTCTGCACCATTCCTGGTGTGGATTCTCTCCATTTTTCAGTCTTCTTAAAGACTTTGGAGAGAAGAGCCGTTTTTCCATTTTTTTTTTTTAAAAAGGAGAGTTGGAAGGGAAGGGGGCTCCTTTCTGTTTTTCCACCATTCTTCCTGCTGCTGAGAGAGAATCAATCTCGCCTGCCTTATAGCAGCCTCCAGCAGCACCAGGAGTGCTCAGTGCTGGCCCGTGTGGGTGGCCAGCCAGCAGCAGCTAGCCACTCCAGCAAGATTTTCCACAATTTGGGGGCTTCTGTCCCATCTGAAGAACCAAGACTGAGGAGCATTCCCGCAGAAGTGGACTCGTGGACCCGACGCATGTGAGAAGACCTAGATTGAGCAAGTACCCATTTATTTTCACACACACACACTCGTATACACACGCACACATCTCTTGAGTTCTGTACTTCTCTTGGCTTTTCTCTCCTATTTGGAGGAAGGTTTCTGCTTTACTGTTTAACTGGATTTTAAAAAGTTGTCTGCTACTGAGAAAAAGGTTGAATAGGGCTCATCATAAGTCTCTCTATCTAGAGTTGGTTTTTATTGGGTTTTTAAAAAAAACATTTTAGATCCTGCTCTTCCTCCAAGGAGCCCAGAGCGGTTTACTACATTCTTAAGTTTCTCTTCACAACAACCCTGTGAAGTAGATTAGGCTGAGAGAGAAGTGACTGTCCCAAATAGGGGTGTGTCCGAACCCGTCCGGAGGCCATTCTAAAGGCCTCCGAACTGTCTGGACCGGTTTGGACCTGGCCGGTTCGGGTCCAGGCGGGGGGTCTTTCTTTAAGGGCGGGGAGGGCTTACTTATCCCTCCCGCCTCTTTGCCCCCTCCAGTGCCCGTATTTTACTGAGTAATTGGGGCGCTGGAAACCAGCCGCCCCCCCGCCCCGTGAGCAGATTAGGGCCAAAGCTACTCCTGCTGCCGTCACCCGCCCACCCTCCCTCCCTCCCAGCCGCCCGCCCGAGTCCTCACCAGATGTTGTTTTAAAAAGAGAGAGGAGCGTCCGGGACTCAGTAGCGTCCGGGACTTTGCAGAGAGAGGAGCTCTGTTCGCGAGCTCCTCTCTTTTTTAAAAACATCTGGTGAGGACTTGGGTGGGTGGCTGGGAGGGAGGGAGGGCAGGCAATGGCGGCAGTAGTAACTTTGGCCCTAATCTGCTCGGGGGGGTGGCGGGGGCAGCTGGTTTCCAGCGCCCCAATTACTCGGTAAAATACGGGCGCTGGAGGGAGCAAAGAGGCAGGAGGGATAAGTAAGCCCTCCCCGCCCTTAAAGAAAGGCCCCCCTTCAGTGCCGGTCCAGACTGCTCCGGACCAGGCACATCCCTAGTCCCAAAGTCACCCAGAAAGTATTTGGCTGAATAGGTGTCCCTGTTAACAACTACTACCACCTTCCTGCTTTATTAGAAGTAGTACTTAGCAAGTGTAGCCAGTCACCCCTGTGCTTTTTAAAAGAATCAATAAATCCTCTTTTTCTCCTCCAATTTTTCTTTTGCAGTTCTTTAGAAAGCCAGTCCTCCATTGCCCATAGTGCTATTGTTTGTGTTTACACATTCTCTCTCCAGCAGCCTAGGCTGGCAGCACACAAACACGTGTGTGTGTGTGTGTGTGTGTGTGTGTGTGTGTGTGTGTGTGTGTGTTAAAAGGGCTGCCCCACCCCCATCCCTCCACCCTTCAGTGGTCTCCTCTGTGTCCATTCCATATCTCTGGCTGTCCAATCTCTCATATTTCTGTTCTAGCCCAGCAGCCTACAGGCTTGCCCCCACTGTGAGTGGGGCATTCCAACTGGAGTGCCACCCCAGCCTTTAAGGCGGCGGCGGCAGCAGTGCCCCCACAACCCATTGGCACAACTGAAGTGCCAGTCCCTGTTCTTGGCCCTTCCACCCAGAGACACTCTTACTCACCCCACCCCAGGCCCCCAATTCTTTCCCAACCCACTGCCACCATTGTGAGTGGGGCATTCCAACTGGAGCGCCACCCCAGCCTTTAAGGCGGCAGCAGCAGCAGCTGAAGTGCCAGTCCCTGTTCTTGGCCCTTCCACCCAGAGACACTCTCACTCATTATTCCCTGTTGGGGAAAATCTTAAAAAACATGTAAACTTCAAAAATCAATTAAAAATCAGCCCTTTGCCCAATTCCTTTGAAAGGTGGGTGGTTGCTTCCTTTCCCCAACTGGGCACTACCACTCACCACAGCCTGCTCTAGGCCACCTCAGTACCCCCTCCCCCACAAGGAGCCATAAGTTTGCTGGATTCCCCATTACTCCCTATGAGAAAAATCTTAAAGATTCATAAACTTAAAAAAATAAATAAAAATAAACCCTTTGCCCATTTTTTTTTGAAATTTGGGTGGTAGCCTCCACCCATTAGGCACTACCACCCCACTTTTTTGGCCCCAGGGCCAATTTTTCTGATCCAAATCGATTCAAATTCGGATAAATTCGGATCCAAATCAAATCTGGGCTGATTCGGATGGGTCAGATTCGGACACAAATCGAAACGGAGGTGTTTCGATTCGAGTACAAATCGAATGACAAAAAATTGTTTCGTGCACACCCCTACAAGACCAGCTCTCCTCCTATTGTATCCATTTGAATCTGTAACTGACATTTCCATCAGTTCCCCCAACTGTACTTTCAAGTGGCAAACAATCACAGAAGCTGATGACAAAGGTGTGCTATCCCTTTAAATGCCACAGGCCTGGGACGGTTCTAAGCCAGCTGACACCTGGGATGGATTCTTCAGCCTTGAATTTTTCAAACAAGCTTGGCTGCTGTTCCCTGATGGCTTGCTTGAATTCTTGCAGTTCTCAATCTGGTCTCTCTTTATTTTATTTTATTTATTTATTTCTTAGATTTATATACCGTCCTTCCAAAATGGCTGAGGGTGATTCACAACATGATAAACAATTAAAACAAATTAACAATTAAAATCAAACTATTAAAACTGGGTAGCCATTCCCCAGGTTATCAGTATCTAGCCAGCAATGACTCTCTTCCCTGGTAAACTGACTTCCTGAAAGGGAACAGGCACCATAGCTCTTTGCCTGCCCTTCCTCCTTCAGCTCTGACTCCATCTTCAGCCTTCTTCCTAAGACTTCCATCCCATGCAGTATCTTCCACCCAATCTGCCTAAAACCCCCATCACAGGCCCTTAAGTGTGTGTGTGTGTGTGTGTGTGTGTGTGTGAAAGAGAGTGATGTGCACACACTGCCTTGATAGTGCTGCCCAGAACAAAACTCTTTCTGCTCACTGATGGTAAGAATTAGACGGAACGCTGGTTGGGAAGGCAGGCATCTCATAGAAACTGGTGGGGAGAGAAAACTTAAAACAATGCTATTGTAGGACTGAAGGGAAGATTATCAAGTGACTTATAGAGTGAATTAAGATGCCATCCACTTCAGTTTCTAACTAACCTGCAGGAACTGGGCTACACAGGAACACATATATGCAAACTATTTTATTAGCATAGAATTGTGCTTTCTTCATAGTTACAAGTGATACTTCATTTGAAGTATTTATAGTAACCTATAAGTAACAGAGCCAGCGTGGTGTAGTGGTTAGAGTGCTGGACTAGGACCGGGGAGACCCGAGTTCAAATCCCCATTCAGCCATGATACTAGCTAGGTGACTCTGGGCCAGTCACTTCTCTCTCAGCCTAACCTACTTCACAGGGTTGTTGTGAGGAGAAACCTAAGTATGTAGTACACCACTCTGGGCTCCTTGGAGGAAGAGCGGGATATAAATGCAAAATAATAATACATAATTATATTATATACAATGTTATGTACATAATTACATAAAATCTTTGTGTATTAAATTTTGAATACACACTAGTTGTATTTCCAATTTTTATTTTTCACGATAACTAAGGGTGCTCAGCAGAGTGTTGCATCTGGGCGCCAGATCCCCTAGAGCTGGCCCTGCACCAGCTCATCTGGTGACTACACAGAGACGGGCCTTCTCTGATGCTGCCCCAAGACTCTGGAATGTGCCCCCTGCTCCAGAAGGGCCTCCCCATCTCTGATAACTTTTGAGAAGTTTTTTAAGACACCTTTATTCACCCAAGCTTTTTAACTAGACTTGTGGTTTTAAATTGCTTTAATTTATGTTTTAAATTTGTTTTATTTTACTGTAAAATATCATAGATGATAGTTAGGAACATAGAAAGCTGCCATATACTGAGTCAGACCATTGGTCCATCTCGCTCAGTATTGTCTTCACAGACTGGCAGCAGCTTCTCCAAGGTTGCAGGCAGGAATCTCTCTCAGCCCTATCTTGGAGATGCTGCCAGGGAGGGAACTTGGAATCTTCTGCTCTCCCCAGAGCGGCTCCATCCCCTGAGGGGAATATCTTACAGTGCTCACACATCAAGTCTCTCATTTATAGAGACAGACAGACAGAGCGATCTGGCCACAGTTACCCATGCCTTAGTCACGTCACGGCTGGATTACTGTAATGCGCTCCATGTGGGGCTGCCCTTGAAGAATACCCGGAAACTGCAGCTAGTAAAAAATGCAGCAGCCAGGGTTTTGTGTGGAGCTGCCCAGTGGGAGCACATCACATCCATTTTGAAAGAGCTGCACTGGCTACCAGTTTGTTTCCAGGTCCAATTCAACGTGATGGTTTTGACATTTCAAGCCCTTAACATTTTGGGCCCAGGATACCTGAGAGACCACCTGCTCCTAAGGGTTGCTGCCCACTTGACGAGGTCATCTGAGGGGGCTCTGCTCAGGGTGCCGACAATGAAGGAAGCTTGGTTGTCGTGCATGCGGGACAGGGCCTTCTCTGTTGCTGCCCCCAGACTTTGGAATGCTCTCCCAGTGGCTATTCACTCTTCGGTCTCCATCATGGCTTTTAGAAAGCATGTGAAGACTTGGCTTTTTACTCAGGCTTTTATGTGAGTGTCTCCATTGCTGCTTCTTTGGATATTGTATAGTTATTTTTATGTATGTATTTTTTTAAAAAAAGATCTGTTTTTATATTTTAGCATAATGTTTTAATTGTGTGATTTTTATACTTTTTTAATTTTTTCTATATGAACTGCCTTGTGATTGTTTTTAATGAAAGGCAGTATATAAATTTAACAATAAATAAAATAAATATTTTTTTAATTTTTAAAAATTGTTTTTATTGAGTTTTATTTATTGTTTTGTGTGCACTGCCTTGAGATTTAGGTGTTGGGTAGTTTATAAATATAAAAAAACAAACAAGCAAACTGAGAAGTTTAACATAGTATGTTAGCAACATAGGAAGCTGCCATATACTGAGTCAGACCATTGGTCTATCTAGCTCAGGATTGTCTACACAGACTGGCAGCGGCTTCTTCAAGGTTGCAGGCAGGAATCTCTCTCAGTCCTGTTTTGGTGATGCTGTCAGGGAGGGGTCTTGGAACCTAGATGCTCTTCCCAGAGCAGCTCCATCCCCTGAGGGGACTATCTTACAGTGCTTACACTTCTAGTCTCCCTTTCATATGCAACCAGGGTGGACCCTGCTTAGCTAAGGGGACAAGTCTTGCTACCACAAAACCAGCTCTCTTCTCCACAAAACCAGCTCTCTGGGATGTTATTTGATCCTAGTTCTGTATGCCTTCCCTCCTTCCCCTCACCTCACATCAAACCTGTTTTGAAACTGAGGGGTTTGTTTTTCCCCCATCAGTTTCTGGTCGTGGCAGTGTGACCTGCTGTTCCAAGAGAGAAAAACATACAGTTCCTCACAAGGTATTCCCAAACATTTGGGCTCTTTGGACCCTGGCCAATAGAAAGGCGTTTTTAAATGCCACATAATATTTTAACCCTTTCTTGTAGGGTAATAATAGACAGAATATAATTTAGCAAGGAGGGTGGGATGATGTTGTATGTATATTGACATCCACATGAGGTCAGTGATGACCTCCCAAAGCATAGAAAAGCTGATGATAGTCCCTCTCTGTCCCCAGATAGCTTTTTGCCTATTCACAATAGAGATACGCTTTTTCCTTTAAGGATTCGTTCTTTATCAAAGGAGAAACAGTAGGTCTGTTCTTGAAGAAGATGGTGAAATGGGATTTGGTGATAGAGGGAAGTCAGAGATGCTTAATGCCTATTTTGTACCTGTCTTCTCCTGTAAGGCAGTTTTGGCCTAGCCAGGAAACAGATGCACAAATGGAGAGAAATGCCTCAAGACAGACCAAGAAGTACGAAGAGAACATATACTCGTTAAATGGATTTAAGTCTCCAGGCCCTGATGGGTGAATTTAAGAAACTATTCACACGCGCACCGAATACTGGGCTAAGGAAGCCCAGCCTGGTTTTCGGTGTGCGTATGTACCGCCGGAGCCACACAGCTCCCGGTGATGGCAAAGCGGAAAGCCTGCTTAGGGAGCCTGCCACTTAGCCCAGGTTTTGGGTGCAAGGGCATCCAAAAAGCGCAAGAACCTGAGGGGTATACTCGTGTGAAATGCACAGGATCATCTGCAGGGGAGGTAAGTTTTTCATGGCTTCCTCCCCTCACCCCATCCAAGCCCATTCTCCAATCATGAGAATGGGCTCTAAGTCTCCAGGCCCAGGTACTGAAGGATCTTGCAGAGGTGGTCTTAGAACTACTGTTTTGGAATTGTTGTGAACTCCTAGAGAGTTGGAGTTTACTAGTTTAGTGGATCATAGCAATGCCATGGACATAGTGTATCTGGATTTCAGCATAGCATTTGACAAAGTTTCCACAATATCCTCATTGACAAGTTGGTAAAATGGGTGCACCCACTAAGACACCAAGATCCCTTTTACATGTACTGGGACACCAAGATCCCTTTTACATGTACTGGGCGCGTTCCAGATTAGCTGCTCAACAGCAGCAAAATGCTTCCATTCAGGCAAATCGCATTCAAAACATAAACAGCAGGGGGAGCAGTCTCCCGAAAACGAACAACCCAAAAACCCAGCAATTTTCTTACACCGGATATGTGTGATGTCACTAGCACTATATTGCAGCGATTAAATTCGAAACAAGGCATTGGAAATATAAACAGTCCCTGCTGTCAGTGTTGGGATTGCGGTGTCACAATGCCGGAAGTGTGGAAGCACACTTCAGAGATACAACACGACTCCATTGCAGGGTCTAATCTGGAAAGTGCCCTCACTAGATAGCATTACATGTAAAAGGGATCTAGGTGTCTTAGTGGTGTCTTAAGGATCTAGGTGTCTTTAGTGTCTTTCCACTTTTGCGCATAAACTATCCTGGCCACTGTGGTTGCATACATAAAAAATTTTAAATTTCTTCTAGGAAGCTCTCCTTCTGTTATCCCCAGCAGGAAGGACTCTGGCCGTTTGAGAAATGCCATTTTGAAAATTTTCTTCAGTTCATTATATATCATATCCCAAAAGGCCTTTGCCCTCCTGCACGACAACCACATAAAAGGAAAGTTCCTTCATATGCTCCACATTTCCAACATTTGTTTGAAACACATCAACGCTAGTTTTTTCGGTGTCAAATACCACCTATACATCATCTTATAATTTTCTATTAAGGTATAACATGCAGTAAATTTTAAATCCGTTTTCCATAATTTTTCCCAAGCAGCCATATCTATATTATGACCTATATCTTTAGCCCATTTTATCATTGTCGTTTTGACCATTTCATCTCGTCTCCTCCAAAAGCAACAACTTATACATCTTAGAGATTAGTCTTTCATCATTTTCACACATCTCCTTCTCAAATCTCAAGATTTGATCTAAAAACCCAACCTTAAGATCCTTTTTATAAATTTCATTTAGCTGATGATACTGAAACCAATTACTAACCATACTTTGTACTTTATGGGATACCCATAATGGAGTTTTGCACTCCACTTCCATCAGACTCCTTCTTACATAATGATTAAGAAAATCTTTATGCACTTTAACTTTATCGTACCACAAATATGAGTGCCAGCAAAACCTTCTATCAAATCCTTCCAAGTCAAGTATTCTGGAATTTCTTAATGTTATCCATTCCTTCAACTATGCCAAGCAAACAGTGTCAAAATACAACCTTAGATCTGGCAGGGTAAGATCTGTCTTTTGCTTCTGTTAAATTCTTAAATTTGATTCTTGGTCTTTTCCCTTGCCAAACAAATTTAGTTATATCCTTTTGCCATTGCTTGAAACAAGTAACGTATTAATTATAGGGATAGTCTGGAAAAGAAATAACATCTTAGGTAGAACATTCATCTTCACAACCGAAATTCTAACTTTAGGAAGACTTTCCTAACTGTAAGAGCAGTTCAACAGTGGAACATTCTGCCTCATGCTGTGGCATGCTCTTCTTTGCTGAGCGTTTCAAACGGGCTGGACAGCCATCTGTCAATAGCACTTTCCTGCATGGAGCGGGGGTTTGGAATAGAATAGAATAGAATAGAATAGAATAGAATAGAATAGAATAGAAGGATTGGTTGGTACATATGACCTTCCAATTCTAAGATTCTGTGATTTGGGCTTGATTGCGGGGGTTACTGGTCCAGGTTCACCCTATATACAGTGGGTATTGAAAAGAATCACCCCCTTTGATAGACCTTAAATTCTGGATCCCTTACATCCTGAAATAAAAACACAAAGAAAATTCCCTTCACCAGCTGTACTTATCCAATGCAACCTATAACACCCAACTGAAAAACATCACAATTACAGTCCAGAAAAAGTGTCAGAAATAAAAAACAAGGATTACTGAGATTGAAAAAGGATCACACACACACACCCCAATGTCAATATTTTGTTGAACCACCTTTTGCTTTAATAACAGCCTTGAGTCTGTTGGGATACTTCTCTATCAACCTTGCACATCTAGACGGAGCAATATTTGCCCACTCCTCCATACAGAACTGTTCAAGTTCGGTCACATTGGATGGTAGGTGTTGGTGGACTGCTATCTTCAAATCTCCCCACAGATTTTCTATGGGATTTAGGTCTGGGCTCTGACTGGGCCACATGAGGACGTTCACTTTTTTCTCCTTCAGCCACTGTGTGGTCAATTTTGCTGTGTGCTTCGGATCGTTGTCATGTTGAAAGGTGAATCTTTTGCCCATCCTCAACTGTCTGGCAGAGGGTAGCAGGTTTTCTTCCAGAATCTGACGGTATTTTGCCCCATCCATTTTTCCTTCTACCCTAACGAGAGCCCCAGTCCCTGAGGCAGAGAAACACCCCCACGACAGGATGCTGCCACCTCCATGCTTCACTGTAGGTATGGTGTGTTGTGGATGGTGAGCTGCGTTGGATTTACGCCAGGTGTACTGTTTGGTGTTGAGGCCAAATAGTTCAATCTTGGTCTCATCTGGCCATAAGACCTTTTTCCATTTGGCATCAGAATCTTCAAGGTGCCTTCTGGCAAAGCTCAAATGAGCTTTAATGTGGCCTTTCTTGAGAAGTGGCTTTCTCCTTGCGACCCTCCCGAACAAGCCACATTTTTTCCACAACACACCATACCTACAGTGAAGCATGGAGGTGGCAGCATCCTGTTGGGGGGTTGTTTCTCTGCCTCAGGGACTGGGGCTCTCATTAGGGTAGAAGGGAAAATGGATGGGGCAAAATACCATCAGATTCTGGAAGAAAACCTGCTACCCTCTGCCAGACAGTTGAGGATGGGCAAAAGATTCACCTTTCAACATGACAACGATCCGAAGCACACAGCAAAATTGACCACACAGTGGCTGAAGGAGAAAAAAGTAAATGTCCAGTCAGAGCCCAGACCTAAATCCCATAGGAAATCTGTGGAGAGATTTGAAGATAGCATTCCACCAACACCTACCATCCAATGTGACCGAACTTGAACAGTTCTGTATGGAGGAGTGAGCAAATATTGCTCCATCTAGATGTGCAAGGTTGACAGAGAAGTATCCCAACAGACTCAAGGCTGTTATTAAAGCAAAAGGTGGTTCAACAAAATATTGACATTGGGGGGGTGATCCTTTTTCAATCTCAGTAATCCTTGTTTTTTATTTCTGACACTTTTTCTGGACTGTAATTGTGATGTTTTTCAGTTGGGTGTTATAGGTTGCATTGGATAAGTACAGCTGGTGAAGGGAATTTTCTTTGTGTTTTCATTTTAGGATGTAAGGGAACTAGAATTTAAGGTCTATCGAAGGGGGTGATTCTTTTCAATACCCACTTTATGTGTGAGGATTTGAACCTGGGACTCCTGCTCTGACACCTAATAGTGTATCCACTATACCAGGGGTCCTCAAATGTTTTGATACTGTGACCTTCCTAAAATAATAGTTGGGTTGCCAACTCTGTCCAAAGCAATACAGACACACACACCCCAGCCCCCAGCCAATATTTTTCATAATATCAAACCATTAACATCCCCAAGATTGCTTTCAGCTGCCAACTGGAGCTTCATTCCAATTCTTGGAGATTCCAGCCAGTTCTGGGGATTTGGCAACTCTAACCCTCAAGTCCTGACAAACTCCATCCTCTAGAGATTGCCCCTGTGGAGAGAAGGGGACTCCTAAGTTCTGGGAGCAGAACAGATTCCTAAGTTCACCATTTTCCTCTGTAGCATACACTACCGGTAGCTTTGCTCATGACCACATTTTAAGCCCCAGGCTATACATTCTCTGAACATATCTAGAGGAAATGTTGACAGCATAGCATTAGCTCTGAACCACAAAGACTGCAGAATGTCCTGGGATTGCAAAATCTCGCCCAGTGCTGGCAGTCTGCCTTTGGACCCTGACATTCTGACATGTTATTCCCTGTAATCGGAACAGCAGGTGGACAAACTTGGTGTCATAATACTGAAGGGTTTTTTTTTAAAGAAAATAAATCAGATGTTTGGATAACCCAAAAGCTTGTTTGCACTGTACACAGAGTGTGACATGAGTCCATCAAGTCTCCCTGCCCACTTTCTGTTTTTGTTTGATTACTTCTCCTTAAAATAAGAACAGTCTGTTCTATCACTGCCAGCAAAGGATCCTTTGGAGGATCCTTTAGAAGAGTCCTGTCTTCTCCCTCTCCAGGTTCCAGAAGGAGTTGCTTAGTCCAGTTATGGAGCTATTCATTCTACTAGTCCTCGGCTTGTGCTGCCACCATGCCAGTTCCCTCCAGGATGATGAAGTCGACGTAGATTGTGATGACCCAAACGTCTTCAGCATTGTGGATCAAGCAATAAAAGCATTCAATGAAGGAAAAGCAACCAGCAATGTGTTTGCTCTCAATGTGATCCTCAAAGCTAAGAAAAAAGTAAGTACACTTTGCAACAGCCCCTACGACAGAAGGAAGGAAGAAACCTCTTTCTTGTACCTTTTATGCATAAGGACTAGAAACTTGCTGTGGAAGAAGGAATGTCATAGAAATTAATGGGATTATTTCTGGAACCGGGTGTTCTAGAACTCTTGAGCACCAATTCTAGAACAAGGCGTTCTAGAATTCATGAGTGTAAATACTTTGCTTTATGTAGTTTTCTCTCCTATAGTGTGTTCTCTCTCCCTCTCCGATTTAAGAATGAAACAAAACAAGAGCCAATGCATTCATCATCCTCATTGTGGGGACTTCACACTGAATGTTCCAAAGGTGTTCATTGACAGAATACAGATTTTTTTAATTTATTTTTTTACAAACAGATAGCAACACAAAAATGGACTCAGTCTGAATGATACAGTACTGGAAGGACTGTACCATGTGATTTTGCTGAACACATAGCCTGTGTCTAAGCCAGTTGTATGAAATCAAATACCCCACCTTAAATCCCAAATCCATGTGTATGTCTGCATGTACAATTTTTTAGGCATAAAATTCAAACAGATCTTTCTTTCCAGCAGTCAGACTCTGGCTCACCAGTCCTTCTCTTAGAGAGGCTTTCATGCTTCCGTTAGACGCAAAAAAAAAAAGCTCCAGATCCTCTCCTCCAGGAATGCTAGATACCGTATCTCACCAATGGTAGCCCTATTCCTCAAGACAATGGCTACTAAAGGTGGAAATAAGCAGCCACGTACTATGATATACAAATCTACCACATGGAAGCCTGTAACACATAAGTTGGTCATTATCCATTGTGGCCAGGAATAATGGGAGTTGTAGTCTAGCGTGCGAGAGCCCCAAGTGTAATTGCTAGTTGCCTATGCCTAAAAGTTAGATTATGAATCCTCCCTCCTTCCCTTTAGGTCTGGAAATTTAATTGTGCTTATTTTCTAATAATGTTTTTAAAAGGAACATATGAGGATGGAAAATACAGAGGTGGAAGTAGCTTGCACCTTCCTGCTACACCAGATCCTTGCTGAATGTTGCATCAGAAATGTAGCATAGCACATTCTTACCAGCTGCTGCTGCTGCTTTCAAATGCTAGAAACATGCAGAGTGGCCCTTATAGATCAGCCCAAGGGTCTAGTATTCTGTTTTCAACAGGGACCAGCCAGTTGCCTTCAGAAGCTCACAAGCATTGCATGAAGATGATGGTCTTCATGTTTTTCTCTCCCTAGCATCTTTTATTCAGAGGTACACTGCCTCTGCACATGGAGGCTCATTTAATTTTCATGATTAAGAGCTACTGATAGACCTACTATGCTCCCCGAAATTGTATTAATACTTTTCAAAAGTCATCTAAGCTTGGAGCCATTCATGTGAAGTTAAATCTACTCCAGGTTTGATATGATTATTATTGAAAAACAATTGGGAAGGGATGTGGAACAACATCCCTCAAACCCTTTGATCCTGCCTTTTTTCTATGGGTGTACCAGGCAAGATTTGAGACCTCTTTTAATGCATAAATAAAACAGATAAAAACAAAGATCAAACACATTTCAATGCTCTATCTCAAACAGCTAGAGACTCTTAAGATTAAATACAGCAACTGAAACTAAATAGCCAATCCAAAAGCAGGAGAGAGGAGGGAGGGAGAGATGACTATATAGAACACATTTTAACCCTTTTATAAACCAATAAATTTAATTGCCTCTTTCATTTCCTCTCTAACATTAATAATTGGTTGCAGTTGTTCAGTATACATGGCCTCTTTTATCTTATGCTTTACTTTATTTCCTTCAATAGCCCAAACAAACATTTTTGTTTGTACAACTCTTCGTCATGTATTTCTTTCATATGCTTTGCCCAGGGTTTCAATTGGTTTTTAATATGTTGCATGTCTGCCAAATGTTCATTATACCTTCTTAACAGGGGTCTCCCTGTCTCCCCAATGTAAAATTATTCATATTCCAGACATACGATCGTATACATTGTTCCTTTAATTTGGCAACAACTCTCTTCCTTCTCACAAATCAAACAATCCCCGCTCTCATATTTACTGTCATAACACATTTGCCCAAGTTTGTAAGATCTTTGTTTATAATCTATCTGTTTTATTTACGCATTAAAAGAGGCCTCAAATCTTGTCTGGAGTAGGAGAGTGTGCTTATATCATCACCTATTGGCTATGTTGCCTATGGCTGTTAACAACTATTCACAATTGCTCTTTTCCCAGTGTTTCCTCCTCCACTGCTGCTTTGGGAGCCATATTCTCTGTTTCATTCTTCTTCAAGTGATCCCAACCAATCAGTGATCATGTACTGGGCTATGTACAGTGTGGTATAAAGTTAAGTTGTGCCCTCGAGTTGTCGACTCCTGGCGACCACAAAGTCATGTGGTTGTCTTTGGTAGAATACAGGAGGGGTTTACCATTGCCTCCTCCTGTGAGATGATGCTTTTCATCACCTTCCTATATCGCTGCTGCCTAATATAGGTATTTCCCATATTCTGGGAAACATACCAGTGGGGATTCAAACCAGCAACCTCTTGCTCACTAGGCAACCTGGATGGCTTTAAGAGGGGTTTGGATAACTTCATGGAGGAGAGGTCTATCAATGGCTACTAGTCGGAGGGCTATAGGCCACCTCCAGCCTCCAAGGCAGAATGCCTCTGAGTACCAGTTGCAGGGGAGTAACAGAGGAGAGAGGGCATGCCCTCAACTCCTGCCTGTAGGCTTCCAGCAGCATCTGGTGGGCCACTGTGTGAAACAGGATGCTGGACTAGATGGTCCTTGGGCATGATCCAGCAGGGCTGTTGTTATGTTCTAAGCCTCATCTAAAATGCCCGTGATAACAATGAAGAAATCCCTTTGAAATATTTCTCCCACCCAACCATTTGCTGCTGCGTCTCTCCTCATGACAACAATGACCACTTGAACTGTATTTCCTCTAGGTGGGTCCTAGTGAACAATACACCGTGAACTATTCAATAAGGGAGACCATTTGCCCTGCGGGTTCTATTTCCTGGAAAAAATGCCAGTTAAAACCAATCTCTGAGGCAGTAAGTACCTGTATCTCCCTTTCAGAGTGTCATGTATATGTGAAAACTCAGCCAGCTGGTGCAGCGAGGAAGAGCACCAAGAGTTTAATGCATTTAATAGACTGGTGGTGGGTCGTCTAGTGCAACAAAGCATTGTATGGAGTTAGAACAGTATGTGGAGAAACTCAAGCACATAGCTAGGGGAGAGTAGAGTCATGTCCACTCCTCTCCCCAGCAGCCCTTCGTGCACTGGCCACACCCCCTGCATGAGAAATCACACACAGGGGGCATGGCTAGCACTAGGAAGAGTCCCACTTGGCCCTCTCTAGCACCCCTTTTCCAGCCGGGTTCATTTTCTTCTGGGTATTTTCTTTGTTTTCTCCTTCACAGGGGTAAGTGTACAGATAGGCTCTTTGAAAACATTGGTACTGGTTTGTATTTTACCTGGGATGCATTGATTCACCCAATAGTTTTAACATAACTTTGACTACTGGGAGGGTAAGAATGGTGAACCAGCAAACATGTTGCAACTGGATTTCTATATGCGGGAGATAAAAACTCATTGTTGCCTCTCTGTCTCCCCCTCCCCCTTGTAGTCCACAGGCAATTGCACAGCCCATATTCACATCAGCGAGGGCTTCACCATTATGGAGACATGCATCCTATACCCAGGTACGCAAAGCTTCAGCTTAGCACTCAGGAGATAACCCAATGGAAATCCAGTCACTAAGTTTGGCCAGAATAATGGTTCATATTGATAAATGTTATGAAAGGTTCCCCAGGAAAGCACCATGATGGAAGCACAATGCCAAATATTGTGATGTAGGATTTCATTCAGCAAACAGAGAGTATGAAATTGTGAGGTAGGTAGTTGTGGGGTGTTAGGAACATAGGAAGCTGCCTTGCATTGAGTCAGGCCATTGGTCCATCTAGCTCAGTATTGTCTACATAGGTTGCAGGCAAATTCTCCAAGGTTGCAGGCAGGAACCTTAGCCCTCTCTCTCAGCCCTGCCTTGGAGATGGCAGGGAGGCAGAGGTGATAAGAACATAAGAACGGCCCTGCTGGATCAGGCCCAAGGCCCATCTAGCCCAACATCCTGTTTCGCACAGTGGCCCACCAGATGCCGCTGGAAGCCACAGGCAGGAGTTGAGGGCATGCCCTCTCTCCTGCTGTTACTCCCCTGCAACTGGTACTCCTACTTGGCATCCTAGGTGCACCTAGGTAATTTTGGAGCCTGGGCCTAAAGGCCTTTGCCCCCCCCCCCCCCCCGCTGCAAGTTAAACATCACTTTTTAACATGTAGGTACTTCAGGGCAGGAACCACACCACCCAGAACAGACTAAAGAGGATTTGGGGGGCCCCAGGGGATGTGGAGGCTCTGGACTTCAGCCCTGAAGTTCAGGGGTAAGAGCGCCCCTGCAGGGAGGGAACTTGAAACCTTTTGAAAAACTCCCTTTTTGCTGCCCAAACTGAAGCTTAACATGTGACCAGCTGGGATGGGGAAGAGGGGTGTGTGAGAGGGCAATACACCCGCTTCGTACACCCCTAGCCCTTCCTCATCATTGCTGGGATGCACTTTAAGCTTCAGGCTGAGTGGTGAAAAGAGAGTTCATCATCCAACCTGAAGCTTAAAGTACATCCCAATGCAGTAAGGTGATGGGGTGACAGGCAGGGGAAGCAATACTCAGGTACTGAGGGCAGGGCAGGATGCCCTCACTCTCTGCCTCTCATGGAGGTAGTGTTTGAGGCCATCGCCTCACCTTGCCTCATTAAGGAGCTGCCCCTGGGCATTTTTCACACAGAAGGCTTTACTGCAAGCAGAGGCGTATCTAAGGAAAATAGTGCATAGGGCAAGCACTGAAATTGCGCCCCCTGTCCAAACATCTGACACCCAACTTTCAGATAACTTTACTATAATATCAGTTTTAAAATATAAGTCAAGTTTTTAAAATTTCAAAAACTATTTAGCAGTGGACGTAGCCAGACCAAAAAATGCTTGAAAACTACAAATTTCAGTATGCTGGGGCTCATGAAATACCCAAATACTATGTGGAGGTGTACTTGGAAAACTAAACAGAAGTGCCTGTCTAATTCTCTACTATGCATCTACTAGCATCACTATTACAGAAGTTTTAAAAATAAATGGAGAATTTGGCTTTTCCCGGATACTCTGAGAATAATTAAAGGATATGCAGAGTAAACTGTGTCACTGCTTGGAATATATTCTAGTATTTCAGGAAGACAGTTAAAATGAGAGAAAGAGAGCAAGAAACTCCCAGTGGGCCTTAATACTAAGGATTTCACACTGATTCAAAGACAAACTCACCATTAATAGCCATATTTTTAAGACACCACATTTAACTCACTTATCATAAGAAGCAAAGTAAGAGTAAATGAATACAATCCTAGCTCATAAGCTTCAGCTCAGTATTCACAAGCCCTGATTCTCTGTACATAGTGCCAAACTGAATATGTGTACAGTGACTTATATATTTTTTTTACCTGTAGCCCCTTCAGGGTGCTTCCTATAGGCTGTGGGGGAGGGGGTCTGCAAAGGTTACCCCTCCTACTGCTGGCCTCTAGGGCCTCGCAGAGACCATTTGAGCATGTGCAGTGGCCATTTTTAAAAATAATTGGTTTTTTTTTTAAAAAAAAAAATGGCCGCTGAAAACAAAATGGCCACCATGCATGCTCAAATGGCCTCTGTGAGGCCTGGCATGGCCTAGGGCCTCACAGAGGCCATTTGAGCATGTGCAGTGGCCATTTTGGTTTTGGTGGCCTTTTTAAAAAAAATTAATTTTAAGAATTTGTGCCCCCCTTCAAGTGGCGCCCAGGGCACGTGCCCTGCCTGCCCTACCCTAGATACGCCCCTGACTGCAAGTTTACTGGGAGGCTTGACTACGAGTTTGAAATTGCCCCCAAATGGCTTAGGCCTGGGTTACATGAGATAATGTCTTTCCCTATAAGATCCCCACTGCTTATTAAGATCATCAGGAGAGAGGCCCATCTTTGGGTGCCATCAGATCATCTTGTGGCAACCTGGGATCGGGCCCTCTCAGTTGTCACACCTAAGTTGTGGGATGCACTTCCCAGGGTATAAGAGGCTTAACATCTTGGGAGGCTTTCAAGAGAGCCGTAGAGACCCATCTTTTCAGCTTGGCTTTTAATAATATTGAATTGTTTTAAATAATATTGAATTGTTTTAAAAGGTTTTTAAAATGAGTTTTATGTTAATCTATTTGAACTGCTTATGTTATGTTTTATATTAAATTTCAGTGGTCTAAATTTTGGATGTGAGCCCTTCTGGGATGGACGCCATATTAGATAGATAGATAGATAGATATGGGGCTGTAATTCAATGTAGAGCACCTGCATTTCATGCAGAAGGTCCCAGGTTCCTGGATCTCATGCCAGGTTCCTGGCACCTCCTCCGGGTAGGGCTGGGAAAGGCTCTTGCCTGAAACCTTGTAAAGCCACTGAAGCTATTCTGACGATCACTGAAAACTTGGCTAGGGGAGCCCAACCCAGTTTTCAGTGATCGTCGGAACCACCGGGCTTGTAGGCAGGCCTGGTGGCTCCACGGCAGCTAGCCCGCCTGACAACCCCTCCTTTTAAATGAGGTTAATAGAGCAAGCACTCTGTTTTTCTGCTCCTGTGTCAGCCACGGGGGACCCCAGGACTGCGCACTTGCACAGTGCCTTCCTGGGGTTCAGGCGGCCGGGGGGCCACACAGAGGTGCTCCCCTTCCCCTGATCCCCAGAGCTCCAGACTGAGACGCGGCCAGGTTAAGCTAAGCCCACTCTCCCTCCAGGCACTTCACGCTAATCATGTGCAGCGCCTCACTGCCAGTCAGAGAAGACAATACTGAGCTAGATGGACCAAGGGTCTGACCCGGTATAAGGCAGCTGCCTCTGTGCCTGACTGCCATCAGTCAGTGAGACGTGGGAACAGATCTGGTGCAGTCTGCAGACACCTCCTCATCTTCTCCTCCAAGTATGGGAAAGGAAGGATTTGCTGCTGCCTTGATCAACTCCCCTCTCCATTTTCTGGTAATCTGCGAGGTGAAAGCCAAACACATCATGGGGCCCCAAACAGGGCTTTGCCCAGGGACCTCCAGCCTTGTGCAGCTGCTATCCTGGCTGGGTCTTTAATTAACTATTTCCTCTCAGTTTTCTTTTATTTGTAACAGTGGAACTAAAATGTACAAAGCAAAAAAAAAAAAAATGCACAGAACAAACCACGATGAAACTGCCATTAAACTACCACCATAAAAATAAAAGAAAATGAGAGGAAACCGGTCATTAAAGACCTATTCGTATCTACAGGAACAGAAAGGGACATGGGGTTATTCAGGGGGCAATTACTCATTAATCCTTCCCCTGCCAGGATCAATAGAAGCAGTAAAATGGACTGAGCTTGTTTGGGTGATGTTTCTTTTAAGGTGCTAGGAAACTCTGCAGAATAATTGAGTAGACATTAGAGAAGGAGCTTGGCTATGGGGAAGAACATTGCTTGCTAATGTAGCACTACATGAAATGTGGTGTGTTCAAGGAGAGACTCCCGCAGGGCTCTAATGTGGGAGCACCATACTAACCACACTTATTCTGTGGTACAAATGGCCATAGATCAGATGTGGGAAATTAAAATTATTGAGGAGGAGCAGACTTTTTAAAATTAGATATACAGGAAATGTACATATTTACAAGGAAAGCTCTGAATTAATAAACAAAGAGTCCTAACTAAGCCCTTGTGCCCTTTCACGTGATAGGAGGGCTTACCTCCGGCATCCAGGCCCGACGTTTCTTCCATTGATCAGCAGACAGAAGCCCCTTTTCAAAGTCCTCCAGGGCTCTCAGTCTGTTGACTTTTAATTTAACTGAGGCCTCTATGGCTGCCTTCAGATGTCACAGGAAGCCTGAGGCAAAGTCACCATAAGTTGGCTCCCTGTGACGTCGAAATGATTGGAACCATGGTCCCGGGACCCAACCATGGTTCTGATTCCTCCCCCAAACCTCTGATTGAACCCTCGGTTGCAAATAGGTTACACTCATCTAACTAAGGGTCCAGAGGCTTCATTCACAAGAGCTGGTCTTGTGGTAGCAAGCATGAATTGCCCCCCTAGCTAAGCAGGGTCTACCCTAGTTACATTTGAATGGGAGACCACATGTGAGCACAAACAGATTGGATGTGGGGCCTAGTGCAACTGTCACAGAAACCACGCACATCAGACACCAAGCAGAACTGAACGGTTGCAATAAATTTTGGACAATTGATGCACTAAACGTGGAACTGCTACTGAGAATGCATAATTTCTCCTGTAGCAGCCCTGAAGGAAGTCTGTTATGCTGTATGTCAAAGTGCAGCCCAGATGACTGAGAACCATCACAGCTTGAAAGCATCTTGGTTAAGCTCTTCCATTTATAAGATAGATATACTACTATACTATATAGATATACTATTTACCACTACACCTGGTGGCGCAGTGGTAAAACTGCCGCCCTGTAACCAGAAGGTTACAAGTTCGATCCTGACCAGGGGCTCAAGGTTGACTCAGCCTTCCATCCTTCCGAGGTCAGTAAAATGAGTACCCAGAATGTTGGGGGCAATATGCTAAATCATTGTAAACCGCTTAGAGAGCTCCGGCTATAAAGCGGTATATAAATGTAAGTGCTATTGCTATTGCTAAGTGCTATAAGGCAATGATGACATCTAGCTGTCACTGATGAT
Organism: Hemicordylus capensis; assembly: GCF_027244095.1. Lineage (NCBI taxonomy): Eukaryota > Metazoa > Chordata > Lepidosauria > Squamata > Cordylidae > Hemicordylus > Hemicordylus capensis. The sequence continues at coordinate 346,823,463 of NC_069659.1, read as the reverse complement.
AAGCAAGAAGGGTGTGTATTCCACAGGAGATGTTTCAACTTGTGCCTGGAAGAAGCGCAACTCTAAAATTATATGCAGCTTCGGGAAATGGAGCGCCAATTCCAAGTCTGGGGAAAAAGTTTCTCACTGCATTTGAAGATAGATCAAACTATGAGCAACCTTTCCCTTGCCCCTCAAAATGCACGGAATGGGATTTATTGTGCAGGGTACCTTGCCAGTGGCCAGATCAATCCACATCACATTTTCTTTTAATTGGTTGGATTGATGAGTTGTGTATTGAACTACACTTGTAGTGTAGTGTCGGTTTCACAGCACCATCTGCTAACCATTTGCTGGCCTTCCGTGTTGAGAATCATCTCTTTCCTAACAACCTGACTTTTAAGATAGTCTGGCTCAGTGCGGAAGCAACCTGCCTAGACAGTAGGAGGCTGTTGGTTCAACTCCCCACTGGTGTGTTTCCCAGAATATGGGAAACTCCTATATCAGGCAGCAGTGATATAGGAAGGTGCTGAAAGGCATTATTCATTCATTCATTCATCAAACTTATATACAGCCCAAACTTTTGTCTCTGGGCGGTTAACATAAGACAATTAAGACATACATAAAAGTTAAAACAAATCAACAGTTTAAAATCAACCATAAAATTAAAACAGACAATTTTAAAAAGCTGAGAAAGCTTGGGCGAAAAGATGGGTTTTCAGGTGTCTTTTTTTTAATTTCCAGAGATGGGGAGGATCGTATCTCAGCAGGGAGCGCATTCCACAATCTCAGGGCAGCGACTGAGAAGGCCCGTCTCTGTGTAGCCACCAAATGAGTTGGTGGTAACTGGAGACGGACCTCCTCAGATGACCTCAGTGGGTGGTGGGGCTCGTAGTGAAGAAGGCGCTCTCTTAAATACCCAGGGCCTAAGCTGTTTAGAGCTTTATAACTAGCACTTTGTATTTTGTCCGGTAACCTATTGGCAGCCAGTGTAGCTCCATCAGTAAAGGAGTAACATGGTCTCTCCGAGATGACCCAGAGACCAACCTGGCTGCCGCATTCTGAACCAACTGAAGTTTCTGGACTACATACAAAGGCAGCCCCACGTAGAGCGCATTACAGAAGTCGAGTCTGCAGGCTAACAGATGTATCACTGTTTTGATCTCACACTGCATTGGAGAAGGCAATGGTAAACCACTCCTGTATTCTACCAAGTAAACCTCAGGGCTCTGTGGTTGCCAGGAGTCAACACGGACTCAATGGCACAACCTTTCTTTTCCTTTCCAAAAGAGGAGAGTCGTGGATGGCCAGCAGGTTCTGCTGCAAAACTGCACCATAGGGAGTGGGGACGGGTCATCTGGATGTGGAGTGGATAAGCAAAAAAACCCTTCCATTTCCAAACACAGTATTTAGTCCACCTGGAAGCACTTAGAGTATAGGGTTGTTGTTGTTGTTGTTTGTCGTCAATATTTCTGTACCATCTAACCCAGAGGCTCTAGATGGCTCACATGAATAAAAGCAATAAAAACAAGATAAATAAGCCAGTCCTGCCCATGACTTGCTGGCTGCCGGTGCTCTTGTACATGACTGCGAGTGACTCTGTGCAAGCCAGAGCTGCTGCTGCTGTCAGCGGCAAAAACATGCGCTCCCTGCTTGGATCAGTCCAGAGTCCATGTTGGCGGCAGCAGCAGCTTCTCCCTTGCGGGGTGGGGTGGGATGGGATGGAGGGAGAGAAGAGGGAAGAGAGGAGGACAGGCTGAGCAGGGGAGCAGCCGGGGTGACCTCTCACCTCCAGTTTCCACCCCTGAGCCCAGCATGGTACTGGGAAGAAGGAATCCTTGCCAAGGATGGAGTCCATTCCCTGGTTTGCATTGAGCCCTCCCCCCATGACCTCTCCTCGAAGGTGGCTACTTGATGGCTCAGAGTCCCAGCTCCCTTCCCCTCCATCAGCATCTGCATATGTAAAGCACTCACAATTGCAAATCACTCAGAGCAGACCACAGCTGTCAAACTCTCCCTCATTCGCCTTGGGGAAATGCAAATGAGAGTGTTGGAAAAAACCTGAATTACTGGCAATGGCCACCCCACACATCAAGAGAGAAGTGGCGGGGCATACCAGAAAGCTCAGGGGTTGGGTTTTTGTTTGTTTGTTTTTAAAACCAAAACAAAACAAAAAGCTGCCGCAAATAGAGGATTGTTTTACCCTGGACATAATTAGGTAGAATGCACAGCAGTAATTCAAGAAAAAGCAGAATTGAGTGTGAACTGGTCCCTGATAGCTTGCAGGAACTTCGGGATAAATGCAGATAATATGTGGACTCACATCCTCCATTCTGGAGGAGATGCGAGCTAAAAGCCATGTGTGTAGAGCTCCCAGGGGAGGGAGAAAAGGGGCAGAGGAAACTGAAGACCTACCTATGAGCTTTGCCAGGAGGCAAGAGAAATGTGACACTTCCCAGATGTTTAATGGTGGCTGCCGTTGAAGATGATAGTAGCTTTTTTTCACAGGGCTATTCAGGAACTTCCTCTGAACTATTGGACAGTGATTTATTTATAAAACAACTGCCATCCAGCTAACAACTTGCCATTTTTAAACAATGTTTTCTGTGATGCCCTTTATCACCGACTTCCCAGCTTGCACCATTTTGTAAACTTCTGGCTATTTACTACATCTACCACTATGAATATTTATCTACAGCTCTTCAACCAAAGTTCTCAAAGCCGTTTACACAGTAAATTTCATTTACAAAAAAGAATGTAATGACGGTTGGGTACTTCCCCATTGTAGGAAGTCTGCACTAAAGAATGCATGCAACTCTGTCTCCGTGAATTAATATTCTTCCTTTCTTTGTTTGATGATTATCTGGTTTGGGCATTGTGCAGTAAAGCTGAAATGGCATTGCTTCTTGAAAATGGAAAATCCTTCTTTTGCATTTTGTTTGTTTGTTTTGCTTGTTTTTCAGTTGTGAGGACAGTTATTCCAGTCCATGCCAGTTGCTTGGGTTGTTGGAAGCCCTTGAACACCAAAAGTTTGTCTTTGCTGCCCCTTGTGAGACATACCATACGGCAATTTAACCGTGATAGTGACCACCCCTTCCATTTTGAAGTAGGAAAAATAACAAGTGCCAAAAGTCAGGTCTGTATGTTGCAATAAGGAGGACCAAACTTGATTTTATGGAAGGTGGTTCTTGGGATATGTTTACAATCAGGGTTACAATAGGCAGGTGTCCTAAAAAGCAGGGAATGGGGTGGGAAGCAAGCCACATTTGACACTTCAAAATTTATAACTTATAAATGACATATAGCCATTCATACCGCCCAGAGACAAAAGTTTGGAGCGGTGTACAAATTTGATTAATCAAATAATTTGATAATTTGATTAATCAAATAATCAAATAATTTGAATGAATGAATGAATCAATCAATAGCATATATATGCCATTCTGACATACTGTGCAGTGTCACAGATCCAAGAGGGATCTGTGCTTGCTGCTTTGAGGCCATCACCAGCCCATCAGTGCTGCTAGTGATTTATTTATTTGATTGATTGATTGATTGATATCTATACCACCCTTCCAAAAATGGCTCAGGGCAGTTTACACAGAGAAATAATAAATAAATAAGATGGACCCCTGTCCCCAAAGGGTTCACAATCTAAAAAGAAACATCAGTTAGACACCAGCAACAGTCACTGGAAGTACTGTGCTGGGGGTGGATAGGGCCAGTTACTCTCCCCCTGCTCAATAAAGAGAATCACCATGTTAAAAGGTGCCTCTTTGCCAAGTTGGCAGGGTCTTTTCCATGCCACCGATGCATTGTGTCATCACAGCAGCGACCTACTTCCATTGGGAGTAGGTTGCAGCTAGGGATGTGCACGGAACTAGGCGAGGGTGGTTTGATGGCGGGGTGTGTGTGCTGCTTTAAGAGCGGGGGAGGGTGCGCTTACCCCTCCCTCCGCTCTTCCACCACCAGTGCTCCTTGTTCCAAAGTTAATCGGGGAGGCAGCATACCTCCCTGCCGCCCTATTGCCCCATTGACCAGATAGAACTGGAAGTATCTGATGCGCCTAAGCACATCGGCACATTGGATACTTCTGGTTATATCCAGTCAACAGGGGCAACGGGGCAGCAGGGAGGTACGCTGCCTCCCCGATTAACTTTGGAACAAGGAGCACTGGCGGGGGAAGAGCGGAGGGAGGGGTAAGCACACCCTCACCGCTCTTAAAGCAGCACACACACCCCGCCATCGAACCGGCCGCCTTTCGAACCCGTTCGGAGGCCCATAAAGAGCCTCCGAACCAGTTCTGTGCACATCCCTAGTTGCAGCTATGATGATGCAATACTAATACTACTACCACGAATATTGATATACCGCTCTTCAACCAAAGTTCTCAAAGCGGTTTACATAGAAAAATAAACAATACATAAATATGATAGTCGCCTGTCCCCAGAGGGCTCACAAGCTAAAAAGAAACATAAGGTAGATACCAGCAACAGCCACTGGAGGGATGCTGTGCTGGGGTTGGATAGGGCCAGTTGCTCTCCCCCTGCTCAGTAAAGAGAATCACCACTTTAAAGGGTGTCTCTTTGCTCAGTTAGCAGGGAGCTATGCCACTAATATATTAGTGGCATGGAGGAGCCCCATCATCACTAGCAGTGCTGACAGGATGCTGTGGAAGCAGTGAGTGCAGTCTGTGAAGATCTCTCTTGGATCCGCAGCTCGCTGCTTAATACATCAGTCCGTAAGCCAGACAACATTCAGAGACCAATTCTGATGGTGACAGTGCAATCTTATTTCATCTGGTTTGGTCCCTGAACCACCACCCCCCACCCCCCGCCCACAACCAGATACCTTAGTGAACCATTTACAACCTCTCCTAAATATTTCTTCCAGGTGGTAGCTGGATGGAACTATAATTATAAGTATTTGGTAAAAGAGACCAACTGCTCCAAGGAGGCATTCCCGGATCTGACGCCAGAATGCAAGCCCATTGCTGGCGGCGTAAGTGACCAACTTTCTACATACTACCATCCTGGAATACAGAAGGGTCCAGCTGTGTGGTGTTGGTGTTGGGGGAAGACCCTCCAATATTAGCCTCAGCAAACACCCACCCATTCACCTATATGGGGTATACATTATACAAACTAAGTAGACATACATCAAAACGATTGCAGTAGCTACTGTTTGCATATTTGCTCTTTCTCTCTGGCACAGAAGAGGCAGATGTGGACTTAGGCCCAAGAAATATAGACTGCATGCAAGCATAGCTTTTAAAGCAGGACTGAGCTCAGCTTTCCTCAGCCTTTGCAGTGCATCCTTCATGTCGCAAGCATGAATTGACCCCTTTGCTAAGCAGGCTCTGCCCCAGTTTGCAACTGAATGGGAGACTGTCAGTTATTCCCCTGAGGGGATGGGGCCAATCTGGGAAGAGCACCTGCATGCTTGCATGTAGGAGGTTCCAAGTTGGCTTCTACCCCTAGTGAACCCTCGCATCATGCCAGACACTTCTTTTAAAAAATGGACCAGATCTGCAAGCTGAGACTCTTCCGGATTGAAATTTTTTCCAGCTTCAGCACAAATCCCAACAGGAGATATTCAGATGATTTTCAAGGTTTTTGCATAAGTTCTTAGCACCATCTGCTGACAATCCATGAAAACGCCATGCTTTTTCAGTACTACTGATATTGTAAGCTGTGTTCTCTCTAACAGGGAATCCCAGATGTTGTTGACTATGACTCCCATAATCCCCAAGCAAAGGCTATTGCAGGTGGGGATGCTGGGAATTGTAGTCAACAACATCTGGGAATCCCTGTTAGAGGGAACACTGATTATAAGGTGAACAGAGAGTCAGCTATTTCATGGATTGTCAGCAGATGGCGCTAAAAAACTTATGCAATGGCTTTGAACATCATTCAGGTGCCTCATTACATCTCCTGTTGTAATTTGAGCCAAACTTGGAATAAATTGCTGTCCAAAAGAGCCTCAGGCAACAGAAGGCAACAGCCTGGGTTCTCCACTTTCCAGTCTAGGGGGATACATCCTCCTCTTCCTCCTCTTCACCTCTCTTTTCCTTTTCTGAAGCTCTGGAGTGGAGAGAGATGAGATATTCTATCCCTTCCACTCCAGAGCATCAAAGGATATATGCACCATAAATTAAGTTACATCTCTCTCAAACCGATTTCAACTCACTTAATAGATATTGTCTGCCTCCATACTAAAGCAGTTTGCTTTAGTATAGAGGAGAGCTGGTCTTGTGGTAGCAAGCGTGTCTTGTCCCCTTAGCTAAGAAGGGTCCACCCTGGTTGCATATGAAAGGGAGACTAGAAGTGTGAGCACTGTAAGATATTCCCCTCAGGGGATGAAGCCGCTCTGGGAAGAGCAGAAGGTTCCACGTTCCCTCCCTGGCAGCATCTCCAAAATAGGGCTGAGAGAGACTCCTGCCTGCAACCTTGGAGAAGCTGCTGCCAGTCTGTGAAGACAATACTGAGCAAGATGGACCTATGGTCTGACTCAGTATGTGGCAGCTTCCTATGTTCCCATGCTTATTAGTGATGGATTTAAAATATGGCTTTATATGCTTTGCTATACCAGGCCTAACTCCAGAAAGACTCCTGCTTATACAGCACTTGTAATTCAGAAAGGCTTTTGTTACCGTTATTGTGTTTGATGGCGATGGGGCCGTAGCTCAGTGACAGAGCATCTGCTTTGCATATGCAGTCCCAGTTCCATCCCTGGCATCTCCAGGTAAGGCTGGGAAAGACCCCTGCCTGAAACCTTAGAAAAACTACGGGGAAAGGAAAGGAAAACCTGCTGTCAGTCTAAAAAGCTGCTGTCAGTCTGTAGACAATACTGAGCTAGATGGACTAACCATCTGACTCAGTATGAGCAGCGTCCTAAGTGCCCATGACATCAGAACAACCCTGTGAGGTATCCCCATTTTACAGTTGAGAAAAACTGAGGCTGAGAGGAAGAGTGTGACTGGACCAAGGCTACAGAACAATCTCAAGGGCAGAAGTAGGACCTGACCTCTGCCTGTTGGACTTCATTTTCTCCAGGGAGCTCTTGGTGTGCAGCCAAAAGCATTTCAGGAAAACAGCAGTCTGACAAGTTCTCTTTTTCCTCTTGGCAAAGCAAGCTGCACTGGCACAGTCACCAAAAGACATACAAAGATTAAGACAGCAGGCAGTTTAACCTCAGGCAGAGATTTCTGCAAAAAAGAAGTTGCAAAATGATCCTCTACAGTATCTGCATTGCAGTCTGGAGGAAGAGGGCTTCAAGATTATATATATTTATCACATCTCTCTCTCTCTCTCTCTCTCTCTCTCTCTCTCTCTCACACACACACACACACACACACACACACACACACTCCAGACTGAGTGGAATTGGCCAGCTCCTGCATTGTGGAAGGAAATTTTCTGCATTAGGAGAACAGCTGACTCTGTTTGTTCTTGCCTTGCACGTCTCTGCCTTCTCCTTCTTCCTCCTACTGTATTTCCAGACAGGGACAGATTAAAGTAGATAGGAACAGCAGTATTGTTTGGTGCAGTGACCAGCAGCAGCTTTTCAGGAGTGGTGTTCCAGCAAGTGCCTGGCTGCTGGGGTGGGTGGAGCGGAGATTAGTTCTGGCATCTGTGGAGGGGGCAGTTCCCGGGGAAGCAGCTGCTGCTCCCCCTGCAGGAGGCAGGAGGGTCCTGGTCCTGGTCCTGGTCCTTTGCCATCGCTTTCTGTGCCACCACTGCCTCTTCTTCCTCCACTGCTGCCTCCTCCATCTTCTTTGCCTCTTTGCTTAAAATACAGTGGGGTTGACAGAGCTGATGCCGATGAACCTGCCTACTGAACCTGTCGGACTGCTGTCCTTTTTCTGCTTTGTGGCACTGCCCTTTGGATGTGTTTTGACAAGAATGCTGGCCTACCTTGCAAGGTTGTTGTAAGGCTCACTAAAACAATGTACATAAAGCATTGCGGTTTGAACATTCTAAATTGCTATTGGAAATGCAAAGTATTTGAGGCGGCCCCTAAGCCTCACACCAGCACACCATGCCAAGAAGGAGCTACCTTTCGGAGGAGCAGTGCTCCCAGACTTGCATATGCAAAGGAAATTTAGACAAAGGAGAACTCTGAGGAACAAAGCAATGGGCGACATCTGGAAGGAACTGGGTCTAACATATTAATTTCTTGACCTATATCCAGACTAGTGTTGTACTAGCATAACACAGAACTGGTTCTGCGCTCCCCCCCCCTCCCCCTGCTCTCCCGTCCATCTTCAGATGTTCAGGTGAGGGGCCTCTCTGCACTCAGCAAGACTGCAGAGAAGCAGGGGAGCTGGCTGGGTGGGCTTGACAGAAGGGCAGCCCGTAAGGCCAATCGGGCTGGAGTGAGGGAGGAGCTTCCTCTCTGAACCTCGGTTTCATCTGTCTGAAACTGCAGTGCCAGCATTTCGATGTAACGGCACCACAGAACCAGAGTAGAAAGAACACAAACTCAGGGTGGAGTTTGGGGAGGGAAACTGCGGGTCCCTTCTCCCCTTCTACTCTGGTTTTGTCCATTTGGACGTGCAGATTGGAAAACTGGAGGTGAATGGACCTCCAGTTTCCCAGTACGTCCGAATTCAGCTATTGTTTAACCTTAACCACTACCACCACCATCTTCTCCGCCACCTCCTCCTCCTCCTTTTCCTTCTCTTTCTCCATCTACTCTTCCTGCTTCAGAATATTTATATACTGCTTTTCAACACAAAAAGGGTTCTCAAAGAGGCTTACTTAGCAAAACTAAAAAGCAGATGGTTCCCTGTCTCAAAGGGGCTCTCACAAATTTTTCTCGTTTTATTTTCTTTCAGCGTATAGGTGAATGTGAAGTCATGGCCTATGTGAACATTTCAAACATCCTTGTATATGCCAGACAGAAGTGCAAACTCCAAGGTTTGTCACTGCTACTTCCTTGACTTGCAAATGCTGAGAATTTCAGAATGCTCCCAAAGGCTATCTATCTATCTATCTATTTGATTTTTATACCGCCCTTCCAAGCTGGTTCAGGGTGGTTTAAAATTAAAAAAACAGAAATCATTAAAAACAATTAAAACAGAAATACAAATAAAAACACCAATTTAAAAACACCTTAAAAAACAATTAAACTATCAAAACAATTAAAACCCTGAAAACCAGGTTTACATTAAAACAATTAAAACTAATTAAAAACCCTGAAAGGCCAGGCCAAACAGATGGGTTTTAAGGGCTCTCTTGAAGGTCAGTAAAGAATTAAGATTACGAATTTCTGCTGGGAGTGCATTCCACAGCCCAGGAGCAGCCACAGAGAAGGCCCACCTCTGAGTCGCCACCAAACGAACCGGTGGTAACTGGAGATGGACCTCCCCAGATGACCTTAACGTGCGGTGGGGAATCATATAAAAGAAGACGCTCTCTAAGATATCTCGGATATCTTTAACTTTAATCTGTTCTGTTGGTGTGATGTTCTTTTTTCATCACCTCAGGTCAAGGATCCCCAGCCTTGGATTCCCCAGATGCATCCTGGCCTCTGGCAATCCCACAATGCATTGGAGGACTCCCCCAGGAGATGGGTGCCCTAAGTGCCCATCTCTGTGTGCAGCTGGGCTGGAAGCAGCCCAAGCTCGCACACGAGCAGGTAGCCCGGGTCAAGGGAGTACTTGCATCCTTAACCTTTGGCTAAAATTCAGGCTAGAAAGCTGGGCTAGGCAGCAGGGCAGCGCTGGAATCAGGCCCAATCCCAGCAGTTCTCATGTGCAGTCTAACCCAAGCTGGGCTTCCCTAGCCTGGGTTAGGCTGCGCGGTGAGAACAGCCTCCTTATAAGCCAAAAGACAAGCAAGGAATTGTGACACCTAGTGACAGCATTAGAAAACACAGCATTAATCCTTATTGGCCACCAAAAGACAAGCAAGGAATAGCGACACCTAGTGACAGCATTAGAAAATACAGTGTTAATCCTTATTGGCCACCAAAAGACAAGCAAAGAATAGCAACAGCTAGTGACAGCATTACAGAAAATAATTTCAGACTACCAAGGAGGAAGAGAGATACCAGAGATTTGGGGCGGGGGTGGGGGGGCTACTAAAACTACTACTATTATTTACTGTATATGCTGCTTTTCAACAAGTTCCCAAAGAAATTTACATAGAAAAATAAAGAATAAATAAATAAGATGGTTCCCTGTCCCCAAAGGGCTGGTAATCTAAAAAAGAAACATAAGATAAACACCAACAGCCACTGGAGGATTGCTGTTCCAGGGCTGGATAGGGCCAGTTGCTCTGCTGCTGCTAAATATAAGAGAATCACCAATTTAAAAGGTGTTGTTGTTTTTGCTCAGTTAGTAGGAGTTGTGAGCGGGAGGGGGGGAGTCCCAGATTTTAAAAGCCCCGGATTAGCTACTGCTTCAAAAATTATCTATGGTAGAACAGGATAAACTGTTCGAGTATTGTGGGCCCAGATTATGAGTAGCATACACATAAACAGGCCTCCACTGAATGAAGATAATATTTGATATAATACAATGATAAACATTTCATAGTTCTGCTGTATTGTATTGGTATTTGTTTTCATTACCTGCTTTTGTATTACAAGCCATTTAGAGGTTTTTTTAAAAAACAGAAAGGCATGGTTACATGCACATCATAAATGCATTCTCAATAACAGAAAACCATAAAAACATAATAACAGCCCTTGCTGGATCAGGCTCAAGGCCTGTTTCACACAGTGGCCCACCACTGGTCCCAGTACAGATCCCTGGGGGACCCCACTTCTTACTTCCCTCCATTTAGAAAACCATCCATTTATTCCTACCTTCTGTTTCCTGTCCTTCAACCAGTTATCAATTCTCACATGAACCTGTCCCCTTATCTCATGGCTGCTAAGTTTGCTTAAGAGCCTTGAGCCTTGTCAAAAGCATTTCTTTTAAACAAACAAACAAAAAACATTCAAACGCTTTTTGAAAGACCAAGTATACTGTGTCAACTGGATCGCTTTATCCACATGCCTGTTGACACTCTCAAAGAACTCCAAAAGATTGGTGAGGCAAAATTTACCTTTGAAAAAGCCATGCTAGTTCTCCTTCAGCGAGGCCTATTCTTCTATATGTTTAACAATTTAATCTTTGCTTTCCATCAGTTTACCCAGAACAGACATTGAACTAAGCGACCTGTAATTTCCTGGACCCTATAGAACCAATAGACCTTTAGAGATCCTCCAAAAGAGATCCCAAGACAAGAGATCCCCAAACTGCTATATAATAAAAAATCTCACTCTCATGGCTTAATGTAAGCAAAAATTACATAGCGAAGAAGATCCATGTGATGAAAGTAATGTGTGAACTATAAAGCTCAGGTCCTTTGATTTTACTTAAAATCTGTTTTGGTTTCAGAAGTTCATCCTCCTGATTTATGTCTTGGTTGTGAGGTAAAAATTTCAACTCACGATCAAGAAATGATGGAGATGCTGGAGGAGGCTCTCAAGAAGTATAACTCGGCAAATGATGATCACCTCTTATATACAATTGATGAGATAATAAGTGCTACATCCCAGGTCTGAATTCTACTGCTACTGTCTTGTTTTGAATGTAGTTCAGAAACTTCACTTAGTTCAAAATGCGGCAGACAGATTGGTCTCCAGAGAGACAATATCATGCCTGTTCTTAAACACGCTGGCTGCCAGTATGTTTCCAGGCAAAATATAATGCATTGGTTATCACCTTTAAAGCCCTAAATGCCTTAGGCCTGGGTTACCTGAGAGAAGGCCTTTCCCCATAAGAGCCCCACCGCTCATTAAAGTGGCAACTTGGGACTGGGCTTTCTCAATTGTTGCCTCTAGTAGGCTGTGGAATGCACACTCCATGTGGGTATAAGTTGCTGGGTGTGGCGGCAGGCTTGGGCAGTGATCTTTATTACAAAAAGAGGAGGGGTGACCAGCATGTTCCTGGGTTCATCTGTGAAATGTAGTAGGGCGTGTGCATTGTTCAGAGTTAAGTGGAACCTGTTACAATTAAACCAGTTGCGTTCCCCAGCAGTGTTACACTAGCACAAACATCCTTGCACATGCACATCAAGGAACACAACCTGCGCTGAGCAACCTCTTCGTCTGTGTACATCGCAGGGCTTTGACACAAGAGTGAAATAGTTCAACTTCAAGGTTTTGCACATTCACGTGATTTTCCTGCGCATGCGCAACTGTGTTGCACAAGCACTTTGTTGATCTGGAGGCCCCCTTCTGTATGAACTGACCCATTTGTCAAGATCATGGAAGGTCATTTGATCATTTGCATGTCCAAGTGCATGATCCTCTGTCCTGCAAGGTATGGAGGGGGGGGTGCATGATTGGGCCCTTCTCATCACCAGCAACCAGGTTGTGGAAGTCATTGCCCAGAGTTTTGGTAGAAGGTGAAGTTTTGTTTGAGGACACTTCCTATGGTGTTGTCTGACTTTTGTTTTTGATGGTTCTGGTCTTTGTCAGTTAAGAACATGAGAACAGCCCGGCTGGATCAGGCCCAAGAAGGCCCATCTAGTCCAGGATCCTGCTTCACACAGTGGCCTACCAGATGCCGCTGGAAGCCTACAGGCAAGAGTGGAGGGCATTTCTTCTCTCCTGCTGTTACTCCCCTGTAACTGGTACTCAGAGGCATCCTGCCTTTGAGGCTGGAGGCAGCCTATAGCCCTCCAACTAGTAGCCGATGATAGACCAGTTATTTAGACTATATTGCAATAGTAACTGTTTTGATGCTTGGTTTGCTTTATGGTAATTGGCTTAATTATTTTATGAGTCATATGATTATTAGCCACTTTGAGAGCTTCTGTGGTAGAAGATGAATGGTAAAAAACTTTTTATAAATAAATTACGTGTTTTTTTGTTTTTGTTTTTTTTTTGCTGGCATTTTAGATTGTGGCTGGAGTAATCTACCGAGTAGCCTTCAAAATCCGTGCAACAAATTGCTCTAAAGCTGAAGTCCAGGAACTGAATGAAAACTGTGTTGCTGTGACTAATGCTGTAAGTAACTAGGAGCAGTTTTGAAAGTATTTATTTTCAAATGGGCTACTATAAACCTGTAAACTGGGTTATTGGAGAAAACTTTGCAATTCTATGTGAATATTCATATTCTTACTTTTTGAGAATTTCATTACCCATTAAGCTTTGATCTGAGGAGTATGGTTAAAAAAAAAGCCCCTGGCTTAAATCCAATTTATGTCTTCTTTGTACTATTTATTTGATTGAAGTTCATGAAACCACCTAATGGCACAGCGGAGAAGCAACCTGCCTAGAGAGCAGGAGGCTGTTGGCTCGAATCCCTGCTGATATGTTTCCCAGAAAATGGGAAACTCCTATATTGGGCAGCAGCAATATAGGAAGGTGCTGAAAGGCATCATCTCATACTGTGAGGGGGAAGGCAATGGTAAACCATTCCTGTATTCTACCAAGAAAACCACATGGCTCTCTGGTCGCCAGGAGTCAACACCGACTCGATGGCACAGCCTCAACATTTGTTAGCTTAATTTGAGTTTCCTGCTTTCACTTGACTTCATTTTTTCTTCACAAACCCCTCCCCTATAAAATAATAAACTGACGTTTGCCTCACTTCTGCCCACTGTGTAGATAGGTAAATTAAGGGCTATCATATGTCTTCATTTTCCTTGGTGATGTCCTTATTTTCATGAAAAGAGGAATGTCCTTGAGGAAAAGCAATCCAACTGGGATTTGACTGCCCCCATTTTTGAGCTGCCTGGAAGACCTGACCCACTGTGGGCCATTGGCCAGGTCTCTTGTTCCCCACAGAGGGCAGGGCTACCAATCCAAGAAAGAAAGCTGGCAAGTAGACCTGCCTGCCTTTGCACCCGTAACCAGCACTACCCTGGCACAGGGGACCAAGTCTACTGATCACGTGTACATTGTAAAACCTTTGGGGACAGGAAGCCATTTCAATTTAATTAATTAATTTATATCTATGTAAACAGCTTTGGGAACTTTTGTTGAAAAGCAGTAGGGGTGTGTACGAAACGATTTTTTGTGATTCGATTTGTACCCGAATCGAAACACCCCCGTTTTGATTTGTGTCCAAATCTGACCCATCCAAATCAGCCCAGATTCGATTTGGATCCAAAAGTATCCAAATCCGAATCAATTTGGATCAGAAAAATGGGTCATGGGGTCAAAAGAGTGGGGGTGGGGTGGTAGTGCCTAATGGGTGGAGGCTACCACCCCGATTTCCGGGGGGAAATGGGCAAAGGGTTGATTAAAAAAAAAATTTTGAAGTCTGTGTCTTTAAGGGGTTTTTTTGTGGGGTTTTTTTGCTATTAGCAGTAGCAAATGAGAGTGGATTCATGGTTTCTCATTGAAAATCTCATATGCAACCAGAGAATCTACACTCAGGACACTTTCAAAACAACAGAACCCAGTACACCATGGGTTATCAAGCCATGGGGGTGGTTGGCACCCTATGTTCACTATGCCACCACTCTCTCTGAGCCACCCAAGTGCCCCACATGTGCAATTCTGGGGCTGCTGAAACCTCCATTCTTCACTATGGGGGAAAAGAGTAAACTTCACTTCAAAAATCAAATAATATTGAGCCCTTTGCCCAATGACTCTGAAACCTAGGTGGCAGCAGGCACCTATTGGGGCACTACCACCCAACCCACTCTTCCCCCTCCAAAATAACATCAACATCACACACCTACAACATCTACAGAGCTTTGCAAAGAACAAGTTTTGGTCACGCACATTCACATCCCCCCTAGAAATGCAATTTATCCACACACAAGAGTGTGAAACAACAACTAACAACAAACACCACACATAACTTTTTAAATTCAATTGCTGAAACCCCAAAGCCCATGCTCCCCTGCTGCCACCCCAGACCCTCGCGCTCCCCTGCTGCCACCCCAGACCCTCGCGCTGCACTCCCCAACCCCAGACCCCGCGCTCCCCTGCTGGCCAATCTGCAGGCTGGAAGTCCTGGAAATTCAAACAGATGTCAAAACTCAAAATGGAGACTGAAGGAGAAAGATTTTTTGTGATTGCAAAATGGAGTTCCAAACCAGCCGAAACAACAAAACATTTTGTATCCGAAACAGGGACGTTTTGTTTTGGCTACAAAATTTTCTGTTTTAAGCATTGGGTGTTTTGTTTTGGCCACAAAACAGCCGAAACGGCCTGTTTTGTGCACGAAACGCACATCCCTAAACAGCAGTATATAAATATTTAGTCATGTGCAGAAAGCCCTGAATAGATCTGCCTCCGGTGACCAGGTCTATTGAATGGGTGGGCTAGACTGCCTCCCCAACCAAAACAAAGGTAGACCTGGCTGTCCAGCGCTCCAGAGGCCAGGTCTGCGGCCACCAACACCATTACCACCACCACCTCAAATCAGTTGGTAGACCTGGCTTCCTTTCTTCCTTGGGGGGAAAAAGACAATGGGAAGGGTGTCCCTAAGTTTTCAGTTTGAAAATATGGTAGCCCTAGGAACATTCCACAAATATTCAAGGCAGAGTTCCAAATATAATACATTACATGCCACATTTTGTCTGTATATGATGACTGATAAAACCTGAATCTGTGCTTGATTTTGTTCCCATGACAGAAACAACTGGACTGCAAGGCTTCACTTTATGCGATACCCTGGTTGAGTAAATTCTATCCCCAAGTAACATGCATTTACCAACAAACTACTACGGTATGAACTCTAAAAGCATTTCCCTACTTCCAACCTGTCTGGGGCATTATTAGCAAGGTATAATTGGAAAAGGATCAGTCCATTCCCCAAGGGACTTCTTCCCATCTTCTTCCCATGTGCTGTTTTCTCAATGAAAATTGCCCCTCAATTCTAAGTGTTTCAGTTGAGGAAAACTTACAGGCACAGCCTGCATGCCCATAACATTTCCCCAATGGAGCAAGTGGCTTTGTTAGATCAAATTTCATCTCAGCACCATCTCAGGATTGTTTTTAATGAAAGGCGGTATATAAATTTAACAAAAAATAAAATAAAATAACAATAAATAGTCACAAAACAGATTAGGGGTCATAAGTAATACAACTACTATTGACCAAAAAAGAGAGAGGGCAAGAGAGTCAATCACAAACCTTCATCTTCTTGTTCACTTTGGTCCATATTCTTTCATATGTCCTGTCCATAGCCCTTATAGGGCCAGGTTGGATGAGAACCACCTGGCATAAGCGTTAAGGTCTGGGATACACTGAGAGTGCACTTACCCTGACGTCCTCCGAGGATGGCCCAGCACACTGTCAGAGTGCTGGGTGATGTTCATATTGATTGCCCCTCTACACATGCAGAGGGCTGGTTCAGATGAATCCATCCCATGAGATTAAATGGCATCCAACAGCATGTTGGGAGTTCTTCTGCAGCATCAGGGCAGACACACTCTCAGCCCAGTCCTGTTCTGATCACGAGTTGCAGCCAGCATTCATCTGAATTGACCCGCAAAACAGTTATTAAGAGAAAGTGAATTTGTTATGAACTAACTTGCCCATCAAATGGTTCCTCTACAAGCATCGTCTACACTGTGAGCTTACACAGGCCTGTGGTGATTTGAAGCTACTTTAATCAATAGCTGCCCTGAAGCATCTCTGCTGAAGAAAAGGTTTAGGAATCTCTGCAGGCATTCCGGGAAGCCATAGCTGTATCAGTCAGATTAACACTTTTCTGAGGAGAGGCAAATGTTCCCTGTAAACAGCAAACATGTGGCTGTGTTGCATATTCATTGGCCACAAGAATCCCAGCATCTTAAACTACAAAGGGCTCTTCCCCTGGGGAAATGCTATTCTGTATAGTCAAACTTTCTGGAAAATACATGACGTGCTCACAGAATTTTGTTATTCTGAATACCATCCTTCTTCAAGAACTCTTTGTATCCAAAGGATCTCAAACTTGGATCGCTAGATGTTATTGGATTACAACTCCCATCATCCCCCATCACAATGGCCTTGTAGCTAAGGGTGATGGGAGTTGTTGTCCAACATCTGGCAATCCATGTTTGATAACCCCTGTGGTAATTTGAAATGATTTGATAATCTTGTACCCTGTACATCTGCAACAGACATTGGTGGCTGTTCGTTGTTGCCCATTTGTTGTTGTCCTACTAAAATTCAGCAGAGAATGAAATGTGTGTGTGTGTGTGGAGATGGATATCCATGTTAACTTTAGATTTCATTACCGTGTTCTGCTTGGGGCCAGTTGAATAATTACCTCTAAAAGCAGGGGGAGGGGAGATTCATACACTGATTTATTCTGGGGCTCCGTGTGTGTGTTTTCCCCTCTTGGGAGTGATACTTCAACTGGTCCCAAGCAATCAGAAACCTTGAGCTTGACTGATAGCTGCTCTGGCCAATCAAAGAGAGGAGAGCTGGTCTTGTGGTAGCAAGCATGACGTGTCCCCTTAGCTAAGCAGGGTCCACCCTGGTTGCATATGAATGGGAGACTTGATGTGTGAGCACTGCAAGATATTCCCCTCAGGGGATGAAGCCGCTCTGGGAAGAGCAGAAGGTTTCAAGTTCCCTCCCTGGCTTCTCCAAGATAGAGCTGAGAGAGATTCCTGCCTGTAACCTTGGAGAAGCCGCTGCCAGTCTGTGAAGACAATACTGAGTTAGATAGACCAATGGTCTGCCTCTGTATATGGCAGCTTCCTTATGTTCCTAATATAAATAAAGTGGAATGGAGGCACCTGCCTTCACATCTGGGCTCTCCCCTGCTCCCCTAGCCCCGGTGGCCACCAGCGACCACTGGTTTCCTGTAGCCTTCACAGCTCAGATGAAGATCCTGACTGTCCCCACCCCCCAATAAGGCCCCACCCCCCAATATCATTAGCTCAATGTATCTGAGACACCTTCTTTCCTGCATGCCATCACAGAATGCCAGATCCAGAGGAAACCAGCTCTTGAGGATATCATCCATGCATCAGGTGCAGACAGCAAAAGAAGTATTGGGGGGGGGGGATATTCTTTGGCAGCTCTGGAAATGCCTCTCCCCAGACAAGTGCTATTCATTGCAAGATCCGGGAGTCAGCAGTGGTTCCCATCATCTCGAAATGTGACTCCCTAGCTGATTGTTTCTTAGGTCTGTGTGTGAAGCTTTGGCCAAAGCCAAATGCTCCACTGTCTCCTCCTGGTGCCATGTGGAGGTGGCCCCTCCCACCACGCAGTACTGACCTTTGCCCAGCACCAATGGCACTCTTGTTAAAGGAAAACAGCCCTTTTGAGCCCCATCTTGGAAGGCACACGAGGAATGCCATCTTGGAAGCCATCTTGGAAAACCATCTTGGAAAGCACGCAAGGAATGCTGGGAAGGGTAGTCCTTCCCAGAGCTTTCCCATAGAGCTCAGTGGGGAAAGTGCTGTTAAGGGCTACACTTCTTGGTGCTCCATGCATGCCTCTCCAGACACCACTGTGGCTCAACAGGGCTCTGTTTCTCTAAAAGGGTCCCCTCATCAGGAAAAGTGCAGCACAATGTGGAGTCAATACAGTAAATAGCTCTTAAAATGAAGAGTTTTAACTCTTTTGGTGCCAAAGTGGCTCCCACTTGATATGTAGTGAAGATCACTGCCCTAGACACTCTGGGCTACAAACCTTTTTCAGTTGGCACAGCGGGGAAATGACTTGATTAGCAAGCCAGAGGTTGCCGGTTCGAATCCCCACTGGTATGTTTCCCAGACTATGGGAAACACCTATATTGGGCAGCAGCAATACAGGAAGATGTTGAAAGGCATCATCTCATACTGCGTGGGAGGAGGCAATGGTAAACCCCTCCTGTACTCTACCAAAAACAACCACAGGGTTCGGTGGTCACCAGGGAGTTATTTGCACATGGCTTCATGCTGCTGGTTAAATGTTGAGCGAAGCCACTTCGAATTACACTCGGGGCATTGAGGGGAGCAGCCCCTCCCCTCTGCTCTCAGTTTTTGTTTTTGCAAGTTCACATGGCATGCCTCCATATTGTCCTTCTAGCCAATGGGGTGGGGGATGGGGAGAGAGATTACTAAAGAGCTATATCTGCATTTCTAAAGAAAGTATCCCTATTTACTCCGGCATTTTCAGAAAAATTAGCTTAAAATCAGCATTTTTAAAACCCAGAAATAACTCAAGCTAGAATTTGCAAGAGAGAGTCCGATTTGTGTGTGGAGTGGGTCCAAGGGTCTCGAAGGGACTTCAGGGTAGGTTGGCTGGTGTGTGAATGCACACACTCTCTTCTGAAGGAGATTCGGGGTAGAAGCCCTGTGTGTAAAGCCTCCAGGAGTCGACACTGACTCAATGGCACACTTTACCTTTACCAGCAAAACGATCAGGGCTTCCCTCAAATCATCCTGGGAACTGAAGCTTGATATGTGTACTGAGAGTTCTCTGTTAGAGATCCCAAGCTCCCCTCCCGGCATTACAGTTAAAAGATTTTCCTGCTGAGAGGAAATTGCCTTTAAACCAGTTTGAAACAAGTTTGTAATGCAGCTATGCCCTCAAAGACATGAACAATTGTTGGAAGATTCTTTATCTGGGCTGCCTGTGAGAATTTGGACTAGGTCTGATGGGTGAGCTCAGAGTTCAGTGAATGACATCCAGACTAAATTATGCAATAGCACTACCCAGGAGTTACTTTAAAGAACTACTTAATTGCCATAGGACTACTCAGGAGTAATTTAGTCTAGATGTCAGTTAGTATTTTTAGATTTCACTCCCACAGTAATAGTTATTTTATGTGGGATTTTGCATGCCATGGCTCTGCCTGATCTCTCAGGATGGGCTGGACTAGAAACTGAAGTAACTAAATACATTATAATGGCTTTCAGGTGTATAGAAGACCTCCCGGTTTTACTCCTTTCCGAAGTGCTCGTCTGGCAACCAATCATGAAAATGCCGATGGACTAGGTCATCTCCATGGTCACGGCCACGGCCACGACCATGGCCACGGCCACGACCATGGCCACCACGGCCATGAATATGGACATCAAAACCCAAAAGATAGGCCTTCTGAGGAATTTTCTGAAGATTTAAAAAATCAAGAAGATCCCTCCCTCAGATCAGCTACTGAAATCACAGTGACGCCATTAACTATAGGCCATCCAATAACACACCCAACAAGAAACCCAAATGAAGAAATTGCTGGTACCCCTGATCCCCTGTTACAAAAAGGTAGCACTTGGGATTCTCTATTTGAATCACAGCCAGATCTGCCAGAACCAATTCTTTCCAAGTGCCCAGGAAAACCATGGAAACCTGAACAAACACCCACGGCATCTCCACCGGACTCTGATGAATTCCGTATTGAAGATGCTTTACCCTGAGCAGCTTCATCCAGCAGAATCTGAAGATTTTGAGCTTTTAGGTGATTTGCATTAATTCAAAACCATTTTATTACTTCTTCTGCGTCTCATAAAAAATTGCAGCAGTGGTGGTAAAAAAACCTCTTGAAACTCTGTCTCAGGCTGTGTACAAACATAACGTTAGGAATTGGAGCAGATTATTCTTCTGCAGGGTGAACCCAGGTTTCCTCTTGTTTATGCAGTGTAATCAACAGACATGCAAGCCAAGAAGTCAAATACAGTTTAGTCAGCACTCCTGCCTCTCCCCTCCATGCTTCAGGCAGGTTGTCTATTTATTTATTTTTCTTCTTTTAATGTGCAGCATGTACAATTGTAAACAAAACACATTCAATGATTTTTTTAAAAAAAGGAAAAATATTTTTTTAAAAAACAAAACAACCTATGAAACTGCTGTAGGCATGAAGATAGGTTTGTGATAACACAGGTACTAGCCAATCAGCAACATGCACAAGTGGCTTCTGCTGCAAATTTACAGAGCTGGTTTTCCCTGAGCTCAGCCCTATAGAGAAACTTGTTCATTTGAACAGGACACAGTGAGTGTGCTCCCAGAATGACCTCACCACTCATATAATATTATGTTTGTATGCAGCCTTGGTTAGGCACTAATTTTGAAAGAGAGTCTCAAGTGTGATTAAATTTCCTGTGCCTGTTCCCCCACCCCACCCCGAGACATCAGAAGTAATGTCATTGCAGCCAATATTGTTATAGTAGCATTAAAAGATTAAAAACAAAAACAAAGTGAAGTCTGCTCTGTTCCTATAATGCAACAAATAGAGTGGGTTTGCTGATTTATCTTCCTTGGTTGTGGCAAATAAGAACCACTACTGTATACAGTACCAGGTATACTTAACTAGAAAAACAACAGGAAGGCCTTTGAAAACTCAGCCAAAGACCATTAGGGGCACCCCAAATGTCTGGGGCATAAATTCAAGCAAGACCTGAACATGAGTTTCTGACACTGCAAAAGTGACAGGGGCCCTCTCCAAAGGAAGGCACCCTACCCTTGTGCCCCACACTGTGCAGGGGCGTCATTAAAGGGTGGCCCCCTATGAATGGCTCAGAGTCCCAAATCCACCAACAACCTTCCACCTCCATGACCTCTTCTAGAAAGGGCGTTTAGCAGTGGAGGCACCTGCACAGAGTCGGGGAGTGGGGAGAGCTCCTGGCCTCACCTAGCTCTCTTTGCTGCCTCCACCTTCACAGGTGCCCTATTCTAATATTAGAGACTTTTAAAAACATACATTATTCTTGGGGGGTATGATCAAATTTAATTGACAGAAGGGGGGATGTGGGGCCCAGATCTTTTAAGGACCTAGGAATGCCCTTGCCCCCCAGTCACTGACATATTGAAAATTTATGCATTACCTGGCTATAAAATCCATGGGGTCATTCTGTCCTAGACTAGCCTTTCTTTTCTTTTCGGTTTCATACTATGGTCCATGATCCTGCCACCTGTTGTTCCTATTTTGAACTTCACTTCTTTTTTCTTTCCGTGTGAAATCTTTTTTCTTATTGGTCTAGCTGAGATTCTTGGACTTTCTCATTTCCCATCCATTATCCCACTTTTCCCCATTAATTATCCAGGCTTCCTTATGCATTTGCACCATTTTACTCATCTGTGGCTAGAGCTCTGTGGTTGCCAGGAGTCGACACCGACTCAACAGCACAACTTTACCACTAAGCTTTTGTGGACTAGAGCCAATTCATAAGGTACAGGAGGAAGCATCAGCCTAAGGCAGGCCTGCTCAACTTCAGGCCTCCTCCTCCTCCAGATGTTGGCCTACAACTCCCATAATCCCTGGCTATTGGCCACTGTGACTGGGGATTATGGGAGTTGTGGTCCAAAAACAGCTGGTGGGCCTAAATTGAGCAGGCCTAGCCTGAGGGCTGAACTAGATGTTACACTCACTCCTAAGCGCCCCCCCCTCCTTTTAACAAGTGGTTTCAGGAATAGACAAGATAAGATGATAAGCAACAGGATAACGGGTTCTTTTATTCCTGTCTCCACCCTCTACTTCTCTACTCCAATTGATCCTCTAGCCACCTTCCTGGTGAGTGGGTTCTGAGAGTGTGTTTGCAAAGAGGTGTTTGAAGTTTGCAAGCTGCAATGAAATTGCAGGGAATGAAGTTACAGGGGGACTTAGTGGGCAGGGGAATGGCTGTGGACATCCCTTTCCTCCCCAGCCACTTCTCTGTTACAAATCTCTTCCCACCACCAAGCTGCTTTTCCTTAAAGTGGGCCACTGGAGATTTGCATCACATATTTGTGTGTAACGGGTGGCTTCACCCTAAGAGACACTAGCGATAAGAAGAGGCCTGCTGGATCAGACCAAGGGTCCATCTGGGTGCTTTCCAGATTAGCCGCTTAAAAGCGGCTAAATGCCTCGTTCAGGCAAATCGCAGTCAAAACATAAAACCTGCAGGGGGAGCAGTCTCACGAAAACTAACAACCTGGAAAAACAACACCTTTTTTATGCCGGATAAAAGACATCATAGTACTAAATCGCAGTGATTAAATTCGAAGCAAGGCATTCGACATATGAACGGCACCCTGCAGTTGGCATTGGGACTGCGGTGTCACAACACAGGAAGTGTGGAAGCACATTTCAGAGATACATCCTGACCCAGTTTTAGAGACTAATCTGGAAAGCGCCCTGGACCATTATCCCTTTGCCCCACAGTTGCGAATCAGATGCATCCATGGAGACCATAGTGTCATTTGGAGCTGCCTCTGCTGCTGTCCTTTTGCCACTGATATTCAGCAGCACAAGATCTCTAAATACAGATTCCACATAAACCTTCTTCAGACGTCGTCATATGAAAACCTGCAACTATTTTCAGCTGCTTTTTTAAAGAAGACTCTCAAAAATTTGTGATTTGGAAGGCTTGAAGAAACCAACATGAGAACCCTTCCAAATAATGGTTTAGTTCAGATATAACACTAAACCATGGTTTATGAGAGCTGCAAGCTCATGCATGTCCCTCTTCCCATGTGCCTGGCAGAAGGCTGAAAGCTTTTTCATTCACTTTTGAACAAAGCAATCAGCTGTGGTGGCAAAGCGGGGAAGCAGCTTGCCTAGAGTGTAAGAGGCTGGTCGTCCAAATCCCCGCTGGTGTGCTTCCCACACTGTGCCTAGTAAATATATCTGTAGTCACCTATATTGGGCAGCAGCTATATAGGAAGGTGCTGAAAGGCATCATCTCATACTGCGGGGGAGGAGGCACTGGTCAACCACTCCTGTATTCTACCAAGATAATCACATGGAATGTGATCGCTAGGAGTTGACACCAACTCAACGGCACAATCTTTCCTTTCCCTTGAACAAAGCACAGTACCCAATTACGTCCAAACTTGAGGAACGATGATTTGTTCTAATTGTGCGTGGTGAAAACACAGCAGGATCAGACCTGGGAAATGGAAATGTTTAAAGTCACAGGAACCTTGAAAAGCCTTAATTGCACTTTGTCCACACTAGACAGGATTGAGGTGCAACTGCATTTTATTACGCCCCCAAGCCAAATTTTCACAAACCAGGCCTGCAAAAACAAAGGAAGGAAATGCAGAAAGCACCGCAAATCCATGATTAGAAAAGGATACCATGTGGATGCTCCATTAAATGTGAGTAAACAAGGGGCAGGAATTCCAGAGAAAACTGTTAGGGTAAAAGTAGTACTTGGTTGCAGAAACTTTGTCACTTTCCTGCAGGTCCAGAACAGGCTTCATCTATTAACTGCTTCAACAAGTTGGCGCTTCTTCAGTTTGGCCATTAGATGGCAGTTTATTCTGATCTTATTCTGAACCCATTCTAGAATCTCCTTTCTGGTCCTCCCATTATCATTCAGTCCTCCTGTTTGTGCTAACTTGCAGAAAAGGGTTTAGGCAGATAATGCATTGCAGCCACACCTCCGCTCTGCCCAAAGCTGCTGCTAGCTTAGGCTGTTAAAGAGAGTTGGCCCCCTTATCAGTGACAGACTGGACTATTCTCATGCTTAAAAGAGCCAAAATCTCACCCTCAACAAACAACACTTGAGCTAGCTTAAAAAACAACCACCACTACCCCATACACAGATGGAAAACTGGGCACAGAAAAATGGCACACCCTCTCTACTGCCAGACATTTTATGACGTTAAAACCTGACAAAGGTCGTGTACAAGCAGAATTGCCTTCTGTGCATCTGCAGAGTCAGGGATATGATCTGAAGCTGGAGCTCAATTTCTAGATCCTCCAAGCAAACAATGGCCTCTGGATCAAGGGAGAACAGATTCCAGTTTTTGTTTAAAAGAACATGGGGGAGGGGGCAGAAAGGTGGATCATACAGGAGACTCAGAACTGCCCCCACCTCTTAATATATGTCTCATTTTCTCCATTAATTACACTAAAATATCCTCAGAAGCCATCATAAAACATATAGAACATGGAGTTCTCAAAGATAGGTCCTCAGATGTTGTTGGACTGCCACTCCCATCATCCACAGCTGTTGTCCATTGTGTCTCTGGATAACGGGAGTTGTAGTCCAACAATATCTGGGGACCCAACTTTGAGAACCCCTGATACACAGAGATACACACCTTTCTCCTGTACTGCTTATCCCACACTTGAGGGGAGCATTGTGAAGGCCACTTAACCCCAAATCATTTGTTATATTTTTCTTCCACTCTTCTTCCAGGTTCAGGGCAGCATACATGGTCCTCCCCCGCCTGCCCCCATTTTATCTTCTGAACAACCCTGTGGGGAACATCAGGCTGAGAAACGGTGACACTCCAAAGTTATTCCATGAGCTCAGCTGGGCGGGGATCTGAATTCTGGTTTCCCTGGCCCTAGTTGACACTGTAAGCACCAGCTTTAGTTACCCCTTATTTCTCCTTCATGGATCCCATCACACTCATGATTGAGGAGATAAAAGGCTGCACTTTTCCCACCCTTTCAATTGAAGTGGAAATGAGGCATTCATTGTTCCAGTTTAATTAATGCAGAGCACAGAAGGTAAGGTTTCTCCACCTACTGCTCAATAAAGGAAACAGTTCCTCTGAATTACCAAGCAATAATTCTAATAGCTATTGAACAGGCTTTCTGATTGCATACACCTCACTTCTGAAACAAAACACATTTGATGCATCTAAACCGCTCATAGAAAGCAACCCAGTGCCAAAATATTCACAACATTCTTAGACCTAGCATCCCAGAGACAGATTTCTTTTGCGAGAAGCTGTTAAAAACAACTACAGACACCCTCACCCCTCCTCAAAAGTGAGTCACTTGCTGATTGTTTGAGTTACTACGGGAGCCCAAAGAAAACTTCTCTGCTGTCAAAGACAATCCCGGTCTGGAGAAGAAAATGTGTGGGTACTGCAGAAAAATGAGACAGTGAGCTGACAAGGCCATTCAGTGGAATAGAGGGCACTTTTTTTGGCTCACTCAGCTCACAGAGGACATTTTATAAAAATCTATTTGGGTTACTGTGTAAGAACTTTTGAGAAACACACAGAGCAGTCTGCATTGATGCTGAATGCTGGGGAAGACCTTCAGGCTTTCTAACTTTATAGAGCTTTTCTTCCATGACAGCTAAGTTATCCCTGCTAACGGAGCAGACACCTTTTAAAGTGGTGATTCTCTTCTCTTTAGCAGGGGGAGAGCAACTGGCCCTATCCAGCCCCAGCATAGCATCCCTCCAGTGGCTGTTGCTGGTATCTGCCTTATATTTCTTTCCGATTGTGAGCCCTTTGGGGACAGGGGACCATTTTATTTATGTCGTTTTCTTTGTAAAGCACTTTGTGAACTTGGGCTGAAGAGCGATATATAAATATTCATCTTCGTCTTCATCGTAGCAGCAGCAGATAAATCCTCCTATCCGGAAGAAAAAGCAAAAAAAAAATAGGAGCTCAGCTTGAGCAAAAGTTCAGTCACTGAACATCCTATATAATAAAAGGCTAAGTGAGTGGCCGTGGCTTTGGAACGTTGGGGATCTGCGTCCCTGCCTCCCTGGGCTGTTCTGGGCCTGCGCAAAGCGCAGGCCCAGAAGAGCCCAAGGGACACAGGACCTCAGACACCAGTGTCCCACAGCCACGGGCGGCCATTAGCCAGTGTGTGGCGGCGGGGGAAAGTGGCCGAGGCACGGCAAGAGGAGGCCGAGACAACCAGAAGCGGCCGCCCTGAAAAAGGCGAGGGCAATGGCGGCGGGGGAAGACCGAGACGGGGGACAGGGAAGCTGGGCGAGGTGGCGGCGAAGCCGCCAACAAGGCCCCCGCCTGCTCACAGCCGTCGCCCCCGCCTGCTCACCCACCCTCCCAGCTGCCCAAAATGAAGCTGGGCGAGGTGGTGGCGAAGCCGCCAACGAGGCCCCCGCCCGCTCACAGCCGCCGCCGCCTGCTCACCCACCCTCCCAGCTGCCCAAAATCACCTTCCCCGCTCCCCCCCAAAAAAAGATTAAGGGCCAAAATGGCCCATGAGAAGGTCGCCGCCCCCGCCTATCGCCCTCCCAGCTGTCGAAGACCACCTTACCCGCTCCAGCCCGAGGGAAAAGAGAGGAGCTCACGAGCAGAGCTCCTCTCTGTGCTAAGTCACTGCTCAAACTGCCGCTATGGACGCAAAGGACACCTATTGCGTCCATTGCGACAGTATGGGCAGCAGCTTAACACAGAGAATAGCTCTGTTTCCGAGTTCCTCTCTTCTCCTTCGGGCTGGAGCGGGTAAGGTGGGCTCCGGCAGCTGGGTGCGCGGGAGGGCGATAGGCGGGGGCGGCCACCTTCTCATGGGCCATTTTGGCCGTTATTCATCCACCCCCCCTCCAAAAAAAGTAAAAGCAAAATAAGGAAGAACAAAAACAGAGACAACAACAAAACAAAAAGAGAGAGGGGACAAGAGGGGGGGGGGAGAGACAGAAAGAGAGAGAGAGAGACAGAAAAGACGGGATAGAAAGCTAGCGCCCGTTATCATAACGGGCTTAAAAATACTAGTCTGATATAAAAATCAAGGAGAAGCGTGCTGCAGCGGAGCATGTAATGAAGGTGCTTTTCTCTCTGAGGTGACCAACCACTCAGTCGCTGTTGATCCATCATGGAATGCTTCACCCTTCACGATGCCACAGCTGGGAGTTCCTGGTTTGTTCCACCTTTCCATATCCTCCCAAGGACAATTCACACTACCAGTATTGAACTGGAAATGCCGGTTTAAGGAGTCATGCCTGACCTTCACTTTCCTGTGCTTAAATAGCCTCGTGGAAGCCTACATCAAATTTATATAGCAGACTTTGGTTCTGGGAGGCCAGGAAAGGTGGTAGAAATTGGAAAACTTTGCTCCAGTGAAACCCATAAACTCCAGTTTCCCCATAAAATGGGGCAGAAGCTGTCTGACCTGTCATATAATAGAATGGTATAGGCATGTAGGCAAAGAGTGAAGGAACTGGAACCTGAGCTGTATGAATAAGAATAAGATGAATATATACTGCTTTTCAACAAATGTTCCTGAGGCAGTTTAGATGATAGATAGATAGATAGATAGATAGATAGATAGATAGATAGATAGATAGATAGATAATGGTTCCTTGTCCCCAAATAGCTCACAATCTAAAAAAGGAACATAAGATACCAGCAACAGCCACCGGAGGGATGCTGTGCTGGGGATGGATAGGGCCAGTTGCTCTCCCCCTGCTAAATAAAGAGAATCGCCACTTTAAAAAGGACCTCTTTCCTCTACTTCATATTTATTTATTTCATTTATAAACCAATATTTATTTATTTATAATATTTCTGTACCGCCCAAACCTTGTGTCTTGGAGATAAGGAACATCTCCAGGCGGTTTACATAAAATTCATAGAATTTAAAACAAAACAATTTTTTAAACTATAATTTTGTTTTTAGCTAAAAGCACGAAGAAACAGGTCTGTCTTAAGAGCTTTCTTGAAGGCAGCCAGAGATGGATAACTTTCAGAATCCCACTGGACCATCCCTAAAGTTTTAATGTGCACACCTAAACAGGCTTAGCTGTGAGCAAGTTTCACTAAAAACTGCCCCAATGTCATGTTTTTCTTCATCACTCTAAGGACTAGAAACTTGTCACGGGGGGGAGCGGGCTTCCAACCAAACTACCAGATTCTGTTTGAAGGGCAAACGTTCTGAACTTTGAGCAAAATCATGGAGGCTGTTAAACTCAGTGCTGACATTGCAGCTTGTTAAAAAAAATAGTGGGTGGTGTTTTTTTTTTGCTGGCATAGAGTATCCACTTTATAGCTGATATTATTAATTATTATTATTATTATTATCACTTATATCCCACTCTTCCTCCAAGCTCAGAGCAGTGTACATGCTTATTTTTATCCTCACAACAACCCTGTGAGGTAGGTTAGGCTGAGAGATACATGACTGACCCAGAGTCACCCAGTGAGTTTCATGGTTAAATGGCGATTCAAACACAGGTCTTCCCAGTCCTAGTCCAACATTCTAACCACTACACTATGCTGGCTCTGATATGAGGGCAAGGAAGATAATTTTCCTCCACAGGTCAAAGCCCCTTTTTTCATCTACTGCAGAGGTTTTCAAACTGTGCTCAGGGAACTTGGGAGACCTCTCCGATCTTTTCCAATGAGAAGACCAATGAAAATGGTCTTCCCCAATGAGAATGACAGAAAAGCCTCCCTGAAATTCTACAGCTCGCCCACCACCAACTGATTTCCCCATGCAATGTGCAGCAGCCAAGTGTGTGCCGAGTCCACCTGAGGCAACAGCATGGTCCAAGAGGCCTAGAGAAACATCCTGCGTGTGAATGAAGGGTGCATTCCAAAATCTGCCCCAGAATCCTCTGCATTACTCAGAGGTTCCGTAACAGACAGGTTTACATGGAGAGGACCGACTGAAGCTCTAACGTTTGTGGGGTGGGAGGTAGGGATCTACTGCTTTAACGGTACTACCCATGATCTAAGAGTGCTCTTATCTCACCACCAGGGAACAGATGCAAAAACACAGCTGATGCCAACAATGCTGCAAGCAAAGCAACAGAAGTGTGTGTATGGGGGGGGCGGGGGGGACGACACTGGTGGGTGAAGCAGGAAAAAATGAAAACAAAACAGCCATGGAGGTTTCGGCAACAACAAAAGGATTGGGAGATTAGGGGATCAGCCACTCTGCTGCACAGGAACCTAGACAAGCAGTGACAGGAGCAAACACACAGAATGCCAGCCGAACATAGGTAGAATATTCATTATATTCTCTCCCCACCCCCACCATTGGGGCCTCAACTCTGCTCACAGTAGCCTACAGGATTTCACTCCGATTCAATCACTGCAGAACTATTTTTAGGAGGCCTTTTATTTCAGCTTTTTTAATGTCACAACAACTACAATTCCATTCAATAGCTATAACTCAGGTTCACAGGCTGGGTGTCTTCTTAGCTTTTGTCTTGACCCATATCGGGTGGCATAAAAGGACGGGTATTGGCCAGACATGAACAAATTCTCCCCAAGACTTGCGCAATGGCTAACATATGCCAGATGAAGTCAGTCCAGGTATATTTAGCATTTCTTTCTCGTTTTCCTCATCGCCTGCCAGCCAGACTATGCTGAATAGCTTTCAAGTTTCAATTGCTCTTTGAACAGCAGGGCTTCTGTTACAGCCGTGCCAACAAGCACAGCTCCCTCAGCAGCAAAGAGCTTCTGGAAATCATCATGAAGTAGCTCAGTTCTTCTTCGCTATGTATTCTTCACAAAGCAGGGTGATGGTACACAGCTGAACTAAAAATCTGTTGGTCATCACATCCGTCTCTCTCCCAAACACACAATTTGCCCTTTTCAGACAGCAGGAAGATCTTAGATGTTGTTTCTCTCTGACTCCTCGCCAATGCCAGGAGTTTGCCAGGAGTTTTCATTACGGCCTGATCTTCCCACAGCAGAGGAAATCCAGGCTGCAGTTTTTTCTTCTATATGCAACAGCTCTATGGCAACTTCTGAGGCAGCCTTTCCCTCTATTCCCTCACATTTTTCCACTCTGCCTTTACCATGCAGAGGAATGGCTTGTTTGTGCCCTGTGATATTAAACAGATACCACTTCAATGTGCATGTTTGTGAAAATACTTTCCAGAGGAATGCAACAGTACTCTTTCCAGCATACTCACTCCAGTCTCTTCTAGAAAAAGCAGCACAAATTAAACCATAATCCATTTTTTATTCAAATATAGTTTTCAAATTAACATTCGTAATACAAACAGGACAGTCCAGTGTATGTTTACTCAGAAGTAAGTACCACTTTGATCAATGGGGCTTACTCTCTAATGTGTGTAGGACTGCAGCTTTTGAGAACTGGGTAGAGAGAGAAATATATTAGGGGTGTGCATGGATCATTTGGAGTGGTATGTGAGCTGGTTCAGTCAAACCAATTGGCTAGGCAAACCAGCTTGAACTGGTTTGAACTGGTTCACACTCTAACCGGCCCGGTTCATGATCAAACTGGTTTTACACATCCCTAATGTATATCAGGTACCTTTGGGGTTCATAGTCCACAAACATAATCATCCACATGCCATTCCTAAACACGTGCAATAAAATTTGGTTACTAATTGGTTCTTTAATTCAGCATGCCACAGGCATGAGACTGTTAATATTCCTGAAGCTGGACAAGAGATGAAATAATTCAAGGATTTCAGCGGAAGACCAAGGATGCCTTCAGGGAGAGAATCTGAAGTGTCAAGTCAGTACACCAATTCAGCATGCCAGATGCCTGCAAGCCACACAGGGACTGTGTTCATCTCTATGCACACAGCCAATGGTCTAATGGTCAAATTAGATGTTACATGCAGATGCACACAGCAATTCGCCCTTTAAAGCAGGAATAACTGTGAGTTCTGGAGGACCCACAGAAATTAGAGGAGTAGGAGTGGAGTGTCCATGCTTCACACTTTCACCAGCCACCATTTCCCCACTCCAGATTGTTCTCTCCTCTACCACCACCCCCCATTCCAGATGCAGACACACACACATTTGAAGCCCTGCAGTGGGAGAAGCCTCTGGGGGCATGATTTGGAGCAGGAAACAGCCGGTGGGAAAGTCTTGTGTGTTGTTCCCCACCACCACTTCACTCATCCCAGTTGCCCGAGAATGTTTTCCTGTTTTAAAAGGGGCACCAGTGTTGCCCCTTTTGATGTTACGCATGTCTGTGTCTATTATCTAGTTTGGTCCTAAATGGCAGATAAGAGACTAACAGAACCAGTAGTCAGCACACCTCAAAATAACAATTGTATCACACCATCCTCTGTTGTACTCCGTATCTCTTCCTCTTGATACCTTTTCTCCTTTTGATTATTTGGCACTGAAAAGGTTGCGTAGAAAAGCTGCTCTGAAGATTCCGTTCAAGAATTTGAGGGGCATGGGAGTAACTTCACCTATATCACTGAATTGTCTTTACTTGGCCCTGCATCAAAACCAAAATAACAAGGGTCGGAAGTGTGTGTGTGTGTGTGTGTGTGTGTGAGAGAGAGAGAGAGAGAGAGAGAGAGAGAGAGAGAGAGAGAGAGCGCGAGCGCCAAAGCATGTTGTAGGGGGCAAGGTAGACTTGCTTTCTGGAAGCTTTTAAAAGGGTACAAAAGCACTTGTATAGCAGAGAAGTAGCCAGTGTGAATTCATAAAACACAAAAGAAACGTTTGAAAACAAAATTAAAGCCAATGCAGAGTTGTAAATCTTGTCAGTAGTGCTGCAATGGGGCAGTATCCAATAGCAGCCCATGACAGTCACACAGTCATGATGCATGCAGGATCGTCTCAGTAATGTCAGTGGTCACCAAAGCACTATTCCGTTCAGACCTGACCTGTAAATTGAGAGTAGTGACCAACTTCAAGCAGCTGGAACACCAACTCACAGAAAATGCTATATAAATACAAAGTGTTGGTTATAATCTATAATGCCCTAATCGGCTTGGGCCCTGCATATTTAAGAGAACGTCTTCTTCGTCATGAACCACACCGCCCGTTGAGATCATCAGGAAAGGGCCGTCTGCAGTTGCCATCAGCTTGTCCGGTGGCTACTCAGGGGGCCTTCTCCGCCGCTGCCCCAAAGCTTTGGAACACGCTCCCTGCTGAAATAAGAGCCTCCCCATGTCTGACAATTTCTTAAAAATCTTTAAATCATTTTAACATTGTTTTAAAACATTGTTTTAAATTTTTTAAACTATTATGTTTTAACTTTTTGCTGTCATTTATTTTAATCAATGTTTTGATTTCTCTGTTGTCATTTATTTGTTTTAACTAATGTTTTAATTTTTCTGTTTTCATTTTTAGTTGTAAACTGCCCAGAGATGCAAGTTTTGGGCGGTATTAAATTTTAAATAAATAAATAAATAAATAAATAAATAAATAAATAAATAAATAAATAAAATCCATCTCCTATTTTTTTCTTTATTGTTCAATTTTTCTACGGCCTTTCATAAGGCATCCCAAGACAGTTTACAAAAGTTAGAATACAATAAAACTCCATAAAATCATATTTAAAACCTTAAAATAAGTTAAACAGTAAAAACAAAAAAACCCAGCAACCATAAAAAAAAAACAGAAGCAGGAGAGCTGCAAGCAAGTCTTCCTACGAATACAACAAATATTTATATACCGCTTTTCAACAAAAAGTTCCAAAAGCAGTTTACATGGATATAAATAAATAAAAGGGCTCACAGTCTAAAAAGAAACACAAGATTAGACACCAGCAACGGTCATTGGATGGATACTGTACTGGGGGTGGATAGGGCCAGTTGCTCTCTCTCTGCTAAATAAACAGAATCAGCACTTTTAAAAGGTGAAACAGAGGCTTCTAGAAGTTTTAAAGATCACCCAGCAATTCGTATGTGTGTCGTTCATGTGTCCATCTCCCCCCTCCCCCATCAACTTTACAATGCCTGGACCAAGATGAAACAAATTGGGTACTATTGTAGGGACACCTCAATGGCTTAGTTTGTGATTATGTAATCCACCCCAGTTCAAGATGGCAGACACATAAACATTTAAGGCACAAGAGGGCTAACTTGTGGACCACCTGATTCAATGAAATATGGTACAGTTGTAATGAAATATGGTACAGTTATAATGAGTCGCACACAAGGGCACAACGGTGTGGTTTTTGTGATGATGTCATCCACCCCAGTTCAAGATGACGGGCACATGAACATTTGAGGTGCAATTGGGCTAACTTGTAAACTGCCTAACGAATTTGAACTAAATTTGCTACAGCTGTATAGACACATAGGGACAACTCTAGAGCATAGTCTGCAATGATGTCTTCCACCTTGAATCAAGATGGCAGACCCATGAATGTCTGAGATGCAAGTGGGAACTGATTTGGACCAAATTTGGTACAGCTGCATAGGGACACCTCAAACGCATAGTTTGTGATAATGTCATCCACCCCATTTCAAGATGACGGACACATGAATGTTTGAGGCAAAGTGGGCTAACTTGTGAACTGCCTAACTGATTTGGACCAAATTTAGTCCAGTTGTAGGGATAGTGAAAGGAAAATAGGCAGATTAGTTCTTACTAGAACAACTTGTTATTCATTCTTTTGGTCTGCAATATCATCTCTGCACTGATAGTGGTCAGCTATACTATTCTTTCTCTGACCTCACTCCTCATCTAGAATTTGATGTTTTTAATTCCCTCCTAGATGACATCTCATTTCCTAAAATTTGATCCACACAAAATTTCACTTCTGCTTTACTTATAACACCCCTACTGTTTCTTCCAGTCCTCTAGCTCATAACTCAGGTGTTAATTCTTCTTTCTTCCCACATAACTACTCAGTTGCTAAACTCTGTGACTTTGATCTTTGTATCTATAAAACACTCTCTTGATCCAACTAAAACTTATTCATTATCCCTCACATTGACTATTGCAGCTTTTTTTTTTTTTGCTTAGATTTCCTGCCTCCTCTTGAATCTCTTTCCCCTGCCTTGAATTCTTCAGATCATCTAATCTGTTCTGCTTGTCACTGTGACTATGTTACACATCTTTTCTGTTCCTTGTATGGGCTCCATCTTTTTAATATATATATATTCTATTTAAACTTCTTTTAAGCTTAAATCTACCAATTCTCTTCCAGTCTACTTCCACTTCTCTCTGTCCATTTTTTGTGTGCTTTGTTCATCTGGTAGCTTTGTCTTCAAAAAACTTAAGATTACATCCTCCATGCCACGATTCCACCTCTTCTTCCTTGCTGCTCCCTATCACTGCAACTCTTACCTTGTGTAACCCTTCTGGCATGCAGATGTATTTAAAACCTGGTAACAATTCTCCAGCCACTTAATGGCACAATGGGGAAGCAACCTGCCTAGAGAATAGGGCGCTGTTGGTTCAAATCCCCACTGGTGTGTTTCCCAGAATGGGAAACTCCTATATTGGGCAGCAGCGATATATGAAGGTGCTGAGATGAGTATCATCTCATGCTGCATGGGAGAAGGCAATGGTAAACCCCTCTTGTATTCTACCAAGAAAACCACATGGCTCTGTGGTCGCCAGGAGTCAACACTGACTCAATGGCACAATCTTTCCAACAGCTCTCCACAGTGGCATTTTCTCATGGAAAATCACATACACCACTCCCCTTCGTTTGACTAACTTAGAAAATTAACCTGAAGGCAGGGCCTGTAGCATGTAAGTATATAAAGTATGTAGTATTTGTACACAGTCCAGAAAGGGGGGGGGGAATATCACCACCACACTGGGGCAAGTGATATCCTTCTAAATGTATATCATTGCAGTCCTTTTTATGAATCATAAAAGCAAAATTGTTTGTTATGACTCAGAGCAGTGGCAAACACATAAGAGATCAATATCTTTCTGCAATCTGGAGCAAGTTGTCAAATGTTAGTTCTTGTTCAAGGAACAGCAGCTTCTGGTTACTGCTGACTGCCCTGACGTGCTGCACACTGGGAGAGTTCATACAATGCAGCAGCTGGTAACTGATTACCAAAGTGAAAAAGCAAACCAAAACTTAGGTTATTTCTCCCAGAGAAATAACCTTCTAAGTTTTGGCTCCTCAAGGAGCAATTTTACAAGATCATACTATATTATGATCTATATATATTAATTTCCAGAGCAGTAGGTGGAATTATGAAAGTAGGGCACTTTCCTTCTGCCTTTTCTTGCACAAGAGAAAAGGAACAGATTTGCATGATCTGTGTTTCCAGCGATTTCATAGTGATTATTACCTAGAACAAGCCACAAAGCAAAGTGACACAGTACACTTGGGCATTACGATTCATAATTTATGAACACTAGAGCTAGTGTTCTGGAAACCTGCTTGAGACATTCACTGTACAGTCCAATCCCTGGACTTCATGTCTCTTGGAGGTATTTGACTACCAACACAGAATAAAAAACAATTATGTCTGGCTGATGCTGCAAGGAGTTTCCGTTAGCAGGATATTAATGTTTGTAGTTGTGTTGATGTTACCTGCCAGCATCTCCACTATGGCCAATGATTCAGAGAAACACAACAGACCTAGCCATGCAACAGAAACCTCCCCACTTCTGCACAACCATTCTACGTATCATGCCTCTTTGCAAATGTTCTTGAGTTTTACACACATCTTGCAGCGCAGGGAGCAGGGGTTGCCACTTGTAGCACTGGGAAACTTATTTTCCCCCTTCTGACATACACCATCACCATCTCTTGCACACATACACTTAAACTCACCATGTTCAGAATTTCAAAACGTGTAAGTGATATAAGCCCAGCCACCTAAGTGCAGTGGGGAAATGGCTTGATTAGCAGAGCAGATTTTGCCGGTTTGAATCCCCGCTGGAATGTTTCCCAGACTATGGGATGCACCTATATCAGGCAGCAGTGAAGATGCTGAAAGGCATCCTCTCATACTGCGCAAGAGATGGTAATGGTCAACCCCTCCTGTATTCTACCAAAGAAAACCACAGGGCTCTGTGGTCGCCAGGAGTCGACACCAACTTGACGGCACACTTTACCTTTAAGTGATATAAGATGCCTGTAAGATAAACTGATCTAGGAAAAGAAAAGGCTGACATCTGAACTAAATTGCTCATGAATAGTCCCATGGAAATTAATGGGACTACTCATGAGCAATTTAGTCGGGATGTCAGCCATTGTAGAAAGCATGTAGAGATTAATAAGTACACTCAAATCAAATTTGTGAGTGTGAAGAAACTATTCCCTCCGCACTTTGGCTTTTCTGACAGTTGTAAATGAAATGCAGTGCATTGCAGCAGCCTTTTGGCCTCCAAAGTGAAATGTTAATACAACACTATTTCAGAAGTTTATCAGCAGCTACCACCTGCTTCAGCTCTCTTATTCTATCTCTGTGCTGCCTAAAGGGAAAACTCTGCCCTCAAACATCTCCTATAGCACATTTTACAAAAAATTCCCATTAAGGATCTCCACATGCTGGGCAAGAAAAATCATAGCAAAAACATTGGCAAACACGCTTCTGTTCTAAAAAGAACACAGTCTTTCTTACAGCCATTTTATTAAGACAGAATAATAAGGCTTAATTCCCCAGTGTCTGTTTTTGTGAAATCTTACTTAGTCTTTTATTATTCACAACTATATCTTGTTAAATTAAGACTGCCCCAGCATAATTGGCCTGATTGACAAGCTTCTTTGAAACTGTTCCTAACTCAAGAGCTAAGCTGACTCTAGGTTCTCTTGTAATACAGCCAGTGGAATAAGCCACTGACGTCATATCCAGCACAGGCATTATGAACTATAATGCTACCAGACATTATTAATCTTGATGTATTTGGCAATTCATTGTTCATGAGTGATCATTATGACTTTGGCTTTTTTAGCCTACTTTCCTTTAGGCTTATGAGATCACCCGGCATTGTGTGTGTCCTCACCATCAACTTTGCAATGCCTGGACCAATATGAACCAAATTTGCTACAGCTGTAGAGACACATAGGGACACCTCAACGGTGTAGTTTGTGATGATCTCATCCACCCCAATTCAAGATGACAGAGATGTAAATGTTTGGCGCCCAAGTAGGCTAACTTGTGGACTGTCTAATTGATTTGAACCAAATTTGGTACAGTTGTAGTGAGTCACACACAGGGACACCTCAATGGCATGGTTTCCAACCTGATCCAAGATGGCGGACAAGTGAACATTTGAGGTGCAAATGCGAACCAAAATGGACCAAATTTGGTACAGTTGTAGGGACACATAGAGACACCTAAATTGCATAGATTGTGATGATGTCATCCACCCCAATTCAAGATGGTGGACACATGAACATAGGCTTATGAGATCACCCAGCATTCCATGTATGTGTTCCCCCCATCAATATTGCTATTGATTGACTGATTGATTAAGTATCATCAAGTCAGTGTCAACATAGATAGACCACATAGATAGATTCTCTCCAGGACTATCTGTCTTCAGCTTGGCCTTTACGGTCTCTTAGTGGTGCATTCATTACTGTCGTAATTAAGTCTATCTACCTTGCTGCAGGTCATCCTCTTCTTCTCTTTTCTTCAACTTTCCCCAGCATTATGGACTTCTCAAGGGAGCTGGGTTTTCGCATAATGTGTCCAAAGTATGATAGTTTGAGCCTGGTCATTTGTGCCTTGACTGAAAATTCTGGATTGATTTGTTATATGATCCATTTGTTTGTTTTCCTGGCTGTACATGGTATCCTCAAAAGTCTTCTCCAGCACCAGAGTTCAAAAGTGTCAGTACTTTTTCTACCTTGCTTCTTCAAAGTCCAGCTTTTGCATCCATAGAGTGTCACGGAAAAAAACATGGTCCGAACTATTCTAATCATTGTAGGTATAGACACGTCACAGCATCTAAATATCCTTTCCAAGGCCTTCATTGCAACTCTACCAAGTGCTAGTCTGTGGTGTATTTCTTGACTCCTGGATCTTTTACTGTTGATGTTCGATCCTAAAAGGCAGAAGCTATCCACTTCAATGTCTTCATTATCAATTCTGAGGCTGGTTGCTGTACCAGTTGTCATTAGTTTAGTCTTCTTTACATTTAGTCATAGTCCCATTGCTTTACTGTGCTCCTTGACTTTCACTAATAGAGCTTGGAGATCATCCGCATTCTCAGCTATCAGAGTGGTGTCATCAGCGTAGCGCAATTTATTGGTGTTTCTTCCTCCAACTTTAAAATCATGCTCATCTTCTTTCAATTCAGTTTCTCTCAGTATATGTTCAGCATATGTTGAATAAATAAGGAGAAAGTATACAGCCTTGTCTTACTCCTTTGCCGATGTGGAACCAGTCTGTTTCACCATGTTGCATCTGGACTGTGGCTTCCTGTCCAGTGTATAGGTTTCTCATGAGAACAATGAGATGTTCTGGGACACCCATTTTCCTAAGGACATTCCACAACTTCATATGGTTGACCATTATGAAACAAATCTGGTACAGTTGTGGGGACATCTCAACAGCCTAGTTTGTGATAATATCATCAACCCCAATTCAAAATGGCAGATGCATGAATGTTTGAGGCGCAAGTAGACTAACTTGTGAACTGCCTCACCAATCTGGATCAAATTTAGACTGGTTGTAGGGATAGTGAAAGGAAAGTAGGCACATTAGTTCTGACTAGAACTTGTTTAATAACACACCCAGCCATGGATACATTGTGTTGGTGCGAAAGCTAGTTGTACCCTTAAGTCAGATGTTCTCAAACTTGGATCCCCAGATGTTGTTGGACTACAACTCCCATCATTCTGTCACAATGGCTGGG
This sequence comes from Hemicordylus capensis, assembly GCF_027244095.1. Taxonomy (NCBI): domain Eukaryota; kingdom Metazoa; phylum Chordata; class Lepidosauria; order Squamata; family Cordylidae; genus Hemicordylus; species Hemicordylus capensis. The sequence continues at coordinate 346,784,448 of NC_069659.1, read as the reverse complement.
AATGATGGCAGTTGTAATCCACAACTGGACTACATACTCGACACCTGAGGGCAGTCAACAGAGTATCATCTGAACAATGACAGCAAAGATCTATAGTTTTCTATGCCCAGGCCTTAGTATAGATTTATTATTTATGTAATGTATTTGTATACAGCCCCAAACGTGCATCTTTTAGCCATAGCCACTACATAGGATTGCAGCCAAAATAGTTGCTGACCTCCTGACAGACAAAGCACCAGGGCCACAGAAGCACCAATACTTTGGAAATGTTCATCCAGTTCAGCTCCACTTCTGGTAACAGTGTTCCATGTGTGTGTGTGTGAATTTTAATGACCTTCCCTTCCCCAGGAAGCATTCTGTGCCAATCAAAAATATGTCTCTGAGAGTCACGGAACCCTCATGGACACATTTTCAGCTGACACAGAGAACTTCCGGGGGAGATCATTAAAATTTACACACACAGTATAATGTTACCAGTCTTCCCTTGCAATGTCTAACCACAGGGGTCTCTTGGATCTTTTTGAAGGCACTCTCAATTCACATAAGGCAACAATGAGATTCAAAAGGTTAGTGTCAAGAGCCTGGTGTGTGCAACCTAAAGCATATCCTCAAATTCTCTGATGTATACAAGGTTTCTTTGGCAGATGAGTCAAACCAGAAAAAGTTCCCTGAAGAAAGCAAGTTTGAAAACAAGGTGACAAACCAAGATCTTAGATGAAAACTCATGTATAACAAGCTCAAGTCACTTAACAGTCCACTTGAATCTTGCAAAACTGAAAGTACTATTAAACTTCTGGAGGTGCACCTTCCATTAATTAAATTAAATATAAGCAATGGCTGGGTAATAAAAGTCGGCAAGCGCACCTATGTGGCTTCCTCTTTTATTACCTTAAGCCATGCACCCCAAAGGGTGCAACTTGATACTTTAAAACTAATTTGTCTTTTTGATATAGTGCAATGCCTTCATTGAAGGATCTCCTTTAAAGAAAGAACAAGTTGTTCGAAGTAAGAACTAATCAGCCTACTTTCCTTTCACTGTCTCTACATCTGGACTAAATTTGGTGCAAGTCGAGGTCCACAAGTTAGATCTCTTGTGCCTCAGTGGATGTCATCATTACAAACTGCACCAATGAGGTTTCCCTGTGTGTCACTCATGACAGCTGTTCCAAATTTGTTTAATATCGGTTAGACAGTCCACAAGTTAGTGCACTTGCACCTCAAAGGTTTATGCATCCGCCATCTTGAATTGGGATGGATGACATTGTCACAATCTTTGCCGTTGAGTTGTCCCTATGTGTCCCTACAGCTGTAGCAAATTTGTTTCAAATCGGTTAGACTGTCCACAAGTTAGCTCACTTGCACCTCAAAAGTTTACATGTCCGCCATATTGAATCAGGGTGGATGACATCATCACAAATTACACCAAAGAGGTATCCCTGTGTGTCACTCACTACAACTGTACCTGTTAGACAGTCCACAAGTTAGCCCACTTGCGCCTCAAACGTCCACGCATCCACCATCTTGGATTGGGATAGAAGACATCATCGCAAACTACGCCATTGAGGTGTCCCTATGTGTCCCTACAGCTGCAGCAAATTTCATTCAAATCAGTTAAATGGTTCACAAGTAATCCCACTTGCACCTCAAAAGTTTACATGTCCAAAGCAGTGTGGATGACATCATCACAAACTACACTATTGAGGTGTCCCTGTGTGTCACTCACTGAAACTGTACCTAATTTGGTTTAAATTGGTTAGACAGTGTAGTTTTGGCCTGACTTTTAACTTGTTAATTTTATTACTTTTATTGTGTCTTGTATCTATTTTATTGTTGTGAAACACCCCGAGCAGTAGTGCCCTGGAGGCACGGGGTATTAAACAAACAAACAGTCCACAAATTAGCCCGCTTGTGCCTCAGATGTTCACACGGCCGCTATATTGAATTCAAGTGGATGACATCATCACACACCACACCATTTGGGCATCCCTATGCGTCCCTACAGCTGTAGCAAATTTGGTTCAGATGGGTTAGGTGGTTCAAACTTAGTCCTTAAGAATGCTTACCATCAATTTACCCAGCACCAAAGTTTAGCTAACCAGCCTGTAATTTCCTGGATCCCTTTTTGAAAATCAAGTTACATTGGCTACTCTCCAGTCCTCTGGTACAGTTTAGAACATCTTCCCTTGTCACCTCAAATTTGCCCAGTTCTTCAGCCTCCAAGCCTAAGAAGCTCCGTTCCGGAGTGGGTATATGGTCAGTATCCTCCACTGTGAAGACAGATGCAAAGAACTCATTCAGCTTCTCTGCAATATTGTTATCCTCCTTAATAAACCCTTTCGTTCCCTCATCATCCAAGGGGCCAACTGCCTCCCTGGCAGGTTTTCTACTTCTGATATATTTAATGAAGTTTTAGTTATTCCCTTTGACACTTCAAGCTGTATGCTCCTCTAACTCTCTTTTATTGTCTCCTTGCCTTTCTTTTGCCAGAGTTTATGTTCCTTCCTGTTCTCTTCATTTGGGCAGGAACTTCCATTTTCTGAAGGAAGTCTTCTTCCCTTTTATAGCTTCCCTGACTCTACTTGTTAGCCATGTTGGCGTCCTCCTGAACTTGGTGGTACCTTTCCTCCTGCTTGTTATACATTCCAACTGAGCTTCAAGTTTTAAACGGGTTCTATGCTTTCTGGAGTGATTTGACCCTACCTTTCAGCTTCCTTTTTACCAGTCCCCTCATTTTTGAGTACTTTCGCATCTGTGTTGCATTTGGCAAAACTGGCACCTACCAGTTTTAGTTAATCAAGGAACTAATCTGAATTATCTTGAAGGTGCACTCTTATTCCCCATCCCCATTATCTTTTTTCATGCCTCACTCTTCTTAATTTCCTTCCCCATCTCCCCTGAGTCCTCTCACTCCATCTGCTATTCTAATCCCCAAGCCCCACCCCATTTCTTCCTCCTCTCATCCCTATCCATTCTCTACCCCACATCACTTTAACGCTTTCCCCTTAGTTCTCAATTTTGCTTTCCATCTTCCCCTCCTCTATCCATTTCCCAGCTACCCAAAACGCCTTCTACATCTTCTAGTCCAGTTTTCCACACAGGCCTGGTCTAGCTTTCATCCTCTACAATGCAGCCCCTATAATTCTTCTGTATATTTATATCACCCCAATGATCTAGCTAGCTCTGCACTGACTAGCAACCACTCCCAGAATTTCAGATGGGGTCTTTCCCAGTCCTTCCTAGAGATTCTGCCATTGAACTGTCTTCTGCATGCAGAGAAAGTGCTCTTCTGCTGAGCTATGGTCCCTTTGCAACATTCACTTAGGTTAGGGTAGGTAAAGTTGTGCCATCGAGTTGGTGTCAACTCCTGGTGACCACATATTCTATTTTGGTAGGAGGGGTTTACCATTGCCTCCTCCCATGCAGTATGAGATGATGCCTTTCAGCATCTTCCTATATCACTGATGCCCGATATAGGTGCATCCCATAGTCTGGGAAACATACCAGCGGGGATTCAAACTGGCAATCTCTTGTTCCCTAGGCAAGTTACTTCCCCGCTGCGCCATTAGGTGGCTTAGGGTAAGTAGGTCCCATATTATAATAATATTCTCATATAGCAAGCAGAGTCAAGGCAAAGGGACAGTACCTTGCCCAAAGGAGCTCACACTCATGGCAAAATGTGCTTAGGAGACTTTCAGGTTCTCAACTTAGCCACTACCAGGAAGGCTCTGGATACTAAATAAACGATGTCAGAACAACAAAATTCTCCCTAGTATTTTCTCTCCTTTCTTCCCCTTTGTAGAGTTCCACAAATTTAGGCTTAGCTCACCACCCTGCCACTATTTGTGGTCACCACCAGTCCCCTCTCTTCCTTCAGATCCTTTTCTGGCACACAGGCAGAGGTTTTATTAAAGAAGCAGGTTTTCTATCATTTATTTGCATTGGAATATGGAGAGAGCAAGAAAGAGGGGGAGCCCTCTCCTACTGTTCATAAAGGACTCCTGCTGTTCTTGCCTTCTAAAAAAAACAGCAGTGGAAAGGAGACCTCAGGTAAGAAGACTTGTGGTGCTGGGTGTCCTGCTCGCCAGAGGGTTGGGGGCACTTGCCACCAATGACCTGGCAAGTGGATTTGTAGATGCCTGGTTACAGACGAAGGATACGGATGTGCATTTCAATTACAGGTACACACTAGCATTTTTTCTCTATTCTCCCTTTTGTTCTTCTGAACCCATTTCCCCCACTAGTCCTGAAGCACATCCATCTCTTCTCCCCCACCCATTTCTCAGCTGTCCTCCTGGGTGGCTGTACCCTGCAACCCCCCAACCCCTTTCACTCTGCTCATTCCCTTTCCCTTCTTTCCACAAAGACCAGGAGAGCTGGTCCTGTGGTAGCAAACATGCATTGCCCCCTTTGCTAAGCAGGGTCCACCCTGGTTTGCATTTGAATGGGAGACCACGTGCCTGAGCCCTGTAAGTCAGTCCCCACTCTAGGGAGAGTACCTGCATGCTTGCCTACAGGAGGTCCCAAGTTCCCTCCCTGGCATCTCCAAGATAGTTCTCCCTCCCATCCTGACATCTACTGATAGGGCTGAGAGAGACTCCTGCCTGCAACCTTGGAAAAGCCACTGCCAGTCTGTGCAGACAATGCTGAGCTAGATGGACCAATGGTCCGACTCAGTATATGGCAGCTTCCTCTGTTCCTTCCCAGGTCTCCTCAGCACTTCTCCTTTCACTCTCCCTTTTCTCCTCCTCCTCAGCTTCCTCTCTCTTCTTTTCAACGCCCTTCCTTCGTTTCACCCCAGAATACCCCCGGACTGCTGCTGCTGCTGCTGCTGCTGCTGCAGCAGCCGCCATCTTCCCCCCGCCTCCGTGCCCCGCCTCCGGGTCCCAGCCAAGCGCCTTCCTCCCTCGCCGAGGCAGGGGCGACCCAGGAAACCCCGTTTACGAGACTAGGGGTTGCGGGGCGGGGGGGAGGAAAGAAAGCGGGACGCAGTCAGTTGTCTCTCCACTGCTGCAATATCCCTCCGCGGCTGGCGGAGAGTCAAATAGTTCCCCACGAGGAGGAGGAGGAGGCCTTCCTCTTTCTCACCTAAAGCACCTTGCCCTTGAGGGTCTCCTCGAGTGATCAAGCTGAGGGCGTAGCTCTAGAGACCTCTCCTTCTGCAGAAGGAGAAAGAAAAAACCAAACCACTCGCGCGTCCCTGCACTCGCGGGTATGCGCGTGTACTCCTCCGCAGCCAAAGGAGGGAGAGTAAAAGTAGACCCGGCCAACTGAGCGGCTATATAAAGCGGGCGCCGCGGCGGCGCTGCCTTTTCAGTGGAGGACAGCGGTGGTCATCGGAACATGTCAGGCGGCTCCGCGGATTATAGCAGGTATGGGAGGGGGGCTCGTGGTGAGATGAAGCGGTTCTCTCGTGGGAAGAGGGGCAGCTAAAGAGCGTGTGGAAGCTTTAAGCTATGGGCGAAACTGGAAAGCTTGTGGGGCGAGAAGGGTATCAAGCGGGGTGCGTGATGATGGTCGCTGCGCTCTCTTCCGGACCGCTGCCGTTACTTCATGTTCTCTTTTCCTTATTGGGGTGAGGCCACACGCCTAAAACATAATATCACCATGTTATATGACTAGTATTTTATGGTGTCTCGCGTTCCTCCGCCCCCCCCCCCGCACCGACATAATGGTCTCTTCCCCCCTTACTAGTGCCTCAAATGGTGTAGTCCAAAATCCCTGGGGCGCGGGTGCAGCGAGTTGATTCTGGCCCTTGATTTTTCAAACCGAAAACGAGAAGTGCCCCTTCCCTGCAATATAGCTCTCTTTCTGTATTTCAGTTCCACACAAGCCTTGCAGAGTTGCTTGTGCCCACCCCCTGCTCCACATGGTTTCACCCAAGCGGTAAAGGGGAAGCACGCCTCTTTTTCTCGCCCCCCCCCCACGCATGGGAGTTTCGGAAGAGTCCATTTGTATTCGAGCGGGGAGGGGCGCGGCTAGGCGCCGAGGCAGTTCGCCGGAAGGCTCGTCGGTCGCCGGAGTGCCCTCTGCTTGCGCAATCGAGTCTTGAGGGCGGAGCTCTCGCGAGAGTCCGGCCGTTCTTGACGGGCGGGGCGGGGGAAGGCTGGGAAGACGCAGCCCACTGAGCCCAGGCCTTGGTCTCCCCCTGGCAGCCGCCCATTGGCAATACCACAGCGCGGATCCATCTGTTCTCAGACTTGGGTCCCCAGGCGCATTACAACTTCCTCCACCCCAGCCAGCCACTATGGTGGCTGGAGATAATGGGATCTGAACAACATCTGTGGACCCCCGCTTGAGATCCCCTGCACTAGGTGATCCCCATGTTGTAACACTTTCCGCCCATTCCTGTTGAAGGAAAAAGTAGCCATAGTGTTCCCTGCACGTGGGTAAAAGTTTTCCTCCTCTAGGGTAGCCTTTGCTGAAAATATCTCAATGTGAAGGTGGAGATTTTTGCTTATATGGAAACATGAGATAGAGTCGAGAATTGAGCACATTTCACCTTTCCAGTACATGAGCAATACTCAGTTCTTGTATATGAGAGAAAAATAATGTTGAAATTGGGGAGTGGCCTTGGCTCAAATTTTGGAACCCTTATACAGGAATGGTTTTGAAATTGGCAGGACTGGACAACTAAGTCCTTGGTTGAAGCATGCTGTATTTGACTCCTCCAGTTGGGAGGAGCAATGGACTGGGGGTTGGCCTTGCCATGTGCTCTTTGTGCTGCCTGTACCTGATGGTCACCTCTCCTTTGAGGCTGGCACTGACAAAACTAATGCACAGATAGGGGGAGAAAGAGTTCTAGTGGTGTAAACTTTGTCATGATTTTATTACTGTGATCTATTGCAATTTTAGCCTTTTCAGTATACAAAGTTTTACAACAGTGCCCTGTTCTATTTTTCTTTGTACTAGGATAGGGTAGGCAAAGAATAATTACTTTTCCAGGCTTAAATATGTATATCTTGCTGCCAAACTGCTCTCCACTGCATCACTAGCACAAAGGTATTTCATGCATTGAAGCGTGGGAAATGACTAATATGTGTTCTAAAAGAAAGCACACCCTGGAGCAATTTGGAAAGAAAGCAAAGATATAAATTCTTAATTCTGTCCAAAGCAGCACTAATTTGAGGATATTGATGGGTTTGTGTGTATTAAGCAGCTGTTCAGTAATGATGTGGGGAGGTGGCAATTGGAATGTTGGAAAATAACTGCTGTGAAATAATCTTTCACTGCATTCATGCCAGTCTTCAATTAAGTTAAATCTGTAGAAATCAGATGCACTAAACCCAAACTGACTAACAGTTTTCTTTAATTTGGCAGAGACCATGGCCCCGAGGGAATGGACCCTGACGGTGTCATTGAGGTTAGTATTTCAGTAGCAGCCCCCCTAAAAATCTTTTGTCAGGATAACTTCTGAGTGAAGTAACCTTAATTTTTTTTTCCCTGCAGAGCAATTGGAATGAAATTGTTGACAATTTTGATGATATGAACTTAAAAGAATCCCTCCTCAGGGGTATTTATGCTTATGGGTTTGAGAAGCCTTCGGCTATTCAGCAGCGTGCTATTATTCCATGTATCAAAGGTAGGCAATTGGACAAGTGCTTAATGTTGTTTTAGCAGTTACTAAGAATTGACCAAGTACTGCTATTAGCATTGGGGTGGAAGTGAAAACACATCTAATATTTCCTTGAAAGTGATATGATGGTATACCATCTTTCGGGACTGACCTGAAATGGAGAGAATTCATAAACTTCTGATCACTTGAAAAGGAAATCTACAGTTAAACTGAATCCTTGATGTGTTGTGTGTGGGAGCAGTAAATGTCTATCCTTTTTTTAGGGTATGATGTGATTGCTCAAGCTCAGTCAGGTACTGGCAAGACAGCCACATTTGCTATTTCCATCCTGCAACAGTTGGAGATTGATCTCAAGGAGACCCAAGCACTAGTATTGGCCCCTACCAGAGAACTGGCTCAACAGGTATTGATAGTGTAGTTAAAAAGCTGCTTACATGTTGCATAGGTTTCAGGTTTCACAACTGTAGGACAGAACAGATTCCTTATGAGTTTGTAATGGCTTCTTATTTCTGGGTTGTAAATATGGAAATAGGCCTCTGTCCCCCAGCTTTTCTCCTTTAAACACATGGAGAGAGGTCAGGTGTGACAATGGGTCAGAGAAGCTGGAATGAAGAGGGATAATAGCTGTGTAGGAATGATAAAGGGGCATATCCAGAAGACTTAGTGATACTAAAACAGTATAATCTGAGTAGAAACATAAATGCCCTTTGAGAAAAGGCACTCATAAATGCATGCAGTTGTGCAACATGAAAACTGCAGTGCGCGTGTGATCAGTTGATTTTTCTTTGTATGTATGTAATGTGTATGTGTGCTTCAGTCTCTTGTAATCTTTCATTTTGAGCAGCACTTTTGCAGCACTACATACTCATAAATTTTACATTCTTGTGAATATAACAAGAATATACATTCTTGTGTTTAAAGTGGAGACCAACTTATTTTCTTGAAGACAATTGCACATGTAACTTGGAAAAATATTCCTTCTCTACAGTATCTCTGGGCATTAGGTGAGATAGAACCAACTAAGATATTTTAGTGGGATGCAAATACAGTTCTGTATAGGGTTTCTCATTTTATTTTATTATTTAAAACCTCGAACCTAATTTGTTGAGCAATAATATGTAACTTCAGTTTATAAATGTCAGCATGGTTGTCAGCAGTTTAAGGAAGGAATTGCATTGCTTACTTTGAAGCAATGGTTATCTAGAACTGACTGGTCATTGCAATTTTTATGCTGTCGTAAGCTTTGGCTCTATGCTGATATATAGAATCATATTGGCATGTGACACTATAAGGATCTGTTTAAAAAAATTGCTGTGCAGGAGGATCCGTTCAGAACGATCAGTTAAGTTCTGTGTCTCTGGTCAGTAGCTGTTCCCTGTTTTGGCCTCAAACTAAGACCTGTGTGAAGATACTGGTTGGGCGGACTTTATTATTTTCCTTTACAAAGCCAGGGTTCTGTTTTGTGGTAAAAAGAACCTTGTAGCAGCAGACAACCTGATTCAAAGCACAGCTTCAAACATGAGTTTCCTATGCATAGCAGCGTTTGTGGGTAAGAAATGCTTTACAAACTGCATGTAAGGTAATAAAATATGAGTTGCATGTGTTCGCTTGCTGTGCACACCTGGTGTACACTTTTTGGGAAACTGTTGCCAGCTTGTGTGTAAGTTTCATTAATAACATTCTAATTGAGACTTACTATTTCAGATCCAAAAAGTTATTCTGGCTCTTGGAGATTATATGGGTGCAACTTGCCATGCTTGCATTGGTGGCACAAATGTTCGAAATGAGATGCAGAAGCTGCAGGCAGAGGCTCCCCATATTGTGGTGGGAACTCCTGGACGTGTATTTGACATGTTAAACAGGCGCTATCTGTGTAAGTTATGAAGTACTGATTTGGGCAGTGGGGTGTGTGTCATATTTGAATAAGTGTTGATTAAAATTAAGCCAGGCTTGAAATAGTTAGGGTCTCAAGTAATGATACATATAACTCAGTTGGCTTAATTGGTAGTCTAGCATTTTCTGCTCAAGAAGTAATTATGCTTCAAGTTAGAGACCCGCTTGCTATATCAAACTGCTAAGAAGTTTCTCTTTCTTCCAGCACCTAAATGGATCAAAATGTTTGTCTTGGATGAAGCAGATGAAATGTTGAGCCGGGGATTTAAGGATCAAATCTATGAAATTTTTCAGAAGTTGAGCACAAACATTCAGGTAAAATCAAACTGGATATCATAAACTGGCCATAATAATTATGCAGGTAAAGTTACAATGTAGCTGTGAAGTGCTGTATTGTCGTTCCCCCTGCACAAAGCATAGTTGTCACTTTTCTATCCCTGTCTGTTTTGATTCCACAGCAGACAGGGACGCTTGGTTTCATACATTAGCTTTTTACATGTCACTATCTGGGCAGTTTCAGTATCTGGGCAGTTTGAGACCAAACGACCTAACAAAAATTTCCTGTTCCAGGTTGTGTTGCTTTCTGCCACTATGCCAATGGATGTGTTGGAAGTGACCAAAAAGTTCATGAGAGATCCTATTCGTATTTTAGTGAAGAAAGAGGAATTGACCCTTGAGGGTATCAAACAATTCTACATTAATGTGGAGAGAGAGGTAAGGGAGGGTCTGTCATTTTTTAATGTAATTCAAAACTACCTTCTTGTTCAAGCACTGTGCTAAAACTACAGAAGCTGAGGTTGTGCCTTGGCTTCTGTAGTCATGCTAGCAAGGTACACACAAGAAGAAAAACAAAATGCACTGGATCAGTTAAAGACTTGGGTTGGACCTCTTTCTTAATGTCCAGTGTCCTAGTCTGGTGACTTGGTGCAACACTACTTTAGTGAAGCTGAGCTGCTAATTAAGGGCCAGGCTATACGTTGAGGGCTTGGTTTGGCTGTTTGTGTGTGGCTGCTTATATAGCAACTACAGGGAAGATCAGGAATGTGGTGCACAGTGAAAGGCATATTTAATCCTTTTCTCATGCTGTGATGCTGACAAAATGTCCTTCTAGTCCTGTTTCTTCCCCAAAGTTATTGTTAGCCTTTGGAGGGAAGCTTCAATGAGCAACTTTGGGAGATGGGGAGGATTTATATATATTAGGACTGTGGCATGAGAAAAAGACAAAATACCCCTTCTTGTGTTCTGCAGTCACAATCTGTCCTGTTTCCTCCCCCACCTGGGCAACAGTTCAGTTGTTTTTTAAACATACGTGACCAAACTGCATGTTGAACATAATGTGTAGTTTGAGTCTTAGTTTTAAGATGTATCAATCACTCTTGGACATGATCTGTATTGGCTTGCTTCTATGATTTGTATCCTGCCTTTTTAAAATGCCCAAGGTGGCTGGTTTTGTGTAGCTCTTTTTTTGTGTGTGCTCATGACTACTACTTTAACTTCACAGGAATGGAAGCTGGATACTCTCTGTGATTTGTATGAAACCTTGACCATTACCCAGGCTGTTATTTTCCTTAATACGAGGAGGAAAGTAGACTGGCTTACAGAGAAAATGCATGCAAGGGACTTCACTGTCTCTGCTCTGGTAAGAGTTGATAATGCTGGAGATACATTGCCTAATATTTTTAACTGAGAAGCAAATTTTAGATGGTTCTGTGTTTGGAAGGGACTCTCCTAGTCCCAGTGGCATCAGTATAGATTTCTGACTGAATTTGAGTGGTAGAGTGTGGGGCCAGAAGAGATTTTGGAGCAGGAAGTGAAAATGTGATTCTCTGAACTGCAGTCTCCTACATTAACACGACTACTATTGCTTGACCACTAATGGGTATTTTCCGGGCTACTGAGCATCCCAAGGCATATAGGCACAATAAGATCATGCTCTAAAAGTGTGCGTATTTAAGGGATAGCTCAGCAAAACTCAGTTGTTCTGGTTAAAGGCCATATATTTCAATGGAAAAGGAACTCTCTGGAGGTTTGTTAATGTGCAAGATAAATGTTTCTCTATCTCTCATCTCTACAGCATGGTGACATGGACCAGAAGGAGAGAGATGTTATCATGAGAGAGTTTAGATCAGGATCAAGCCGTGTCTTGATCACTACTGACTTGTTGGTAAGTATCCATGGTCATTGCCCTTGCATGTACTTGTCCAAAGCTGTTTCATTTGGTGCAGGTTGTTGTAACCTGAACTACTCAAGCTGTTGGAAGAACAAAGACCATGCTCCACTATGGACTTGCATAATTGTAGTTCATCACTATAACATGGTCAACAAAATGCACCTTCAGCTCCAGGGAGCCAGTAAGGTTCCTTGTTTTATAATAACCCAAAACATGTTGCCTTTCTGTACAGGCTCGTGGTATTGATGTACAACAAGTATCGTTGGTTATAAATTATGACCTGCCAACCAATCGTGAAAACTACATTCACAGGTTAGTTGAATTTTTACCTGAGCTTTCATTCTCAGTGCTGAAGTTGCTTCAGAATCTGCACACCTTTCAGACTTGCTTTGCTTTCTTGCATTAACTATTTTGTGCACATGCTTGTGTATGTATGTATATAGTGTGAGGATGGGAGGGGCAGAGCTTCTTGGTTAGCCAATGGAATAAAACAGTGGGAAAACTTAAAATGTCTTGATGGATGATTGATAATTTGTACTAGAATCTCAGCAATTAACAGCTGCTGAATTAATATTTGTGGAAATTGCAAAAATTTGAAGTCCTGGTATTGTGCATATGGTGACTAGTAAAGCATATTCAGAGGTTTAGGCTGTTTCCAAAGGTGCTGTTAGTTTCTTTACTAGATGTATATATTGGCTCTTTCCAGCTTGTTTAATGTTGCTTTATGAGAAGCCTCTTTGTGCGAATACCTTCATTGCTGCTCTTCTGTTTCTCTTACAATGGGATTCTTTATATCTTCTAGTAGAACTCTCATCTCTCCCTAGGCTTAGTAAACTTTCTTAGTGGCCTTGTCCCTAAATGAAGTAAATTGTACCTTGTTACTTGATGTAAAAAAATACAGGAGCCGCTAGCCCAGTTGATGACGAGAAGGTGCTCAGAAACGACGGCGTAATTTAGGACGTGGATTCGTAAGCGGCACACTGTTTGAATAAAGAGCGAGTTGGTATTTATATACTTTTCTTTTGTAATGATTGTTGTGAGCTATGTTTGTCTTAATAAGCTCTTAATGGACTGGCCTGGTGGAGGCAGGAGTTGTGGGTTTGTCAACTTGTACATCTAATGTGTGCCCTGTAAATGCTTTTGCAAAATTGGTTGTCTGTGTCCTGCCAAAAATGGTGATAAGTTTTCCCACTGAATAAGATTGTCTTTGAAAAATGTAGTGTAATGTTTGGCTTTAAGGGATTTGATTTGGAACATACAGCTTTGATGGTTAACGTAAGTTTTGTAGCTTGCAGGCTGACATCAAGCTCTGCCCAGGTTCTGGAGATGGTGTGAGAGATGAGAACTTCTTGCCAAAGTTCTCCAGAAATCTGAGGGTGGGTTGGTAAATCTCCATTTGGAAGTCAGGTTGAATATAACTGTCTGCTTATGGCACCAAACTTACAAGCTTTCTGTGTTCTGGGCATTTGTTAGTACTCTTGAAAGATAGCAAAAAACAGGTCTCTAAAGAAGAATTTAGCTCCTATAAATACAGAATTTGTGGTAACCAAAGTTAATTTGAGTACTAATTACAATTTCTGACCCTGAAAACAGGCTGCTGAAACTGCAGAAGTAGGCTCTTTACAATCTCTTCCCTGTTCTATGCAGGATTGGCCGAGGTGGTCGTTTTGGCAGGAAAGGTGTGGCTATAAACTTTGTCACTGAGGAGGACAAGCGGATCCTTCGGGATATTGAGACTTTCTACAATACTACAGTGGAGGAAATGCCAATGAATGTGGCTGACCTCATTTAATCCCTGGGATGAGATGTTGTTGGAATGCAGTGCTCGCTGTTGCTGACTAGGCGATCCACAACGTGCATTGTGCTTCTTTCTTGAGGGATACATTGAATCTTGTCTCAATGCTCATTACGGATCAGAAATACAGATTTTTGATAAGCGAAGCGACATTTTGTCGTGAGCTTTTGTGGGGAGAGCCTTTGGCTTTCTCCTCTTTAGAGTTTAGACTGTTGGGGTTGGGTGGAAAGTCATGGGGACTGTAAATTTTTTCTTTATTAGAAATTTATTTCCTAGTTCTGTAGAAGTGGTTGTGCTAGATGTTCTTTATCATTTAATAATTTACTTATGGACTAAAAGGTATAAGTGCTGTATAAAATCAGCCAATTATGTTAAACTGGCATATCTACCTTTATTGTATGTTATAGTTCTATATTACTAGTCTAATTTGGAAAAGCCTTTCAAAATGACTAAACTTTTATAAGAGCATTAAAATGCATTTTTTGGTTTGGTATGTATTTATTGAATAAAGTATTTAATTAGTGTTAAGTGTGATCTGGACCCTATTGCTAAAACCCCAGCAAGCAATCATTACTATTGTCTTAGGGTCAAACCCATTAAAATTGCCATATTGCACATGTCTTAATGAAGTTTGAATGTTCAATAAAATACTTATATATATTCAATTCACTGGGTGAACTGGATGCTTCTTGGGGAAAAAGTGACTGCAGTTCTGAGGTTGCTACACTTCTACAGCCTGTCAAGATCTTGGAGAATTTTCCTGTAGTGGAAAAGGATTATCTTCCTTACTTGCTAGAGTAGGTAGCACATGAAACAGACTTGTCAACTGCAGCTTCACAGCATGGTCAAGGCTGGGGAATATAGAAGATTGGTTCTTCCATTTCTTGATAAATCTAGACAGCAGCTTCTGTGCCTAGTATTCTAGTGCAGGATGACCTAGCTGGTGTACCAGTAAACCACCAACTTGTCCTCAAACTGCCTTGTTTGCTCTGGAACTGCATGTCCCATCCCAACCAACTGTGGAACTGCTTGTACTTGGATTTTCAGGGGGAAAGCCATTATGTGGACATGTTGAACACTCAGTTTAAAAGTACTCCAGCTAGCGGTCTTAAACTGCTATGTTTGCCCTGTCCTTTTCTAAATATTGTGGTTTACTGTAAAACATAGCACCTAAGGCTATAACATTTTATACTTCTAACAATAATCTTCCAGCAGCCTTGGGCTATACCTATAGAAAGCTTAGCCGTATGTTAAAAGTGCACATGAATAAAACCACGATTTCAGAACTAAGTTCCAATAGCAAAAATAGCTTGAAGTGCAGTAAGCAGTAGGGCTTTCTGTTAGCATGTTGGCAGGTCAGAAATTTTCACACTGCATATTCAAATGAATTTATTTCTATTTTGAATAGAAGTGCCACTATCTTTAAAGCTGTCCTTGTATTAATGCCATTAATTTCAGAATTCTAATGGGGTATCCTTACTATCTGCCTTCAGAGGAGATTACTCTAGGGGTTCTAATACAGCCAGTAAAAGCTCTTATCTGGCAGAGGCTTAGACCAGTTTTCCAGCCTGTGTGCTAGACACTAGCTGGTGGCAGCTTAAAACACTACTGAAAACAGGTTGGGGGGTGGGTGGCAGTATGCTGTCAGCTAAACATTGGCCAACAGTGGCTTAGAGCAGTGTTTCTCAATCACCAGTCCGCAAGGCGTTGGGTGCCGGTCCGTGAGGCATCACAAATAAAAATCGCCTCCCCAAAAAACACTTTTGGGCCGGTGGGGGCCACTGGAAGCTCTCTAGAGCTCATTTCCAGGCAGTCCTCTCTTCTGGACATTGAAATGAACATTATCCAGCAGTGAGGGCTGCCTAGAAATGCGCTCCAGAGAGCTGCCCAAAATAGTTTTTTTGGGGGGGTGAGGGGGGGCAGCCCCCTTACTAACTGCTGGTCCAGGAAACTGCAGGATAATGTACCGGTCCATGACTCAAAAAACTTTGAGAAACACTAGCTTAAGAGTATTAAAACCAAATACACTGGGGCCCAGATATATTTGAATGATTTCAGTGGTATTCTACAGTAATGTGAGCATAAGCTATGAGATCACCTTCCCAAGTAAACAGGATTAGCTAAATGGATTTGGGGATACATCCTGCAGGTGACCCAAGCTTAGATTTTCAGAACTGGGCAAAGCTGCAAGAACCCCCTCTATAAGGAGACTGATACCAATGTCCTTGTGAATTTCAGTGGGGTGTCTGAGTAAACAAGGTGCTGGATGAGATTTTGATTTTTAACAAGCTTTCCCCCAATACACACAAATTATCAATGATTCATAATGTATCCCTTTCCCTAGATGTGTATGGCTACTAGTCCAGGTTACTCGCCCACCAAAGAAACTTGTTGGCACCCACCCTTGAGCAGGTTTTGTTAACAGTAGTAAACATTATCCAGATCAAAAACCTGTATAGTAGCAAGATACAGAGGACCCACCAGATGAGATAGAGGTAACTTACTGGAGGTTACCCTAATATTTATTATTTTAATAGGTTGTATAGCAAGGTTCCTCTAATCTTTTTCATCTGTATACAGAATTAGTTTTTTTCTGGGCACCAGTATCAAGTTAGTGCATGTACATTCAGAGTGGGGCCTTTCTGATTCAACTAGACTAGATACAAAAAAACTTGGGCATGTGTACACCTTCGAGGGAATACTGACCACTGCCTTCTCCCTCAATGTGGGAGTGTCTCCTGAGTGACGGGTTGATCCTCCCACCTGCCCAGAGACAGAGCCAATAATCAAGCACAGTCAGAGGATCCACCCCCTTAAGCTCTCTGTCTTTGCCTTGTCTTGCTCTGAGAAGGAACTGTGTTTTGTAGGGGTGTGCAATTCGGGATTTCGGGTGATTCGGCTCGGACCCGAACCGAATCACCCCTGTTCTGTTTTGTGCCCGAATCTGGGTCACCCGAATCACCCTTGATTCGGTTCGGATTCGGATTTAATCCGAATCTGAATCGATTCGGGGGGGTAAAAAGGGGCCCAGGGGCAAAATTTTGGGGTGGGGTGGTAGTGCCCAATGGGTAGAGTCTACCACCCCAATTTCGGGGGGATTGGGCAAAGTCCTGATTTTTGGTGAATTTTTAAAGTTTTAGTGACTTTGGGGCAGTTCGGGGGCATAGCATGGGATCTGGGCAAAAGGAGTGGGGTGGGGTGGTAGTGCCTAATGGGTGCAGGCTACCACCCCAATTTCAGGGGGATTGGGCCAAGGGCTGATTTTTGGTAAATTTCTGAAAATTTCATGTCTTTGGGGCATATTGGGGCAGAAAGTGGGGCCTGGGGCAGAATAGTGGGGTGGGGTGGTAGTGCCTCATGGGTTCAGGCTACCACCCCAATTTCAGGGGGTTTGGACAAAGGGCTGATTTTTTGAGAATTTTTGAAGTTTTAGTGACTTTGGGGCAGTTTGGGGGCAGAAAGTGGATCTGCCCCAAAATAGTGGGGGTGGGGTGGTAGTGCCTCATGGGTGGAGGCTACCACCCCCATTTCAGGGGGATTGGGCAGAGGGCTGATTTTTTGAGAATTTTTGAAGTTTGGGTGTCTTTGGGGCAGATTGGGGGCAGAAAGTGGATCTGCCCCAAAGGAGTGGGGTGGGCTGGTAGATAGTGCCTAATGGGTGGAGGCTACCACCCACCCCCAATTTAAGAGTGATTGGGCAGAGGGGTGAATTATGGTGAATTTATTTGTATGAGGTTTGTCTTCATAAGGTGAAGTGTGCTAAATTGATTACTTCCTCATATTATTCATAGTAAAGGAAAGTGTGAAAAAGTGAAAGTGGGGTCATGAGAGTTGTTTAATTGAAAAAAATCTCATTTGCTATGATAGAATGAGAATTCACACCTCAGAAAAAACTTCTGAGGTGTGAATTCTCATTCTATCATAGCAAATGAGATATTTTTCAATTAAACAACTCTCATGACCCCACTTTCACTTTTTCACACTTACTATGAATATGAGGAAGTAATCAATTTAGCACACTTCACCTTATGAAGACAAACCTCATACAAATAAATTCACCAGAATTCCCCCCTCTGCCCAATCACTCTTAAATTGGGGGTGGGTGGTAGCCTCCACCCATTAGGCGCTATCTACCAGCCCACCCCACTCCTTTGGGGCAGATCCACTTTCTGCCCCCAATCTGCCCCAAAGACACCCAAACTTCAAAAATTCTCAAAAAATCAGCCCTCTGCCCAATCCCCCTGAAATGGGGGTGGTAGCCTCCACCCATGAGGCACTACCACCCCACCCCACTATTTTGGGGCAGATCCACTTTCTGCCCCCAAACTGCCCCAAAGTCACTAAAACTTCAAAAATTCTCAAAAAATCAGCCCTTTGTCCAAACCCCCTGAAATTGGGGTGGTAGCCTGAACCCATGAGGCACTACCATCCCACCCCACTATTCTGCCCCAGGCCCCACTTTCTGCCCCAATATGCCCCAATCTGCCCCAAAGACATGAAATTTTCAGAAATTTACCAAAAATCAGCCCTTGGCCCAATCCCCCTGAAATTGGGGTGGTAGCCTGCACCCATTAGGCACTACCACCCCACCCCACTCCTTTTGCCCAGATCCCATGCTATGCCCCCGAACTGCCCCAAAGTCACTAAAACTTTAAAAATTCACCAAAAATCAACCGTGAACCGAATCACCCGAATTTTTTGTGCCCGAAATTCGGGTGATTCGGCTCGTGCCCGAAAAATATCGGGGGACATCGGGGGTGATTCGGTTCGGCCCCGAATCACCCGAAATTGTTCATTTCGGGCACAGATCGTTCTGTGCCCGAAATTTTTTGCACATCCCTAGTGTTTTGTGCTTGGTGGGACTGTTTTGGCCTTTTTCCTTGCAGCCCCCCCCCCATCTTTCCTAACTGGTCCAGCTATGAATTTAGTGGGGAAAGGGAGACGGATAGCTCTGTTGTCACGGCTCCCCTCGTCAAGCCTTATTCTTCCTGTGCAGGATTTTTTGCCTTCATGGCCACGTGGTCGGAAGACTCCACCACTGCTGCTGTGTGTTGGCAGGAGTGGATGGCGGCAGTAGTCTTGGCTGAGGCTGAGAACGCGAAGGGGAGCAAGGTAGTTTCCCGCTCCTTCCACAATGCAGCCGCAAAGGGCAAGCAGGCTAAAAAGCAGCCACACTTAGCAGAGGGGGTGGAGATGGAGGGTGCGCCTGATGCTGGCGCTCTCGTACGGGTCACTGCGTCTACTGACCTGTCTTCTTCTGGAGCCTCTGTGGCCACTCGGGGGAGTACAGTCGGTGCCAGCTCCTGCAGCCGGCTTGGCGCAGGAGCCATCGGGGATGTGACTTTGGTGGAGATAACTGAGCGCTTTGTAGCGCTCCTCAGGCATGTGGTGTGAGAGGAGCCAGTGGGAAAGCAGGCAGCTCCTGTTCCTGCCAATTCTCCCTCAGAAGAGGGTTGTATCCACAGCCTTTCATGGGTTGCCTCGATTTCCTGCTCCAAGAAAAGGCCAAAGAGCTTTGCCTATCACCAGGAGAGAGGAGCAATCCCCACAACCTTCAGTTTTTCACCCTGTCTTGCTCCTGCAGGTGCCGAAGTTTGTTGCTCTTGTTAGCATTTGCTCTCTTTTGATAGTTTACGAGTGTTTATTTTATATATTTCATTAATTCTATTCTCTTATTTTTATTTGGCTCCTCTCCCCCTCGTCTTCCCTGCGTGGTCTAGAGCTAGTCAGGGGTTGCCAGGGAGACAGCACAGCTGTTTGCGCCTGCTTTTGTCTCCATTGCGGCTTGTTCGGTGCGTTCGTTCGTTCATGGCCGCCGATAACCTTCACAGTGAGAGGGAGGTTCCCGTTGCACATTTTGTGTGCCAGGATGAGTGGGTGGCGGCCTCATCCCACACCTGATGCTCGGTCTCCAAAAGCCCATAAGAAGGTGGTGGGGAAGAGGAAGGCAGACAAGGCTTCGGCGGCACGTAAGACCCCACGTCGGGAAAGGGTGCTGCCCGAAGTAATTCGCATCACTAGTTCCACTACTGAGGGCATTTTGCCTGTCCTGGCCAATGTGTTGGAGGAGAGCGGGGCTGCAGGCTACCACTGCTATCACCAGTGCTCCACCCACAAAGATCCCTCGTCTGTCTGGGTTCTGCCGGCAGACAGCCTTGTCAGACACTGAAGGAGATGAGATTCCCCCTAGTTTTGCGGCCTTGCTCCACCGTGTTGTGGCTGAGTTTAGCAAGCTCCTATGGCCACCTGTTCCCACCCAGGGAGTTGCAGCTGCCATTTTGAATGTCAGAGTAGGCGGGGAAGTTGTCTCTATGTCAGGTGCAGACTCTCAGTCTCTCAGGGCCCACCTGTTTAGTCTCCTCAAGGTTCTCTCACCCCTGTCTGCCCTGCAGCGCCTTCACTGCCTTCATAGAGCCATTCCAGTTGAGCCCTCTGAAGCCTCTGATTCTGGCAGGGAGGAGGGGGAACTTTTGGGGGACGAAGGTGAGGAGACCCAGCAGTGCTGCCTTCCCTTAAGGCACCTGAAGTCTTAATTCCGCACTCGCAGTTATTTTTGGACATTATCCAGGTGGAACGGGATAGGCCCACTGAGTCTAAGGGGCCTCCACCTGCAGTCAGATGTTTTTATAATTCGGGTAATCCCATCATGAATAAACTTATGGTGCCCCCTGTAGATGTGGAAGCGGCTGCTTTGGTGACGAGGGCTGACCTTCCCAAGGATGGCGATGATGTCCTTAAGAACTTTGATGATAAGAAATGCGATGCAGCCTTACGCAGGTCACATGAGGCCACTGCCCTTTCCCTACACATGCCTATATCTAATTCCATTTTTGCCAGGGTGGCGATCCTGTGGGTCAAGGAGTTGACTCTGCCTGTTCCTCACGAGCTGCCAGGATTGTGTTAGGGCCTTAACGAGCTGGGCAAGGCTGCTGCTTTTATGGCAGACTCTTCACTTGATGTGGTCCAGTTGTTAGCCAGGGCTCTGGCATGTGACGTCATGGTATGTTGGATGCTCTGACTCAAAAATCGGAAGGTCTACCAGAAGTCTAGAAGTAACCTGGCCAATTCGGCCTTCAAAGGGGGTTAACTGTTTGGTGACATATTAGACCTTATACTGGTTAAGATGAAAGACAAGAAAAAAGTCATGCCTTCTGGCAGGGAGGAGGGGGAACTGAGAGAGAGCTGGATTCAGCAGACTATGTCCCAGGGGTACTGCATCGAGTTTTCATGTGAGCCCCGGACCTTTTCCTGCTATCCCCTCGGTCACGCAAGAAGTCCAAACACGCCCTGATGTTGGAGACAATTTGACATCTTGCTGCGATACAGGTAATCAAGCCTGTTCCACCGGAACAGAGGACGGGGAGGGTATACTGTTCCTGGTGCCAACATAAAATGGGGACTGTAGGGCCATCTTGGATCTCAAGATTACCAACCGATTTCTGAGGAATAGAAGTTTCTGCATGGAGACTCTACACTCGATTCTGATGGCAATCCAGTGGGGGGAATTCCTAACATCTGTGGACCTCAAGGAGGCGTACCTCCATGTGCCCATTCATGCTCAGGACAGGCATTTTCTTTAGTTTGCATACAACTCCCACTTCCAGTACCGAGCCCTTCCCTTCAGTCTCTCAACTGTGCTACGGGTGTTTACCAAGATTATGGTGGCACTTGTGGCACACTTGAGGACCAAGGGCGTCCATGTTTATCCTTACGTGGACGATTTTTTGATAAGATCGTCGTCCATTCAGAAAAGTCAGAAGAATGTCAAGGTGACCCTTTCAGTCCTGGAGGCCCATGGTTTCATTGTGAATTACCAAGAGAGTTTCCTCTGGCCCCAGACCAAGATCTTGCACTTAGGGGCTTTCATCGATACTGCCAGGGGAGTGGTTACTCTCCCGAGCGCAGGCATAAGCTGGAGGCCAGCTGTTGTGCTCTTGAGTTTGCATCGCAGGTCCGACATTCTGTCATTGAGCCAACTACAGGGGCTCATGGTCTCAACCATAGGGATAGTTCCGTGGGGCCGATTCCACTCTCAGCCCCTCCAGTAGTTTCTCTTACCTTGGCCAGGACCAGGTCATGTAGAGGTCAAGGCTCAAAATCGCATCACCGGAGTAAATACGGTTATCCCTAAATTGGTGAGTTTCTCTAGCCACAAGAAAAGGGGTAATGTTTCTGCCGTTCAAGCGGATTCAGGTAACCACAGATGCCAGCCTTCAGGGCTGGGAAGGGGGGCATTGTCGCCATCTCATTGCGCAAGGTCTCTGGTCCCAGGAGGAGGGAGCAAACAGCATAAAATGGCTGGAACTCCAGGCCATCAGATACATGCTCAGGGAGTTCTTGCCCGTCCTCCAGCACCAGCATGTCCTGATGCGAACAGACAGCACAACAGCCAAGGCCCACATCAACCACCAGGGTGGTACAAGATCTCGGCCCTTGATGAAGGAGGCCACTTTGCTTCTAGCATGGGCAGAGGTCAATCTCCTGTCTCTGGAGGCCGACTATATAAGTGGGGTGTCAGTGGCGGATAGTGGTGGACTGGTTAAGTTGATTGCCATTAGACCCAGTGGGGAGTGGTCACTGAGCAATCCAGCCTTTCGTCAGATTGTGTAAAGGTTCGGCCTACCAGTCATGGACCTGTTCACTACTCCAAAGAATGCCAAGCTAGATTGGTTCTTGGCAAGGTACCTGACAGCTCCCTGGCCACAGGGCTTGATGTATTCCTACCCTCCAATGGCAGTGATTCCGCAGACTGTCCGGCGTATCCAGCAAGAAAGGGCAGAGGTCGTTTTGGTGGCTCCACACTGGCCATGCTGACCCTGGTTCTCGAACCTAGTGGAGTTGTCCAGGGAGGCTCCCCTATCCCTGGGTTGTCACAGTCAACTTCTCAGGCAGGGTCCTGTCTTCCACCCGGAATCAGAAAGGGTCAATCTCTTTGCTTGGAGATTGAGCGGGGCTCTTTAGAGTCCTGTGAGTATTCTCCATCGGTTCAGGGTACCATCATGGCTTCACGTCGATCTCCTACAGTCAGGATTTACCAGTTGACCTGGAAGGTTTTTCCCCAGTGGTGTGAGTCTCAGGGTATTCTACCTCTATCGGCCTCTACTGCTTAGGTGTTGGGGTTTTTGCAGAAGGGGTTGGATAGGGGCCTTTGGCCCAACACCCTTCGTCGTCAGGTGTTTGCCATTACCTTGGTTTTGGAGGTGCAGGGTGTGCCCTCTGTCTCTGGACATCCTCATGTCCAAAGGTTTCTGAGGGGCACGGCTATTCTCAAACCGCAGCCGGTACACAGATTTCCCACCTGGGATCTGAATCTGGTTCTCAGGGCACTGACTAAAGCACCTTTTGAGCCCTTGAGGTCAGTTTCCTTGAGGCTCCTTTCCTTTAAGGTATTGTTTTTGGTGGCTGTCACCTCCGCCAGTCGGGTTTCTGACTTGGGGGCCTTGTCGGTATGGAAAAATGGTTATTTTTGCCGGAATATGTCTTACTCCGTACTGATCCTACATATCTCCCCAAGGTGAATTCCGTTTTCCATAGAGCTTAAGAGCTGATGTTGCCATCCTTTTGTCCTAACCCGTCATCCCCTAGGGAAAAAGAGTGGCACACATTGGATGTGCATAGGGCCCTAAAGATCTATTTGAGGTGTACAGAATCTTTTCAAGTCTGAGTCTCTTTTTGTTTCCTTTAGGGATTGTTCCCTGGGCAAGAAAGTTTCTTGGCTGGTGTAGAAGGTCACCCAACTTGGGATTATATCCCTTTACATGCTCCAGAAAGGCAGGAAGTAGAAATACTTGAAGATTGTGCATGTGGGCGGATCCCCTCAGTTCTACTTCCTGCCTTCGCTCCAGCCGGCCACACTCGCCTAGCTCACTTCCTTCTCTGGTCTTTACTTCGTGTATTCACTATTGTTTGCTACTATATATATTAGCCTGATTCATTTTTCAGTCTCTCTCTGTTCTTGCTTGTTCCTTCCCTTCTATTTATATATATATAAAGTGCCAGCAAAGACTGGTTAATAAGTTTATTATCTTCTCTCGTGTATTGTCTCTGTCGCTCCTTGCTCCTTTGCTCTCCCCCTCTCAGGCTGCCATCCTACCGATGGCCACTAAAAAGAGTGTGGGCCTGCTGGCTTTTCAGGAGGCTTTGGCCCATCAGGGGCTTTTCCTGCCAAAATCGCGGGAAGACTCACAGGAGCCAACCAAGATGGCAGCCGTTAGGAGGAGCCTTGCTGGCGCCATTCGGCCACAGCTGCTATCCCCCCAGTCCGAGAGCCAGGACTTAAGTACCCACGGGGAGCCCGGACGTGGGTCTCGCCACCAGCTCTCCCCATCTTTAAAGAAGAAAAGAAAAAAGAAAAAACGCACCGAGAAGTAGGAGTGTGCCCAAACCAATCCGGGGCCATGCAAGAGGCCTCCGGAACGGTTCGAACTTCAGGCGGTCCAGCGGGGAGGAGTGTGGCTTTAAGGGCGGGGGGGTAGTACTTATTCCTCCGGCACTCGACTTTTGGGGTGGCAGAGTTCCTCCCTGCCGCCCCTGCCCCCATCATTGTCTGCAACAAGTAGAAGTTGGCACTACGAATGCACCTGTTGCGGCATGCGTAGAGCCAACTTCTACTTGTTGCAGACAACGATGGGGGCAGGGAGGAACTCTGCCGCCCCAAAAACTTTTCAGCAAAGTCGAGCACCGGAGGGGTAAGTACTACCCCCCCGCCCTTAAAGCCACACTCCCCCCAGTGCCGGACTGCGCCTGCATGCACATCCCTACCGAGAAAGTCCATTTGCCAGGGACATCAAGCTGCAATGCCTCGCCTACAAGCATGGCTGACGCAGCCAGGGAGGAGGCAGTGTCTTTATCCCCGCCCTTGCTCTCGCCAGTGGCCGGACACCCAATTTTTGTTGGTGGGCGGAACCTAGCACGGATGGCAGCAATTGACGAACCCTGGCCATTCAAGGTCGGGAGGAGAGGAGCCTGCAAGTGCCGGGGGAAAGGACGGGGAGTCGCCGAGGGACCATAATTCTCTGGTGAGCCCCGCCCCCCCGGGGAGTGGGGAATCAGAGTGCCATTCCCCGAGTGAGAGCCCATCTTCCCTTCAGCCCCCCAATAGATAGCCCATTGCGGGGGGGTCAGGGGGTGTCCCAAGCCCAGCATTAGTGAAGGGCTGGATTGAAGCAGCAGTCCAGAAGTCACTGACTGCCGCTTTGAAGGGTCAGCTGGGCGCCAGGACTCATAAAAGGCCTGTGGAGGTTTCATCATCCTCAGATGCCTGGGATGACTCTCCACTGTCTAAGAAGCAAAAGCGTCCTTTAATAAAAACCTCCCACTTGAGATCTAGAGGCCATCATTCCTCTGAGGATTCAGGGGAGGAGTCCCCGGACGTGTTTCACCCCAGGTTGACTAATGCTGACTCAGTAAGTGGGAACCAAGAGGCTTCTTCGTGTGAGGAGAGAGAGCTTCCTGAGGATCAGGGGGTAGGAGTCTATAGCTAGAGGCTGTCCCTGTTGAAGGATGTGCAGCCTCTTATTAACCAGTCTTTGCTGGCACTGGGCCTCAAGCCTGTCACCCCAGAGTGGGATAGCCCTATGTCTAAGGGCTCCCTGGTCCTCCCCAAGGCTAAGACCCCCTGATACGGGGCTGTTATGCCAGAGGGTTTCTCTACCGCTGTTAGGGAGGAATGGTCATCTATATCTACCTCCAAGCATGCTCCAGCTTCTGCCAACAAGCTTTACAATTTTGATGACAAAACCTTCAACCTTCTGAAGGTCCCACTTACTGATGCAACTTTCGGTGCCCTACTCAGCGGTGTGGTTGTCCCTAAGGATAGGGATTCTACTTTTAAAGACCCTGCAGACAAGAAATCAGAAGCAGCGCTTTGCAGGGTCCATGAATCATCTGCTATGGCAATTAGGGCAGATACTACAGCATCTCTTGTGTCTAGGGCATCTGTGCTTTGGATTGACGAATTGCTCAGTGATCCTCCTACAGATTCCTCCAGGATGAGGCGTAAGCTTCTATGCTTGCAAAGGGCGGCGGCCCTTGGTGCATACACCACACTGGATAGTGTCCATTTTTCAGCTTGAGCAGTGAGTGCTGGAGTACTGGCCAGATGCAATATCTGGCTTAAATACTGGAAAGTGGACAACACATCTAAGGCAAACCTAGCTGCTGTCCCCTTCGTGGGCGGGAAGCTTTTTGGAGATGATGCACTTAAGGAGGTGTTGATAGAAACTAAGGATAAGAGGAAGGCGTTACCATCTGTGCCTCGCAAGGAGGATAAGGGTTTCCCGCATCGATCCCCTCAGCCCCCTAGGGCTTTCAGACTGCAGTAAAGACAAAGAGATTTTTTACAGCCCTTTAGACCTCAGTGGAACAGGGCTAGAGGTCAGGGCAGGCAGTTTTATTCTGCTCAGAACCGCCAATCTTTCGCCTCTCAGTCGAGGGGCTCCAAACAGCAGTCCTGACAGCCAGGTCAGCAAGGTGGGGGCCCACCTTTTGGCCCATTTGGAAGAAATCCATCACAGATAGGTGGGTTCTTTCCATAGTAAAACTAGGTTACAGAGTAGAGCTCTCCAGTCTCCCTGGGAACAGCTTTCTTCTCACACCAAGGTCAAGAAACAGCGCAAAACACGAGGACCTTCTCCAGGCCATCCAACATCTGATGACCATAGGAGCTATAGAGGAGATGCCTCTGTCAGAGGGCCACGGGCGTCTACTCTGATCTTCACGGTGCCAAAGACAGTTCAGCAAGAGTGGTCTTGAACCTGCGTCCTATCAACAGATTCGTGATAAGGAAGCATTTCAGCATGGAAACACTCCACACCATCTTGGAGGCGTTGCAGGCAGGGGACTACTTGGCATCCATCAATCTCCAGGACTCTTATCTGCACATCCGTGCAGTTGTCCCCTGCTCCATTTCTGTTACATGGGAAGGCATTTTCAATATCGAGCCCTGCCCTTCAGTCTTTCATTGGCCCCCATGGTTTTCACAAAAGTCCTGAGCCCTCTGATCACTCTGCCATGCACAGAAGGCATTCACCTGTATTGCTATCTGGACGATTTGTTGATTGGAGCAAGCTCGGCCTCTGCTGTAAGCTCAGCCCTTTCCAGTCACCTGGGTGTGATTATGGACATGTTGGTCTGCAGACTGTTCCTACTGCAAGACAGGATGGAGGTCCTTTCATCCCTGGCATGCGTCATGTCAGCAGGGCAGTCAGCCAGCCTTCTCAAGCTAGCGAGGCTACTGGGGCTCATGGTGGCAGCCATGGTTTCCGTGCCTTGGACAAGACTTCATCTGCACCGGCTGCAATGGGCCGTTCTGTCATTTCAGCACAGGATAGCCCTAAAGCATGACAAGAGGATCCCTCTATCGGGGTACCTGCGAGAGTCAATCGCCTGGTGGACAGTTTGGGGGAACCTTGACAAGGGGAAGTTATTCCTGGAGCCAGAGAGAGTCCTGGTTACCACAGATGCCAGCTTGTCAGGTTGGGGGGTCCACTGTTTGAACAAGTCTGCTCAGGGTCTATGGTCGGCGAAGGAAGCTCGCCACAGTATTAATTGGCCGGAGCTGCGGGCAGTCTTCTTGGCCTTAAAAGCGTTCCTTCCCTTGGTAAAAGGAAAAAATATTATTGTGCACAGACAACATCTCAACCAAGGCACACAAACAGACAAGGGGATGAGGTCCAAGTCTCTCCATCTGCACGCAGTAGAGCTGCTGAGTTGGGCGGAACAGAATCTTCTGTCGATCTTGGCCCATCACCTGAGCAGAACTTCCAACATTCAGGTGGATTGGCTATGCGGTCAGGAGCTCCAGCCGGCAGAATGGAGCCTGCACCCTCAAGTATTCCAGTGGGTGATGGAGAGGCTAGGGAAACTGCGGATAGACCTCTTTGCTTCGCGTCAGAACACCAAGCTGCGCAGGTTTTACTCACGCTTCCCAACTCAGGGGGCAAAGACAACGGATGCACTGTCAGTTCTATGGCCACAGTGTCTACTGTATGCATTTCCTCCAGTTCCATTACTCTCACATTGTCTCAGGAAGCTGCGGGGGACAAGATCTTCGTTGATTCTGATTGTGCCGTATTGGCTCAAAAGGCTTTGGTTCTCCAAAATCATCACCTTGGCAGTGGAAAAACCTCTCGGACCTCCAATTTGTCCGGATCTTCTTCAGCAGGGTACAGTTTTCCACCCAGAACCGGAGTGGTTACAGTTGAGCAAGTGGAAGCTGAGTGGTCTCTCCCGAAAAAGGAACGTCTTTCAGAGGGAGTGATTGAGACCATACTCGCGTCCCGGAAGGCCTCTACCAACAGAATTGATCAGTCAACGTGGCGCAGTTTCCTACGTTGGGTGGCCAGAAGTGTGATACAACTAGATAAGTGCAAGTTGCGGGAGTTGTTGACTTTCTTCAGGATGGTCTCTCAGTGGGACTGAAGCCTAACACCTTTAAGCGTCAGGCAGCATGTTTGGTCCAGATGCTGTTTCCGCAGCAGCATTCTTTTCAAGCAAAGCATCCTCTTCTGAGGAAGTTTCTGAGAGGTGCAACCCAGTTGTCTCCACCAGTTTGCCACTGCTTTCCATCATGGGACTTACACATGGTTCTCGGGGACCTTCAGTTTCCACCGTTTGAGCCTTTCCATTACATTTCTCTACAGATGTTATCCTAGAAGCTGGATTTCCTTGTTGCTATAACATCGGCCAGCAGGGTTCTGAGTTACAGGCATGGTGAAGAGTAGCCTGTGCATCTTCTCCAAGGACTCCGTAAGACTCATTCCAGACCCTTCATTCGTACTTAAGGTGAATTCTTATTTTCATAGAGCGGCGGATATTTATCTTCCTTCATTTTGTTCGATGCACAGCACCCCACGGAAAAGGAGTGGCACCACTTGGATGTGCGACGGGCATCGAAGATCTACTAAGGACGGAGTCATTCCATAAATCTGATGCTTTGTTTGTAGCCTTCAAGGCATCCAAGATGGGATCCAAGGTTTCCTGAGCAATCATCACTAGATGGGTCAAGTCTTGCATTGTGGAGTCTTACAGGGCTCAGAATTTACCAGTTCCAGGTCAGATCACAGCTCATTCAACAAGGTCGGCGGCCACTTCTGGTGCATTGTCATCGCCGGTGTCGCTTGAGGAGATGTGCAAGGCGGCTACCTGGTCATCTCCATTTACCTTCTCCAGGCATTATAAGTTGGATGAGCATGCTGCTACCAGAGCAGCATTTGGTCGGAGGGTCCTGCAGAGGGTCCTTCCAGGTCAGTAGATCCAGTTTGGGTCTTTTCCTCCTGTGGTTGGTGCTATGGTATCTCCCACGTTGGGTGACCACCTACACCAGCTGAGAAAGGTACCTTGGTACTCACCGTGAAGGTGTCTTCTGGCTGGTGTAGAAGAGGTCACCCAAGGCCCACCCAGGTTCCTGGATCTCTGGGCTGGGAAGGGGGAACCTTTGCTGGTCTTTCTCTTCTGTTTTTATTGCCTCATGTTGTTACAGTTACGTTGGTTGTTTCATGTTATTTCTGTTTCTGAAGCTTGAGCTGTTTTAGACATCATCATTATCAATTTTATTACAGCCAGCTGTTAGGCACCGAGGGGATCCACTCACATGCACTGGGTTAAGGATCTTCAAGTATTTCTACTTCCTGCCTTTCTGGAGCATGTGGAGGGATATAATCCCACGTTGGGTGACCTCTTCTACACCAGTCAGAAGACATCTTCACGGTCAGTACCAGTGTACCTTTCTACGTCCACAATGGCCTGGTGGATTTGTCAATGTATTCAGCGGTTTTATTCCGCTGCTGGTGTGGCTTCTCCCGATGGGGTCATGGCCCACTCAACTAGAAGTGCTGCTGCCTCTGCAGCTTTGTCTACTTCCGCTAGTGGACAGTGCAGGGTGGCCACCTAGGCTTTGCTGTCTACTTTTGTTAGGCATTATAAGATCCATTATTGGTCTTCCGCCAATGTTGCCTTTGGCAGGCGGGTACTGCAGCAGGTGGTTTCTTTCTAGGGAGCAGACTCTGCAATACCCATCCAAGTCTTTCCTTGTAGGGGCTCTGGTAGGTCCCATGATAAGCTGCAGATACAACCCTCTTCTGAGGGAGAATGAATCGTTGACACTTATTCTCCCCAGAAGTATGGGTTGTATCTGCCCCACCCGTTTCTCATCAGGTGTGTTTCTTCTCCCTGTCCTTTTTTCTATGGACAGCGTTCCCTTCCGGGGTGGTTTGTTCTCCCTGGAGAGTGTTGTGTTACTTCTAGGATATAATCCTTGGGGGTTTTTTTCCTTCCCCTCACGAATCTGGTTTGTTCTGTTCTTAACTATTTCTGGTGACATTCCGACTTTTGAGCATTAAGCGCTGGCTACCTACTGAAGGTTATGGGGATTGCTCCTTCCTCCTGGTGATAGGCAAAGCTCTTTGATTGGCCCTGTCGAGGCAACCCATGATAGGCTGTGGATACAACCTATACTTCTGAAGAGAATGACCCTTCAGGTAAGTGTGAACAATTCATTCTTCCGTGGCCACCAGTTCTGAGGGCTGGATGCAACCTCCTCCAGAGCCTCTACTGGGCAGTCCGAAGGGGAGCACCACCAGAGGGTGCTCTACCCACAAGTCCCAAAGGCCTGAGGTGTAGCCAAGCTGCTCTTCCAGCGGTTTGGGACTAAGTTTTCTTTCCCTGCGTTACAGGGCTAAAGGGAAATCTCAGCAGCCTCCAGATTTGTCACCCCAGGGCCCACTGCTATCTGAACTGCCAGACCTTAATGCCCCAGACAAGAATTCAAACTCAGAGGAGTTTGTGTCTGACAGGGAAGGAGACTTTCTGAAGAGGAGGCTGAGTTCTCTCAAAATGTTTCCCATTGCCTGTTTACCTTACAAGATTTTCCTGTGAATCTAGAATTCTCCTAGAAAGATTCTCAAGCTTGAGGGCACTCTCCCCTCTGCACCCAATGAGACTGAGGGGGACCCCAAAGTTCTTCCCCTGTGTCAGTCAAGAGAAGTGGTGGTTAAGGTCTATTTGAGGCACTCAGTCTGACAGACTGAATCCCCTTTTGTGTCCTTTCGTGACTGTACATTGGGGTAGAAGGTGTCTAATTTGTCCTTGTCCAGGTGGATTTGCCAGTGTATCAGCTTTCGTCTGATTTTCTATTTTCCTTCTATTCTGCCCTGTTGGGCAGTTTCTGGGTGGTCTTTCTCCCTGGGGCTTGTTAGTTCTAGGGCAGATTCCTTGGGTTTTTTTCCTACCCCCAGAGTGTATGTTACATTTTCATATGACAGCACTGCTGTTGTGTGTTTATTTGCATTTTATGCAGTGTTTTTTCTTGAGAGTTAAGGTTATCACAGCAAAGTGGTTATATTTTCAGGGCTTTGAAGTATGGAGCTTAAGGGGGTGGATCCTCCAACATGGGCTCCATGCCTGAAAGACTATTGGCCCTGTCTCCAGGCAAGTGGGAGGATCAACCTGTCACTCATAGGATACACACTCCCTAACACTGAGGAGAATGACCCTTCAGGTAAGTGCCAATGCACCATTCTCTCTCCAATCCCCCTTTGAGAGAGGTGCAAGGTAGAAAGCAAAGCTGGCATGACCCACCCCCAGGCTCAAGGACATTTGTTTTCTTCTACCTCTAATTGTAGCTAAACCTCTCTGCTCATGTTATGGCAGTCTAGCTGTTACATTTCAAGTAGCATCAAGAAAACTATGAGGAAAGGGTCCTCATTGACTTTTACTTAACATTCCTCCTTAGGTGACATTTCAAGTTGGACTTAACAAAGCAACTCAATAGGCCTCTCTCTTCCCATCTAGGTTAATAAATCAAGGTAAGTTGGTTTCAGTCTACTAGTTTCAAACATGCAGAGATCTGAACCCAAGTTTTGAAGCAAGTAGACTAGAACATTGTGATATCAAAAACAACCAATCCTGGTTACCAATACTTTAACCTAGATAAGTGGACGCTTGTGGCAGGGAGAGTGTGTGTATACTACAAAACTCACATGCCAAACTTACTTGGCATCTCAACTGGCCCAGCAGCTAATGTTTACAGTAGCAATGAGTCATAGCCTTCAGAAGAGGTGGAGAATGACAGAACAAAAATCTGAGGATGCCATCATAATATTCAAATTCCCACTTTTTCTTCAAGCAGCAGGAAGTGTGCATTGGTAAGGTTCAGCTGAGTGGTAGGGCAGTCCACACTGCTCAATAGACAATGTAGTTGTATTTTATTATAAGTAATACACAAATAGCTGCTCTGCCAAAATGATTAAAGCAACATGTCCAGCTCCTGCTAGAGCCATCAAGAAGTCTTTTCTCCCTGCAGTTAGTTATTTTGAGTTAGTTGCTGCATCACAACTGCACACAGGCTGATCAACTGCAAGAACTCATCAGAACCGTCTGCCAAGCATTTGTCTGTCTCCTGCCAAAAAATGAAAAATAAAAGTACAGGGTAAGAGGCCAAGTGTTAAGCTGTACCCTGAAATCAGAGGACACATTTGACTAAGTTTTACAAATCCCTCTCTCTTTACACCTTTCAGCTCTCAGGAATATACAGCAGGAGTTCAAGTTATAAAAAGACTTCATATTCTTAAAATAAGTTTGCATTTACACAAAGAGTACCATATTAATAGGAGAAAGGATTTAGTATCAAGCTTAAATATCTTGCATACATTCAGTCTTGAAGTAAATGTATGCAGGACTTCTGATATTTTGATACTGCTTTTCAAGCAACTCCCACAAAGTGGCTTAGGTAAAAGCTTAAAGAATACATTAAACAATGTTTACTTCTATGCTTATTTATATACCGCTTTTTACCCAGTTTTCAAAGCAGTTTATGCAGCACACACAAATACATAAGATGTTTAGATCTTTATAGAGTGAGCTCTTTAGGCTCACTTCTTTCTTCTCTCCTCTCCTCAGAGCAAGGATGCCGGTTGTCCTGTGGTGGCAGCTGGGGAAGGGGAAATGGATAGTGGCAGGTAATTTAACACAGTACTTTCTCCACCTTTCCTCCCTACTGGAGAGAAAGGCAACTGGGAAGCTAGCTTCGCTCTCCTCTATGGCAGGGAAGAGACTGCACGTGCCTGCTTTGAACTCTACAAACTCCGTGTCTTTTTCATCTTGTCTGAATCAAGCAACCCAGTTAGTACTGCGCTGTATTTCTGCAGCAACAAAGTGCTTCTCGCTCTCTCGGGGAGGGGGAGGAGCGGTGCAGCTGGCAAACCACCTGACAGTTTATTTGCATGGCCATTTCTCTTGCCTCTGCCTGTAGATGATCTCTTCCAGCTACTACCATTACCATAAAAGGTCAGCCTTACACAGAAAGAGACATTATTTTGCACGCAGCTCCTCATGAAAGGTTCACCAGCATGTCCAAGTACAAATACAATCAAAGATTTCTTATGGCCCTTGAAGCACAAGTGAACTAATTTTTAAGCATAATTCTCTTGTTCATGTATGCATGGAGGAGAAGGAACTTTAAGATCAGGGATATAAAAGGGCATTTCACTGCGAGCTGGAATACAACTGGTAGATGTGAACCAGCTACAAACGACTATAAGCCACATAGTTGAAGTACAAGCAAATGCACAGAACTGTGGAGAGCACTTCTTGGTCCACAGCTGTCACTGAACATCTTCCCAGTTATAACACACTCGTGCTCCAGGCCTGGCGATCCCCAGATTATAGAAGCAAAAGCATGTTTAAAACAAAATCTGTATGTGAAATCAAAATGCATATTGGAAATATCAAAAGTGCCTCACAGCAGCTAAGTGTTCATATTTAATCATGTGTTTGGCTAACCACTCTAAGAGAAATGAAATGCAAATAACCAAGACTTACAGCAAGTTTCTCTGCAATAACAGATTTCTGCTTATCACTGAGATTCTCCCTCTCAACAATGATATCATGAAGCTGGTTTATAAGCTGTGTAGCTGCATAACCTTCATTGATCAGATTCTAGATGTAGAGGAAAACAAAATCATTGCTAACATTAACAGTTTTTAATTAAGATGTCACCCTTCTGTAAATGCAGAATAAAGCAACTCCTTGACTTAAACAATAGAAAGCCAGGAGACACAAAGCTCAACTTATTAATTCCTTGCCATTCCCCCATAAGGGCATCATAAGGTGTCATGTAAATAATTACAGGTGGACCTTGTTATCGGCAGATTTATGTGTCCACAGTCAGAGAAAAGACACCCGACCTTGCATATCCGCAGGTCAGAGGTGGCCGGAAATGAAGCGTTGACACTTACCTGAAAGATCATTTTCTTCAGAGGTATGGGTTGCATCCGCAGCTAGGATGGGTTGTCTCAACCTCCTGCTCCTAAACAGGGCCAATCAGGAGCTTTGGCTTACATCAGGAGGGAGGGACAATCGCCTCAGGCTCCAGTTCATAGCCAGCTCCAAAACACTGCTCCAGAAGAAAAATAGTCAAAGTCATGGTTAAAAACAGAAAGGAAGTTAAATCTCAAATGGAACCTAGCAGAAACACAAGCGCCAGGTAGAGTGAGAACAGCAGAAAACTCGGCAAGTTCAAAATTCTGGGGAGAAGATCCCAGACTAACTAACACCCTGCAAGGGGGAACCAACCACCTCCAGAGCGAAACCACCCCACATAAATATAGGAGACAGATGGGGCGTCGGATATCAGGACAGTAGGATAAACAGCCCAGACAAACAAGCGGGTGGGTGCGGATGCAACCCATACCTCTGAAGAAAATGATCTTTCAGGTAAGTGTCAACACTTCATTTTCCTTCAGAGGAGGGTTGCACCCGCAGCTAGGATGGGACCTACCATAGCCCCTGAGATACCGGGCGGGAGCTGTGAGGTCTGGCTCAAGAGGAAACCACCTGCTGCAATACTCTCCTCCCAAATGCCGCATCTGCTGAGGTCCAATCGTGAATTTTATAATGCCTCACAAAGGTGGAAATAGAGGTCCATGTGGCAGCGCGACAAATATCGACCAGGGGAGCTCAGGTGGAAAACGCAGCAGTGGAAGCCGCACTTCTAGTGGAATGGGCTGTAATCCCTTCCGGGACCGGGGTAGCAGAACCCGCATAGGCTAATGTAATGCACTGGCAAATCCAGCGTGACAAAGTGGAAGTTGAAACCTGCTTCCCCAACGATCCCTCCCGCAATGAAACAAAAAGGGAATCTGAAACCCGAAAAGACTTAGTGCGTCTCAAATCCTCAGTGCCCTGCGCACATCCAACTTGTGCCATTCACGTTCCCTGGGTGAAGGAGGACTGGGGCAGAATGATGGCAACATGATTTCCTGGGCCCTAT
This sequence comes from Hemicordylus capensis, assembly GCF_027244095.1. Lineage (NCBI taxonomy): Eukaryota > Metazoa > Chordata > Lepidosauria > Squamata > Cordylidae > Hemicordylus > Hemicordylus capensis. The sequence goes on along the minus strand of NC_069659.1, from coordinate 346,749,749 downwards.
GGAACACTGAGTTCACTTTAGGGAGAAAGGAAGGGTCTGTACGCAACAGAACGTAGTCTGGGTAGACTAGGCATAGCTCTTTTCACACGGACAAGGCACGTAGATCCGAAACCCTCCTAGCAGACGTGATAGCGACCAGGAACAAAACCTTAAAGGAAAGGAGCCACAAGGGGACAGTCCGCAGAGGTTCGAACGGGGCTTTGGTAAGGGCCTTTAGCACCAAACTGAGATCCCAGGTGGGGAACCTATGGACCGTGGGGGGATTAAGTATAGAAGCACCCCTGAGGAACCTTTGCACATGAGGATGCTGAGCCAACGGAGGTCCATCTAGCGGAAGGGCCAAGGAAATGGCAAAGACCTGGCGGCGCAGCGTATTGGGGCGAAGCCCCTTATCCAGGCCGTTCTGAAGGAAACCCAGGACAAGGGGCACAGATGCCGACCTGGGCGACACTCCCTGAGCTCTGCACCATCCAGCAAAGGTCTTCCAGATAGACTGATATACTCAGACTGTAGACGGCCTCCTGGAAGCCAGAATCGTGTCCTGAACAGAAGATGGGTAACCACAAGCTGCTAGGTCTTCCCGCTCAACCTCCACGCGAAGAGATTGAGCCACTCCGGATCCGGGTGGAATACTGGACTATGACGTAGAAGCTGACGATGGGAGCCCAGTGGAAGCGGTGGTTCGCTGGACAACTCCACCAGGTCCGAAAACCATGGTCTGCGAGGCCAGTGAGGAGCCACAAGGACGACCTCCGCTCTCAACGTCCGAACTCTTCGGATGGTCTGAGGGATGACCGCGAACAGTGGGAAGGCATAAATCAGCCCCTGGGGCCACGGGAAGGACAGGGCGTCCACGCCCTCCACTCCGGGGGAGTGGTACCTGGAGAGGTAGCGCTTCGCCTTGGCGTTTTCCTGCTTTGCGAACGCGTCCATGACCAGCTGGCCAAATCTCTGGACTATTTGCTGGAAGGCCAGAGGGTCCAGCGACCACTCCGCTGGATCTAACTGGGAGCGGCTCAGCCAGTCCGCCACCACGTATAGTACTCTGCTGAGGTGGTCCGCTTCTAGGGACAGCAGGTGTAGTTCCGCCCAGGTCAGAAGAAGGGAGGCTTCACACATCACAGCCTTGGACCTCGTGCCGCCCTGGTGAACGACATGTGCTTTGGCTGTGGCGTCTGTACACACCAGGACGTAATGACCCTGGACTATCGGAAGAAATTCCAAGAGCGCCAGGAGAATTGCCCACAACTCCAGCCAGTTGATGGATTTGGAGCGCTCGTCTTCGGACCAATGGCCCTGCGCCACGTGCTGAAGGCAGTGACCGCCCCACCCCAGGAGGCTGGCATCTGTGGTCACCTAGACCCGCTCCACAGGAAGGAATTTGACTCCCCTTGATGTGGCTGGGGACACCCACCATCGTAGGGACCAGACTACCTGGGGCGAAAGGGAGACCAGCCTCCTGGACCGGTCCATCACCTGGTCCTAGTATTGGAGGAGGAACCACAGGAGCGGACGAGAATGGAACCGGCTCCACGGCACTATGCCCAGTGTGGACACCATGCGGCCCTGCAACTGGGACAGGGACAGGATGTCAGAGTGGGGGCAAGCTAGCATTGCCTGGCATGACGCAATTAAGGAACCCCTGCGCTCCTGAGTCAAGCAGACGGTCCCCTGAACTGTATCGATCTCCGCGCCCAAGTGGAGAACCCTGGTCCGAGGGAACAGAGAACTCTTGGGTCTGTTGACAATGAACCCGTGAGCCTCCAGTACAGAGAGGGTCAACAGGATGTCCCGGTGACCCCTGGGGAGGGAGGGAGACCTGATCAAAAGGTCGTCCAAGTACGGGTACAGGTATACGCCCCTGGTCCTCAAGTGCGCCACGAGTGCCACCATGATCTTGGTGAACACTCGAGGCGCAGTCGAAAGACCAAAGGGGAGCGCCCGGTACTGGAAGTGATGGGAGCAATACGCGAACCTCAGGAAGCGCCGGTCCTGTTCGTGAATGGGGACATGGAGGCAGGCCTCCTTCAGGTCCACCAAAGCTAGGAAGTCCCCTAGCTGGAGGGCCATCAGGATCGATCGGAGGGTCTCCATGCGAAACCCCCTCCTCCGCAGGAACCTGTTCACAAACTTGAGGTCCAGAATCGCCTTCCATTCCCCGTTCTTTTTGGGGACCAGGAATAGGATAGAATATACCCCTTGCCCCTGTTCCCCCGAGGGAACAGGCTCGATCACCTGAATGGCCTGTAAGTGGCGGATGGCCTCCCACATCAGGCGGTGTTTGGACTCTCTGTGGGATCGGGGGGAGGGGAGAAAGCGATCCAGAGGTTGCGCTACAAACTCCAGAGAGTACCCTGAGGAGACTGTAAGATCCAGGCATCTGAACAAGTCTGTGTCTAGATGCGTGCAAATTTCCCCAGTCTGCCCCCCACAGTGTGGAGATCTCGATCCGGGGGAAGGGGACCCCGAGGAGAGTCATTGGGCCTGGTTACGCTTGAACCCTGGCTTGGCGGACTGTCCAGAATGTTGAGGCTTTCGAAAGGAGTTGTCCTTAAAGGAGGACTGAGGTCTATGCCAGTTGGACCTATCGGGCCTGTTCTGCCTGTAGCGAAAAGGAGGACCTGAACCCCTTGAACCCAGTCACAGGAGAGGATAAGCCCCTTCGTTCCTGACACTGAGAGGAGACCGAGGAAGGCATAGCCTTCTTGTTGTCCTTAGTCTGGACCAAGACAGGTTCCAGTGCTTCGCGAAATAGCTTGTCCCCCTTAAAGGCGGCGTTGGCAGGTTTGCACGAGATTTCTGGTCAACCCTCCAATTCTTGAGCCACAAGTGGCGCCTAACGGTCACATCAGAGGCCAACGCCCTGGCGGACAATTGAGCGGCATTTAGGGATGAATCCGCCATGAACCTGACTGCCTTACCAAGCTTATTAAGGCCCTGCCGAAGGGCGGGTAGCTCAGGTGGGACCATAGGGGTGAGTTCCTGCACCCACAAACTGCGGCCCGCCAAAGATGGAGTTAGCGACAGAGGCCTTGATCGAGAGGGCATTAGCCTCGTGCGACCTGCGCAGAGCAGCATCGCACCTTTTGTCTTCCACGTTTTTCAACGTATCCTCTCCCTCCTTAGGGAGCACCGCCCCCGTAACCAGGGTGGCAACCTCTGCATCGACAAGAGACACCTTAAGCTTACCCGTCAGCGTGGCGCTTGAGTTGTACATGCGCCTGACAGCGGGAGGGGGCCCTTTGCCCTCGATGGGCTTGTCCCATTCAGCCTGGAAAACATCCAGGAACAGTTGAGGGCAGGGGACATTGATTTCCTGGGATCTTAGAGATGGAAGCACAGATGGATCTCCGTCAGTACCCTCTGGAACGGGCTGCACCACCACCCCCAAGTGCAGTGTCTTCCTAACCTTGTGAAGAAGCATTGGGTAATCGGTCTGTGGAAACAGACGATAGTTGGCCTGATGGTGGGGGAAGGTTCCCCCTCATCACCGGAAAGTTCCCTCTTCCCTGTCAGATTCTGAGTCCTCCGACGGGGCAGGGAGCCCGCGGGGAACAGAGCGGGAAGCAGCCACAGCCGGCAAAGGTGGGACTGGGCAGCAAGGGGACAAAGGAGGGGGTCCGCCATCTCGGGGCGCAGCCGGACCCGCTGGGTGGATTGGAGCCGGCGCGGTCTGGGCTGCAGACAAAATGGCCGCTGCCGGAGATTTGGCGGGAAGCGGCTGAGCAGGGAACCCACTAGGGGCTGCCGGCGGTTGAGCGGGAGCAGGGAGCTGTGCTGCAGCAGGCGGAGCAAACCAAGGCAGCTTCTGTAGCTCTTCAGCCACAACTCGCCTGAGGAGCGCTGCAAAACGCGGCGGAATCTCCTCCTCATCCTCGGCCTGGTTGTTGCCCGGCTCTGGGACAGTAGCGGCTGCGGTGGCTTGGGAAGCGGCGCACACGCGCTTGGGGGGAGGGGCGGAAAAGGTGTCCCCCAGCCCGGATCCCCCTTGCTGACCCTCGGCAGGCTCACCTGAGTGAACTTCCTTGGCCTCCGATTCTCGCTGGAGGAGAGGAGTGGAAGGATTGCCCTCACCCTCCTGGAAAATGGCTCCCTGAGCAGACGAGCGGGGTGGAGAGCCGCCATCAGGCAAACGGGCCGCCGAAGAGGCTTTCGCCCGCTTCTTGGCCCATTTGATGGCCTTTGCCGAGCCATGGGCCCGAGTGTTGAGCGCAGGGACGGAGGCCGCAGCCCAATCAGCCTGGCACACAGAGTGTGCTATCGAATCCTCTGAGAGAGAGGGAGAGGCCTCTCTCTTTTCGCGCGAATGCTCCATCCCCAATTAGGTAACAAGGAAGCCACGAGAGGAAAAACTGCTCTTTGTCTTCTCCCCCTTGCACCTCCTGTCGCTATGCCGATAAGGCAGAGGAGAAAGCAGAAATGCAGGAAAGTACCGGTAGGAGCAAAAAACACAGTCCTGCTGGAGCGAGACAGGGCGAAGAACTGGAGCCTGAGGCGATTGTCCCTCCCTCCTGATGTAAGCCAAAGCTCCTGATTGGCCCTGTCTAGGAACAGGAGATCGAGACAACCCATCCTAGCAGCGGATGCAACCCTCCTCTGAAGGAAAATGACCATGGAGGTAATTTCCGGCTGCCATTTTCTTCAACAGAGCCACAAAACGGCTCCTATCTTTGTAAAAAAGAAATGGGGGGGAGGATGCTGATTTGGGGGCACAGCCCACAACACGGGGAACAGCAGAGCACGGTAAGCTTCCCCCCCCCCACTAAAATCGGCCAATTTTCGGCCGACTAGGTACCTAACCCCCACGGTCCCGTAGCCCACGATGACTGGATATCGTTGTTTCCATATATGCGGCTGCAGCCCAGAACGAAAACCCCACAAATATTGAGGTTCTTCTGTATATTACAAGATACAAGGGAATCACACAATGCCAACACAAAAAGGTAGTTTACATGGAATTTGTCCAGGCCCCAAAGGGTTATTTGGCAGCTCAGACAAGAGAGGACTGTCTCATTTTGTTATATATTAGTATGATATAACTGTTAAGAATTTTTTAACACAAGTAGTCAACTTGTTGAAATCTGGGAGATAACCAGAGGCCTAGTACCTTATCTAGCATATTACATGCATACAAATGTGCTTAATGCTTTATGGAGAATTCTCTACTGCTAATGAGGAAGGTCCAAACCACTAAGGTAATGTTTGAAGAAGCCTTCAAAATACATCTAGCCCTACTCTAAAGGAAGCCTATCCATCACTTACAACATTCTAAAGCATGATTCCTGCAAAGAAAAGAGATTTTCTGAACAATTACATTTTTAAAAGAAAAAATAGGTTTCCACATGGTTACAAAAAGACTACACCTACAGCATTTCAAAGGCCTTTTCTAAGATTTGCCTCTAGACTACTTCTGCATGCCAAGCAGACACTGTTCCCCTGAGCTACGGTTCTTCCCTTGAAGGATGCAGATATCTGTGCCTGACCTTTACATAGGAGGAGTCTGAAGAACTGAATGAAACAGAGATTGTATTTGAGGGCATACTGATAAATTGAAAATTAGCAATCACAAGTCCTTGACAGCATCCACCCAAGAGTTCTTTAAAGAATGGAAGTGGGAAAATGCTGATTTGAAGCATAGAATTCCCATGTAGTTTCAGCACCCACCATGTCCAGTTATTCAAACAATACCCTTTATGCTGAAGCTGTTCATTCTTCATATATGCAGAGCCTTAAGCTTTGGGAAGAAGAATCTTGCTATATTAAGACACAAGAATTCCAAGAGTTAAAAAGAATCCAGGAGAACTGGGCTGCACAAATTGATCTGACTAGTTTTACCTCTAGAGACATCTGTAACAAGGGACTAGAGACATCTGTAATGAGGGAGTGCTGCCTTCTCCGCTCAGGAGAGCTTTCCTGGCTAAGGTCACAGGACTGGTAAATGTCAGGGAGCTCGTGTTACATTTACACCCTGATTGACTTAAAGGCGAGCAGTTTTTAGTTTCAATATGCTTACATAACCACTATCATCTACCAACACAGTGAAAGGGTGTTTTTTTAAAAAAACAAATCCTGACCCTCATGTTTAAAAAATCTTAGATAAGCTACCTTTGTGGCAACTTCCAGTTTTTCAAATGAACCACTCTGACAGGCGGCTAGTAGTCCATCCAAGATTTCTTCAGGGACAACCTGGAACAGAATAATAAAAGCAGGATGGTGTGTTACCATCTCACAATAAACCAGTATATACACTGAAGCGAGCAAGTGTGTCTAGAGGAGCAGGAAACTACTCCCATTTCCAAACCTGAGCAGCACAGGGTAGGGAGGAAGGTATTTCTACTTCCCTCTCCATATGCTGTATGGGAGAGGTTGGTGTTGGGAAGGCCTCACAGTGCACTTCCCCTGACACTGTATTGACACATTGATGGGATCTGAGCTGTTGGTGACTGACCAGGAGAGGGATCTTGGGGTTGTGGTGGACAGCTCATTGAAAGTGTCAACTCAATGTGTGGCAGCTGTGAAAAAGGCCAGTTCCATGCGAGGGATCATTAGGAAGGGAACTGAAAATAAAACGGCTAATATTATAATGCCCTTTTACAAAACTATGGCACAGCCACACTTGGAGTACTGCATACAATTCTGATTGCCACTTCTAAAAAAGGGCATTTTAGAACTTGAAAAGGTACAGAAGAGGGCAACCAAGATGATCAGGGGCCTAGAGCACCTTTCTTATGAGGCAAGACTACAACACCTGGGACTATTTAGTTTAGAAAAAAGATGACTGCGGGGAGACATGATAGAGGTCTATAAAATCATGCACGGTCTGAAGAAAGTGGAGAGAGAGAAATTCTTCTCCCTCTCACATAACACTAGAACCAGGGGTCATCCCATGAAATTGATTGCCAGGAAATTTAGGACCAATAAACGGAGGTGCCTTTTCACACAATGCATAATCAACTTGTGGAATTCTCTGCCACAAGATGTGGTGACAGCCAACAACCTGGATGGCTTTAAGAGGGGTTTGGATAACTTCATGGAGGAGAGGTCTATCATCGGCTACTAGTCGGAGGACTATAGGCCACCTCCAGCCTCCAATGCAGGATGCCTCTGAGTACCAGTTGCAGGGGAGTAATGGCAGGAGGGAGGGCATGCCCTCAACACCTGCCTGTAGGCTTCCAGCGGCATCTGGTGGGCCAGTGTGTGAAACAGGATGCTGGACTGTTCTTATGACACACTTCATTCCAATATACTTTCAGGCGCTCTGCCTCCTTCACAGCTAAAGAGAGAGTCTGGGTAGGAGGAATGAATCAGCATCAGTGCAAATGCATCTCATCCAATCTCAGTTAATCCTCACACCCTCAGGAGTCCATTGGCTTTGAAGTGGCCAGAGCCCTTATCAGTTTATGGTGTCTTGAAGTTGGGAGTGGAATGAGAGGAGAGTTGTTTGCTGTGAGGATGCAGACCATTTGCCAAAGGATATCATAAGCCCATAAGGCCTTATCAGACCAAATTTTACCTCTCTTCCCCAACCTCCCAAGAAACCTGGCCTGAAACCTGGTCATGCCTCCTAGCAAGCAACAAATGGGCTGCTTAAATATTGCTGTAACATTAAATCCCAACTTTTGCTATTGTCACCAGCCTACGCAGGTAGTGCACTGGACATGTGAGACCTAGCCAAATTGTGTTTCCATGGTTATGATCGTGTAGGCCAGTACAATATATCAGACTGGATATCACATCTCATAGCATGAACATCATGGGCCACTGAATTTCCTCATTTTCTGGAACTCAGAGCTGCCACACCCATAACTATTCCTGTAAATCAAAAGGGGTTTTCCCCCTTTAACTGAATATAGTACTTGAGAGAAGTACTGCAGGGGTACACTTTCATGAGGTAGGATCTCCCTATTAATCTGAATGGTTTAGTCGCACATATGTACACAAGGTGTAGTAAGCAACATTAAAAAAAAATTTTTAAGCCTAATGCAATTAGAAACCTAGTAGAATGCAAGAGGCTTTTTTTTTTAACTCAAAGCTTTCCCTTTCTGACCCAGAACAGAGAGTCAAATGTTTTCTAAAAAGAACGTTTCCTACATGTCTCATTTTCCATCTCAAATCATGAAGTGATTCAGAGCAAGTAATTAAAAAAAATTAAGCCAAGCCTATGAGTACTGAAAGTACATTTTGCAAAGGGCAGGGAGGGGGCCACTTCATCACTTTTCAGATAGCAAGCATGATAGGCAGTTCAAAATGAGAGGAAATGGACCCACCCCTGCGATTTCAGCAACTGTCTTCTCAGTAACCTCTTTCCCGCCTGTTAATCGCATCGCACTTTGAAGAAGAGTGATTGCTTTTCTCAAGTCTCCTTCAGACACTTGAACAAGGTAAGATACTGCCTAAGGAATACAGGAAGAAATAAGATTTAAAATAACACCAGGAGTAAATAACTGATTAGAAGGGATGGACCCTGGAGGTCCTTTTCTGGAGCATCTATTTTTCTCAGGGCACACAACACATTTGATTTCATATCCAATGAAGTAGGCAGGCTCACATATAAGTGAGGCTGGGGGGCGAGTGGGGGAAGAGAAATAAAACAGCACTGTGCCCACTAAAAGCATTTGCTACCTGTAGAAACAACACATTTCAAGATTTCCTCCTCAAATGTGTTCTGGCTGAAAGTGTATCTAAGACACGCATCTGTTTGAAAGGGACAAAGCATCTTCCAATTGCTTCCATCATGTACCTTAAAGTTACTTCTCATGACACTTTTCTCTACAAGCATTCTGAAGTGGATGTTGCAACAAGATTGTAAGCTCCTTCCTGCTGTAAAAAGTGCGGCAGAAATAAGGTGATGGTGCTGTAAAAATAATTTACACACATACAAGCCAGTCTTGTGTTTCAGGCTGGTAGGTGATGTGAGGGTGTGCTCAAAGGTGGAAGAATGAGCCATCTCAAGGGAGGGAGGGAGGGAATGACGGAATGATGTATGTGCACTCAGTGAGCCAGCGATTATCTTTTAAATGGTTTGATCTTTATGATGGACATGTCCCTGAAGGCCACTCTAGGAACACAGGGTGAAACTTTGTGCATAACCTCATTTGTTCTCCTACACAGCTATCAAAAGACATTCCCCAACACACACTGCTTTAAAAGCATGATAAACTACACACCCTGAAAGTCCAAGATATCAATGCAGAGAATCTGCTTATTGACAGTTACTGTAATGGGAGCCCAAGAAAGTAAGAGATATAAAATTAGGCAAGTACCACTTTTTAACAGCCTCAGTTCATGATGTGTATAAAACATGGAGATATACATGGGAGCCTCTGTCCGTGATGTGTATAATATATGGAGATATACATGGGGGCGGGGGCATTTTCACAAGTAATACCCGCTTCATAGAGCCACACATTCTCACCCTCTCTTCTCCTGAACCAGTGGGCTCAAATCAGCTCTGAATGTTTGGACGAGCCTTCCAGTCTGTGATCGGCCTGCCTCCCCATCTCAGTGCACCATGTACTGTAGGAAACAAGTACAATTCCTAACCCTGCCAGCAAGGAAACTGTTTCCTGCCAAGGGAAGTTATAGAATTCGTACTAACTAGCAGTAGCTCTCTTTGTCCAGGCAACTCGGAGGCAAGAAAGGAGGAAGAGAAACAAGTCCAAGTCTGATGGTACATATTACAAATGCAAATGATGATTGCCCTCCATATTCTTTTAAAAGTTAGGGCTGCATACAATATATAGGAGTGTGTTATAACTGGAAATTTTCGGGTCTCCATATTTCACTGGACAGACATCTACTGGTGAGAGAAGATGTGCAAGCTTGAGCCCTGCAGAGTGTTCCTTCAGCAAAGTTAATTATGCAAATTTGTACTATGGAATTGCCTCTCTCCCCTTTGCTGCTATAGTGTGTGTCTTCTGGCAGTGGAGAAAGGCCTCCATTTCTCTCCAAACAGCAACAGTACAGCATGACAGGAGACATTAGGATTGGAATAAATGAGTCGGCTGACTTTTACTACTTGCTCCAGCCGCAAAGCCCCAAGGCGCTCTTAAACAGCAGCAGAAGGGTACAGGGGCCTACGTATGGCATCGAGCCAGGCCGACAGCCCAGCCTGCCTCTCCAGCACTGCTCTGCAACCTGATTCCTAACTCACTGAACTAGAGTTAAGGCCACCTCACCTCATGGAGGAACAGCATATGTACTGGACTGCTTACTAGAATAGCATGATTTTGTTCCTTTAGATTTAGACTCATGGCACACTAACCAAAAAAAGACAGGCACCATGGATTGAGCACAGAAACTCCCTTACTATGCTTAGGCATTATTTCGGCCAATTTGCAGGAGCTTTCAATCTTCTGTGAAGCGGGAATAATTATACCATGCATTTGGGCCAGCGGTGGAAGGAAACACAAAGCAGTGCATCTCTGTTTAATAGTACTGTACAAGAACAAGTCTCTGAACTAAAAGAAAGGCTACCTCGGTGCTGATTGTCACATTCTCCTTTTCAGCAATGTCTAGAAGTCTCTGCCATTGGGTTTTGTCTGAAAGGGGCTTGAAACGAAATTTAGAGCATCGAGATGTTATGGGTTCTATTATCCTGTCAAAGGGAGGAAGGCACACACAGTTACAGGAGCCTGTGCAATAATCCTTAAAAGGAAATCCATCCTTCCCATTTCTATGGTACAAGAAAATATAGCTTTCACTCCCACCCATCCACAGTAGATACATCTAGTTTAGCACATGTCAATTATGTTAGATTTCTGACTTTCCACAGATAGGATTTAAGCAGAATACAAGTGGTTATTGGGCTTTCTAGGAAGGGCTCTTGCAGATAAGAAAGCAAAATAACCTGGGGAGATAGTAAAGCCTATACATACCGGCTGATGTAATTACAGATAAGGCAGAAGCGTGTCGTTTTGGATTCTCTCTCCATGGTGCGCCTTAAAGCTGCCTGCGCTGCTGAAGTCATGGAGTCCGCTTCATCCAAGATTATAATCTTAAAAGGGGGACAGGGCCTGCCACTAAACACACACCCATCGCCAAAACACACATTAGCAACTTATAATATTAGTGCAGAGTTCCATGTTCAGCAGTTTATCTTGGCAAAACCAACAGGCTATGATGCAAGCATTGTGCTTTGCCAACTCCATCGGTTTCTAAGATTTGAATGATGCTTTTAATTTTTCATTGTTTGCTTGCAGTTTTCTTGCTTGTAAAACATGCATCTCAGAACACAATAGATCTCTGTTAATGTTCTTATGTCTTAGATTATCTTCTAGAAAAAAAGTCTCTAACAGGCACATAAAATGTGGAAGGTTCCTGATAATGTGGGACAGAATTCCAATTTGAACTCACCCCTCTCTCAGTTCCAGAGGATCAGACTGACTGGTGGTTGTTTTTTAAATTTCCAGCCGGGTTTTAGGGAGAAGCACAAGACTGTCACAGGAGATAGCTGATCCAAAGAACTGAAGGGTGCAAAACCTCTTAGAAGTGTGGGAAGCAAACAGCTGCCATACTGAGTCAATTGGTCCATCTAGCAGCTAGCTCAGTGTTGTCTACACTGACTGGCAGCAGCTCAGTGTTTCAGACGAGGGTCATTCGCAGCCCTATCTGGAGATGTTGCCAGAAATTGAACCTGGGACCCGCTACATGCAAAGCAAATGCTGTACCACCAAACTACAGCCTCGCTCCTATGGAAAGGACTGTATTTAAAGCATGCAGTTGTCTTATGTAGTCCTGATCCCTCTCTCTTTTCTTTGGATCTTGAATCAAGGTCAGAAGCAAATGACATAAGATCTGATTTATTTAGGGCACAGGCCATGGGGAGAACCCTTTCAATGCATGACACATTCTGTTAGTGCAAGGTGTGTGCAGCTGGTGGAGGAAAGGTTATCTCAGAATGCTCCAGTGACTCATGGAGGAATGCATTTTAGAGCCCAAAAACCATCATGCAGAGCTGACTCATGGCTTATTTTAGCATTACAAAGCTAACCCACATAAAACTGACATGGGGAAATACGATCCTACGGAGCGGCTCCAATCATTCTGCTTACTCTGAACGGCTTCCCGACACTGTAAGCTGAGCAAATCTCTTCACTTTCTCTCGAACAACTTGTATTCCACGTTCATCAGATGCATTTAATTCAAGGACTCTCTGCCGGTACAGCTCAGGCCTACAACAGACATTTAACCATCTTTTAACATACTTTGTACGCGAAACAATTACATCTGGCTTCACATTTCGAAGTCTAGGTATTCTTCCTCCTGACTTGCTCTAGGCAAACATACTGGGAATCAGGAGAAAAAGCAGGCAAGCTTTTGGCCTATAGGATCAATCAAATACAGAACTGCTCACACATAGGACAGTAATGGGCAATTACGAACAGACAACAAAGCAATTAATTTGGCGTTTGAAAAGTTTTATTCAGCACTATATAATCATGTCCCCTCTCATGATGGGAATGGGATCCAGAAGTTCCTGGATAAAATCCAGATGCCAACCCTTACTGAATCACAACCTGCATTTCTTGCTGCACTGGTATCCTTAACTGAAATTTAAGAAGCAATAAAAAATACTGAATCAGGAAAGGCTCTAGGCAGGGATGGTTACCTGTCTGATTGGTACAAAACATTCTCTGATAAACTGGCCCCACTATTGGTGGAGGTGGCAATGGAAGCCACAAATACACATATGCTGCCACTTATGATGCATGAGGCAAATGCGTCTCTTATACCAAAGCCACATAGGGACCTGCATCAATGTGAAAACTATAGACCAATTGCATTACTAAATTTTGATGTAAAAATTTTTGCCACAATTTTGGCAACCCGTCTCAGTATCTGCGTACATACTATTGTACAAACAGGACAGGTTGGCTTTATACCTAGCCGGCAGCGGGCAGACAACATATGGTTGGTGCACATTCTTATTAATATTACATCCCAGCAAAACAGACAGCCCCTCCTGCTCTCCCTTGATGCAGAGAAGGCTTTTGACAAAGCACGAAGGGGCTTTCTCCTGGCAACCCTTGAGAAATTCAGGTTCCCAACTAACTTCCTAAATTGGGTACGTAATATTTGTAAATTGCCTACAGCGAGAATTCATGCTAATGGACAGGACCCATTTCTCCAAAATGGGTGAGACAGAGTCAGTCAGTCTTTATTAATACAGCCAATGGCCAGAATTACAAAAATAAAATCATTTAGAATTAACAACTTCATTCCGAATAACACCACAAATATAACAGAATTTAGCAACATTGAGTAAGTTCTCCTCTTTACAATCCTTTAAAATTAAATTTAAATAATCAGTTTCAGTTAATCCTGGAAACAGGATAAGTTGAGGTGAAATGTATTTCTTCCTAATATCACTGTAAAATTGGCAATACAAAAGAACATGAGCCGTCGTCTCAACTTCTCCCGATCCACACGGACAAACACGGCAATGATAAGGAATATTTTGGAATCTCCCCTGCAGCACAGCTGTATTCAAGGCGTTACAACGGGCCAAAGTTAAAGCCCTACGAAATTTAGGTACTGTAAGAAGAGATACATATCTGGCTGGGGAATAGCTTACAGTTTCGACATTCAGGAAAACACCCCTAGGAATTAAACTCCTGTCAATCTGAGATTCCATATCGAGAATCCTTTCCTTAAGTCTGCCCCTAGCCTCCTCATAAGGCAAACTAAGGATGGCTGCAGGTGAAAATCCATAGTACTGCAATCTCGCTTCAATAGCTTCCAACCAGGCTGAGCGATAAGAATCTTGAAAAATCAATGAGACAATACCAATAGGCCTAAACATCAATTTGAGCCAATAGCTCAAAATGAAAAGCCATGCCCAGGCTTCAACTTTAATCAATCCTGCCTCAAGGCGCAGCACTACTCTGGGCACACAGCCAGGTACTTGAAAGATGTTTTTCAGAAAGGTTGATTGTATTGCCTCAACTTTCTCGAAATTGGAGTATAGCCCCAACTGAACACCATACAGTAGTTGAGCCCTTACCTTTGCATTAAATAGTTTGATGGCTGCTGGGACATACTGAGCACCTCTAGAGCGGAAAAAGGACTGGATCAAATTAGCACTTCTTCTTCCACTCTGGATAACATAATCTCTGTGCAGTAGTCGTGATCCAATAGCAGAAAAAACAATCCCGAGATATTTGAATTGTTTCACTTGTTCAAGTTGGACTCCATTAAAAAACCAGCGATGTAAAATAGGACGTCTTGCAAATACCACAATTTTAGTTTTGGAACAATTAACTTCCAGCAGATTCAACTTACAATAATCATCAAGGGCACGCATAGCTCTCCTTAAACCCACTTGAGTTCTAGATAAAATTACCGCATCATCAGCATAAAGCAAAATGGACAAATGTCTTGTGCCTAACTTAGGTGGATGGTGATGCAGTTGATTCAAGTGAGCGATCAATGAATTAATATATAGGTTAAACAGCAAGGGAGCCAAAATGCATCCCTGTCTAACTCCTCTAGATACCAGTACTTCCTTAGTAAGATGCCCAACTCTAGAACAACGAACTCTGATCCTAGAATTATTATGAAGCTTGCGAATGAGGCATAGAAGATGACGATCAATTGTGGATTCAGACAGCTTAGACCATAATTTATCACGCGGGATCAGGTCAAATGCAGCCCTAAAATCGATAAAGGCGGCAAAAAGAGCAGCCTTATGAGCAAGCACATATTTCCCAACAAGATGTTGAAGGATTAAAGCCGGATCCAAAACTGATCGATCCGCTCTAAATCCAAATTGCTCATCCGATAGAATGTTTTCTCTATCGCACCAATCCACCAATTTGCCATACAGATGCCTAGCATAGAGTTTAGCAATAGTACTAAGTAAACTAATTGGGCGATAGTTCTCTGGGAGTCTCCTATCTCCCTTTTTGTAGATAGGAATAATGATTGCTATGCCCCAATCACTCGGGATCTGAGTGGTTCGGTCTATAAAAGTGAATAGGGAAGCTAAAACAGGAGACCACCAAGCCATGTTACTCTTAAGTATCTCTGCGGTAATATGGTCAATACCTGGGGCTTTGCCTGATTTCAACTGGGTAATAAGAGCATTGATTTCACTGCATGACACCGGAGGCCAGTCTGATGATGGAGCCGAAATGTCTGTTAAATGGAAGACTAAATCGTCCTCCTTTTGGAATAACTTCGTGAAATGTTGCTCCCAAACTAATGGGGGGATTACATAATCAAAAAGAATAGAATTGCATCGTAACTGACAGGTAATCAGTCTCCAGAAGACTGCAGAGTTTCTAGCTTTAGCTGCCATAATTAATTGATTCCAGTCAGCCATAACTGCTTCGCTCTTTTTGCGCTTTATAAGAAGTTTATAAGCTTTCTTCCTATCCATCGCCTCAGCCAATGAGGTAGAGGTCAGAGTAGTTCTGTGGACCAAAAGGGCAGCAGTAAGTTGGTGTTTAGCTTTGTAACACTCCTCATCAAACCACCCATGGGAGCTTTTTGAGATCCCACCAGCTCCCCCAGGCTTTGGCCGAGTAAGAATAGGTTGTAGGGTCTGTATTATTTTGTCATAAGATCTTAAAAAGTCTGGCCCAAGTTCACAACCACCAGATAGTATAACTGAGCGAAGCATATCAATGTTACGAGACGTCAGTAAGGAGTCCACCCTAGCACCCAAACTATCCGACCATCTCACCCGAGAGGGACAAACCTCCAGATCAGAAGTGGGGGTACAAATCACATCCAATTTAGGTAAAGTATCAAAATTTAGGAGTAATTCCCCCGGGAGGTGGTCACTCTCACACCGGATAACAATTCTAAAATTTACCAGCTGAGTAAAAAGCGAAGGTGAGATAGCCATATAATCAATTGTTGAAAAGCCAGCGCTAGACCAATATGTATATTCAGCTGGATAATCACCATACATTGCCCCATTAAGAATATGCAAGTTTAGTTCATCAAAAGTTTGTAATAGGCATAGCCCAGCAAAATTTCCCTTGGAGTCCTTAAATTGACGAGTTAACAGTGGGTATTGAATTTCCCCATCAAATGAATAAGATTTAAACATAGCAAATAGTTTTTGATTATTATCAGCCAGCCTAGCATTGAAATCGCCGGCAATTATCAAATGCGCTTGAGGATACAAACATTGGAGACCTTCTATGTATAATTTCAGTTTAGACCATATTGACTTAATGCAAACAATCCGATTCAAAGGTGGAATGTATACATTAATGAGTAATAGGAGCAAGGCCTTAGCTTTAACAAGAAGGGCCATAGCAAACTGGTCACAACTCGGTAGTAAAAGACATTCAAAATTAAGAGCAGTGTTAACTGATATGCAGAGACCACCAGTCGCTCTACCTCTATTCACTGGAGGAGTAGCTGCAAGTGAGAAGGTAACAAAACTATTCAAATACGGGTCCTCGGTCATCCAAGTTTCCTGCAAAAAAAGGTCAGCGTCCACCAGAAATTTCCGAAATTCCAAATCCAGCAGTTTTGTCCTTAGTCCAGCCACATTCCACGAGAGACTTTTGAGAAAACGGCTCTTACAAAATTGTCAGTCAGAATGCTCAGTTACAATATTAGCATAATCCAAAAGTTGCCTGTGTTCCATATACGGACCAGTAAAATCAGCAAATGCCTGAAGGTCCTCCATCTCGGGCTGAAATGACTGGTCTAGCAGAGAAGGAAGAAGAGCTGGAGAACCAGAATCTTGCAAATTCATTAGGGCAGGCATAGGAGATAGTGCTGCCTTAGTTTGAATAGCTTCCTGCAAAGGTTGACGGGATGAACCTGTATTTAAGAGTAACATACATTGATCAAAATGTGGGTCTGCAGAGAAAGGCAATACTTGACCCTCCAATGCAGGGTCCCTCTTGTCTTGGGATGAACTGTCTAATAGGATTGGTAATTCTGGCAAAGTATCCGATTTAATACAGATCCTCTGACTAGACTCCAGTTCCTCCTGCATAACAATTAATTGTTCATCTGTTCCAGAGGTGGAAGGAGAAGAATGATCAGGAAAAAAATTGATCTCTGATAAGGTCAACAGCTGGCTACTATTCAATTCATCCGGAGAAATAC
Organism: Hemicordylus capensis; assembly: GCF_027244095.1. Classification (NCBI taxonomy): domain Eukaryota; kingdom Metazoa; phylum Chordata; class Lepidosauria; order Squamata; family Cordylidae; genus Hemicordylus; species Hemicordylus capensis. Next base: position 346,732,670 of record NC_069659.1, on the reverse strand, counting down.
TAAGATTGTTTCCAGAATTTCCAGAGTTATTAAAGGACTCACAGTCCATCTTAACAGATAAAATTTGCAATTGATTCATAGCAGAATCAGCCAAGGGGGAAATGTCCTGAGCAATATCCTGAGGGAACACAGAGCATTTAACAGCCGAAGTGAAATTCCTATTTGACACTTCAGGAGAGCTCTTCCTTTTAAATGTTTTAGAATAAACATCAGCAAAAACTCTTTGAGGTTGGATATTGTAGATAGCCAAAAAATCATGCATACGTAGAAGAGAAAGCGGAATTAAGGATGACTTGAATGTGAGGAGAAGCTTAAGAGTATTCGGTCTTCTGGTGGGTTGTATATCATATGACTGAAGATCAATAAAATTGATATGGAATGAAAGAAGTTGTGCAAGAGAGCGCTTAATTAAAAACCAACTAGACCATCGGCTTGAGTTCAAACGGTTCAAAGAGATTAAAAGAGAAACTTGCTTCAATTGTAAAACTTTACTAAGACAGCCTATAGGGGCTGCTTTTTCATTGGGAGTCTCCTTGCAATGAGTAGAGGCAAAATTAGAATTAACATTAGCCCAATCATCTGAGTTCACTTGACAAATCTTTTGAGATCCTTCAGCAGAATATAAGTCAAACTTCTTGGTCTCATATTTGGAGGAAGTTGAAGTTGATACTGAAGATAGTTTATTGACTGCAACCTTAAGTTCATCAAGCTTAGCAACAATTGATGACATACGCTGAAATAAACAAATAAGCGTCTCTGATGTAAGAAGTGAGAGTTTAAGGCATGGATCACTAGCCGTGCTAGCCAAAGGGAAAAATGACTCTTTAGTTGGATCAGACAGATTCTGTGCTTGAGGAGAGTCTGTAAGCAGAAAGGGAGTAGGAGTGGATAAAGATAGAGACAAGGAAGAAGCAAAGTTTTCTCTAACTCCATCTCCTTTCTGCCTTCCAGTCACATCTAATTCAGAAGGGAGAGTCTCATTCCCCAAGAACTTTAACTCTTGGCATAAAATGACTTCATCATTACTATCACTTTTATGAGCATTCCGTTGTTTTGATAAGAAGGTATCCAATTTAGTCTGGACAAAGGCATGCTTTGGAGATCCAGAGTTCAACCCTTGCTCTCGTGATTTAAATCTAGAAGATTTATTCTTAGTCATAACACCTCGAAGACCAGTCAGGAGATCTCTTTATAATAGAAAACAATCAGGTAGTCCTTGTTAATACTCGATGCTCAGTCTCCTTTCTGACGTAGTTTCTCAAATAAATATTAGCTCAAATAGAATAAAAACAAATTAAAACAAGCCAAACAGCAGCTGCTGTGCTTCAAGATTTTCCTCAGAGGCAGCTAGCCAAGTTGATAAAACGAAATAAACAAAGCTAAAAGATTAAAAGAGTAAGCTCACAAAAACGCTGTCCTCCCATCAGCGTCTTGACCGGAAGTCTCGGCTTGGATATACTTAGGGACAAATGGATCATGGAACTCACACAAACTGTCATCAGAGCAATGGCACGAGATCTTAGGTAGTGTTAAATGTAGCTCAATGGATCTTAAATTGCACCTTAGAAGATTATTTTCAGGGCCTACTGGACTCCTCTGCATCTTAAGCGATTAAATATGGTCTCAAATAGTAATTGCTGGAGATGCAATAATCCTCACAGACTTAATGCATATGTTCTGGGACTGTCCCACAGTGCAAGGCTTCTAGAAGGAGGTGATTATGCAAATTAATTTGGTGATGGAATCATCTCTTGCACTGAGGGACCTGAACATAGTACTGGGATATATCCCAGCAGATTGGGGACTAAAATCAAGTTCTAAACAATGGCTATGGAGAGGCATACTGGTGGCCAAGAGAGTAATATTGTGGCAATGGGAATCTCCCACTCCCCCTAAGATTGAGGAATAGGTGCACGACTTGCTTGAGATGGTGGGACATGAAAAATGGGCCCTCAAAATTAAATAAACCAGATAAATGGTCAGAAATCTGGGATAACTTCCTTGATTTATTCTTAGAATATTCTAATCAGTAACCCAGTGCATGTAATCTGTTCAGTATACAGTTGATATGTTAAGTAGCTCTCAGATTATAGACAGTTGTATGCTAATTGGTTCTTTCTGAAGCCAATTCTTTGTTGTTAAAATTTGTATAGGCTGTTGTAAATAGTCCACAAGTGGGTTAGATGTCTCACACAGTGGTGCACCGAGGTAATTTTGGAGACTGGACCTAAAGGCCTTTGGAGCTGCCCGCCCAAGCTGCAAGTTAAACATCATCCCTCTACACACACTGTGACAAACACAGTATTTTTAACACGTGGGTTCTTGAGACAACACACAGTTACTGTACTCACAAGAATGTTAGAATATAAAACAGGTATGTTTATGCAAATATGCACTAGCAGAAAAATTTCAACATGCAGCTTAACATATTCCCATCCCACATATTTCCCCCCACTCCCCGCTGTCTCTAAAGCACCCGGCACAGGTCTCAATCATTCTCAGCCACCTGGCACAGCACAGTGTGGCCGGCGGTGTGGTGACTACACCACCCAGAACAGACTAAAGAGGATTTGGGGGCCCCTAGGGGGTGTGGAGGCCCTGGACTTCAGCCCTGAAGTTCAGGGGTAAGAGCACCTCTGGTCTCACAGACCCTTTAGCATTCATATCAATATCACATCTGTATCTAGTGGAAACACAACAGAAATGTTGCCATGAACCAGCTGTTAGAATTATTGCATACCCAGCATTTTGCCATCTGCATACCCTTCTACCTGTCTAATTTTCCAGGGGAGCACTGCCTAAGCACAGAATCCTTGATGCCTTGGTGGGCTGCATTTTGCTTAGTAGGCTCATGGACTGTGAAGACCTGTTGCATAGTCATTTGAAAACAGTTGCACAGTCATTTGAAGTAGCGCCGTATTTTGCTATGGCTTGGAGTTGGTGCTGTGGCCTAAAGGCTCATTTTCTTCTTGGAAAGAGAGGTTGAGGGCATTTCACACCCTACAGGCCTTCAGTTAAAGGGAGAGAAGGAAACACCCGCGTATTGACCGCACGGTGACTTGCCTGCCTGGTGCGAAGGTTGCGGACATCATGCAGTGTCTAGACAGGATCCTAGGCAGTGCTGGGGAGGAGACAGCTGTCGTGGTGCACGTCGGCACCAACGATGTGGGGAAATGCAGTCGGGAGTTCCTGGAAGCCAAATTTAGGCTGACAGGCAGTGTATTGAAGTCTAGGACCCCCAAGGTAGCATTCTCAGAAATGCTACCTGTTCCACAGGCAAGTACAGTGAGACAGGCAGAGCCGAGGGGTTTCAATGCGTGGATGAGACGTTGCTGCCGCGAAGAGGGGTTTAGATTTGTTAGGCACTGGGACACATTTTGGGGAAAGCAAGGCCTGTACAAAAGGGACGGGCTGCACTTGAACCAAGATGGAACCAGACTGCTGGCGCTTAAAATCAAAAAGGTTGCAAAGCAGCTTTTAAAATGATGCCTGGGGAACAGCTGATGGGAGCTGGGCAGTATCCCATGTGGCAAAAGCCATCCTTCAAAGTGTGAGGGTGCAAAGAATTCAGATAAAACAGAAGGGGACAGAGCACAGCCCCATAAAGAGCAGACAGGAGCCGGTGCCAGCAGGTCAAAGAGTCAAAAGAATAGCGTACATCAGGGGAGAGACTCAGCGTACAGGTGCTTATATGCCAATGCCAGAAGCCTCTGAGCCAAGATGAGTGAGCTGGAGTGCTTGGTGGCTAACACAGAAATAGATATAGTGGGCATAACAAACATGGTGGAACAGTGATAACCAGTGGGACACTGTTATCCCTGGGTATAAATTCTATAGAAAGGACAGGGAGGGGCGCCTTGGAGGAGGGGTAGCACTGTATGTTAAAGAAGGGATAGAATCTAACAAGCTAGAAAACCTAGGTGGACTGGAGTCCTCCACAGAAACCCTGTGGATGACAATACAAGGCCTGAAAGGGAACATGCTACTGGGGACGTGCTATCGCCCCCCGGATCAAAACGCCGACAGTGACTGGGAGTTGCAGGAGGAAATCAGGGACGTGTCAAAGAGTGGCAGTGCTGTAATCATGGGTGACTTCAATTACCCACACATAGAATGGGTAAATTCACAGTCAGGTCATGACAAAGAGGTCAAATTTCTAGATACGCTAAATGACTGTGCCCTACAACAGTTGGTCTTGGAACCAACCAGAGAGAAGGCGACTTTGGACCTAATTGTGAGTGGCACCCAGGACCTAGTGCATGATGTCAGTGTCATCAACCCTCTAGAGAACAGTGGCCATAGTGCCATCAAATTCAGCATACATTCGGGGAGAGAATCACCAAGGACATCTAACATGGACATTTTGAATTTCAGAAGAGAAAACTTCTCCAAAATGAGGAGTATGGTGAAAAGAAAGCTGAAAGGGAAAATCAGGAGAGTCACTTCGCTCCAGAATGCATGGAGTTTACTAAAAATCCACAATACTAGAAGCCCAGTTAGATTGTATACCCCAAAAGAGGAAACCTCCATCTTGCTTGGATTCAGTTTCAATTTGTTATCCCTCATCCAGCCCATTACTGCCTGTAGGCATGCATTTAGGGAATGAATGCCATTTCCTGATGATGAAGATGAAAAAGAGAAGTAGATTTGGGTGTCATCAGCATACTGATAACATCCAGCACCAAATCTCTTGATGACCTCACCCAGCGGTTTCATATAGATGTTAAAAAGCATTGGTGACAGAATGGAGCCCTGAGGGACTCCATATAACAGCTCCCATTTTGAGGAGCAACTGTCACCAAGCTCAACCATCTGGAATCTACCCGCGAGATAGGAGCGGAACCACTGAAAAGCAGTGCCTCTTATCCCCAACTCCCCCAGGCAATCCAGAAGGATACCATGGTCGATGGTATCGAACACTGCCAAGAGATCCAAAAGAACCAGCAGAGTCACACTCCCTGTCGATTCCCCGGTAAAGGTCATCCATCAGGCCGACCAAGGGTCTCTCAATCCCATAGCCAGCTCTAAAGCCAGTTTGAAATGGGTCTAGATAATCATTTTCCAAAACTGCCTGGAGCTGGTTGGCCACCACCCTCTCAATCACCTTGTCCAGCCAAGGGAGATTGGAGACTGGCCTATAACTATCCATCGCTAAGGGGTCCAGGGAAGGCTTTTTAAGAAGCAGTCTAACCATTGCCTCCTTCAGACAATGAGGCACCCTACCCTGCTTCAGCAAGGCATTTATGATATTAACCAGGCCACCTCTAACAATCGCCCTGCTAGATGGAAGCAGCCAAGTCAGGCAAGGATCCAAAGAACAAGTGGTAGATCACACCACCCCAAGCAGCTTGGCCACATCCTCAGGAGTCACAAGTTGAAACTGATCCAACCTAATACTGCAAGAGGGATTGCTGGACACCTCCTTCACTGACCCTGCAGAAGTAGTGGAGTCCAAGTCTGTCTGAATACTGGAGATTTTGTCCACAAAGAACCCATTAAAAGCATCACAGCAGAATGTTTCTGGAGACTGATTTAAGGCAGAAGGAGGAGAAATTAAACTCCTCACAACCCAGGATAGCTCTATAAACCTCACAGAGAATTAACAAAATTCTCAGGTACTGAAGAAAGGAATATTTTAGGCCTTTTAAGTCTCTTTTGCATATAGTTTGTTCTGAACTGGTCTAATTAAAACATATGCCTCTACCCAGGGCAGATCATAAGAATTAGGGTTTCCAAGTACCCTGCAGGGCAAAATACATGGCTGGACTGTGGCAGGGTGAGGTCAGAGGCCATGCAGTACTGCACTATCATAACATTTCCAAAACCAAAAAACCACAGCTTAAGTTTTCAGCATTAATTAATTAATTAATTAATTTCCTTCTTAAGGTCACCATTCAATTAACTGCCATGAGACTACCAGTTTGCCAGCTGGCTGTTCTCAATATTCTTTGGGCATTAAACAATAACAATTAGTCCAGCATACTGGCAGAGCTTATAACAATGGATATTTATTAGCTATTTTAAGCTCATCTCATGGGAACATATATTCACTGTTCTAGTGAGTGAGTGTGTGTGGTTTTTGTTTGTTTGTTTGTTTGTTTAAAATACTTTTCACACTTTCACGTTCTTGGAATCTCTTTCCAACGTCACTTCAACTGTCTAGACTTGCACCCCAACTGTTTAGAATTTTCTATGTAAATATATTATTCTGCTAATAATTTTTTCAATCACAAGAACAGCATTTCCCAGTCATAAGCTACAGATGTTGTTCGAGTTTAAATGTTCTGTCTACAGAAAAGGCAGAAAATTTAGAATACTGTATTATGAACTGAGTAGCTCATCAGGGTTAGTAAACCATCTTTCAAAAAGGCCAATATCCAGGTCTTTTAAAAAAAAGTCTACGTTATGCAGAATCCAAAAAATCTAATTGCTTTTGCAATTGATCATTCTACTACTTCCAACCTCCAAGATTTTAACGTAACTAGAAAGCATCTCACAATGAACTTGAAAAAGAGGTTTAAAAGAGACAGGGCTAGCAATTCCCCTGAAACAGAACAGCAAACAGGTTTAGAAATAAGACATCAAGAAGTACAAAAGACTTGAAACACACACTTTTATGAATGTCCTTCAACTTCAGACTTACCCATAGAGTTCTCTAGCTGCTGCCAAAATAGTTGACGTCTTGCCAGTTCCAGGTGGGCCATAGAACAAGAGATTGGGAAGCTGCAACAGCAGGATGTGAAATAGCTCTGTCATATAATATTTAGTAAGTCAACATCTCTCTTGCCTTTTCTGGACACTTACAAGAGCGTATACAGGCAAATGGAAATAGAAAATACTGTGCCCTGTTGCAATACCTGTGCTCTGTTCATTCTCACACATTTAACCTCTCTCTTTTGTGTTAAAAAAAAAAAAAAAGAGGACTTACTAAGTGTAAAAATACAGAAAAATGAGAAAAATGGGGGGGAGGAATATCAAATCCACGTCAAAAATATTACAAAAGAACAAGACAAAAGTCTGCCCAAATCTGCCTGGGCCTTCTCTGTGGCTGCCCCGGGGCTCTGGATATACTCCCTGTTGAAATAACAACATCTCCTTCTCTGCTTGCTTTTAGGAAGACCCTCAGATGTACCTGTTTTCCCAGGCTTTTAACCGAAATTTAAATTTTAATGTTTTTATTCACTGAGATTGTTTTATCTGTTTTATGAATTTTAACTGCTTTATATTGTTTTTACATTTGTTATGTTTTAACTTTGTACACCGCCTAGAGATATCTATATCAGGCGGTATAGAAATATGATTGATACATACATACGTATTTGACTTAGAAACTGCCTGATATGATACATCTCTGGGCAGTTTACATAAAATTCAAAAATTTAAAGAACAGCCAACATATAATATTGAATCTTATTGTTCTACAGTATTGTAAAGGAAGTTCACTTCTCAATTAATCCCTCTGGACACAGCTTCCTATAGTATACTATTTTTGATGTTACAGCAATGTTCCATATTTTCTAGTACCTTTTTGATACCAATGGTACTGTTTACCCTTTCCAGTTTGCTGCTACACCTATTTTAGATATAGTAAGCAGGTTCACTACTAGGTCAGTGTAACTAACTATACTTTTGAGATAATCTAATTTTAGAGACAGAGCGGAGTAAACCAAGTGATTAAAGATTGACATATTAAATGTAATATAATGAATAACTTTTCAAAGAACATTACAGGACAAATCCAGAATATATGAGGAAAATATGTGCGACTTCCCACCACTAACTTAAGTCCTGTAAACAGCTGATATGGTTTTATTGGACTAGATTTCCTTATCAGGAAGTCTCTCCCCATTTTTAAAACTCATAGGTTCAGAATTGTGGTGAGATCAGGCTATCAATATGCTGATGTCTCAAGGGACAGTTACTTTGGAAACTACAAATTGTCCGTGATCCAAATGATCTGTTGCCTGTACCCAACAGAGTGATTAAGGAGAGGCTGAAAATGCAGTCTCAGACAGGGAAAATGTTCTTTGTGGGTTCCGTGCCCCATGCAATTGCATTCCACCTTCCCTTGGACAACATACATTTATTTTTGATGTAGATACAAGAAGGCGGGGCGGGGGGGGAGGTGCTACTAAAAGGGGAAAATGTTTTGAGGGCAAGTATACTAGGAGACTTTGGTAGAGGCTATTGGATTTAAAACCAACCTGAGCTGATTTTCTTTGGATCTAGGAGCCAGCCCAGAAATTGAGGAGCCAGAAAATGGACACTTGACAAAATTACCAGGCATCGTGATGTACATTGTAGTGGGGAGTGTAAATGGGCTTCTCTTTATCCCCTTCACAAGTAATGTATTTAGAACAGAAGCAGGGCTGCTTGGGACAAATAAAGATTTTATTAAGTAACTCTATACCTGAATATCCTAATCTAGGCGCCACAGTTAAATTTCTAGGCACCATGGTTCCCTCGTGCCTGGGATTTGTCAAGCCCTGGTTTAGAATGGATGGCCTCTATGCCCCTAGGTCAGCAGCTATTTTTATGCAGGCCATATTTTGAATTGAGCAAAGGCTGAAGGGCCAACAGCATTGGTTCTATGCCACCCCCACATGCACTGACAACAAATGGCTCTTTCAGCCCTTCTTCCTCAGCATGAACAGCAACAGGGGCTTTGACAGAGCCCTTCCTTGAGGCACTTCACCTGCTTACAATGATCCTCCCTTATGTATTGGCTGGTGCATGGAAGTGAGTAGCTGAGCTATGTGATAAGGGAAGGGCTCTTCTGCAGGTCACACTGTAGGAGTAGAAAATTAAAGTACCCTTTGCCTATGTTTCATTATGTGAGAAAGCAGCTGAGGTGCACAATGGGTAGTTATTGACAATACGTCTTTGGCCATTTTCTGTGCCCAGGCAATTTTGTGTAGAATTTAGCAGATTCTAACAACCAGCACAGAATCCTGGAAATTTCAGCTCACTCTCTTTTAAAAGAGATTGTTTCTAACCTTTATGATTCCAGAAATAAGGGCTGATAGTAACTATAAAAGGCTCCAGTGTTTTGGACTTCTGCACCTTGAGGATCTACACAGATTCAGATTACTGCAAATGATAAACAGAGTCATCTGTTTTATGAGTGTTTGCCATACAGCATGGGGCACTGCTGCTCTAAGGAACAGAAGCCCAAAGTTCCCTTGAGTGAGTGAAACTAACTGCTCTTATCTTTGAATTTCAGCCGCCATGTTTTAAATGAATCAAATCATGCTCCATAAAGTAAAGTGTGCCGTCAAGACGATTTTGACTCCTGGCACCCACAGAGCCCTGTGGTTTTCTTTTGGTAGAATACAGGAGGGGTTTTCCATTGCCTCCTCCCACGCAGTATAAGATGCCTTTCAGTATCTTCCTATATCGCTGCTGCCCAATATAGTACCAGCGGGGATTCGAACCAGCAACCTTCTGCTTGTTACTCAAGCATTTCCCCGCTGCGCCACTTAAAGTGGTCATGTTCCATATATTGTCCAGATTTTAGTTTTCATGGCAAATGGATAAAGGTATTAAAAGATGAGAGCACTATTAAAGTACAGTATCCTGCAGTTTTATGTTGATCGCATGCAAACACAAATTCATACCAAGCAGCTCTCTCCCACTATCATGAACTTAAAGGGTTTTTATGGAAAACCTGCACTTAGTAAACTCCACTCAAATAATGCTAACTCAATATATTAACACCACATGATCCAATTTCACAAATTCCTAACCAGCATTTACACTACAGTCTGTTGAAGTATGTCCTAATCCTTTATCTAACTTAATGGCTGTATTTTTAGCAAAGCTTGTAACATGACCAAGCCATGCTATTTCCAACACTTGCCAATGATCAAGTTATGATACCTGTAGGCACCCTGTTCTGATTATGAGAAGGTTAAAGCTACTTGGCAATTTACAACTCTTAATGCAGACACATTCAGAACGGAGGCATTTTCACACAGAAAGCAGTTTCCAGCAAGATGGAAAGAGATAAGCAGATTAAAGATGAGACACCAATCAACTGGCTACATATTACTAAACACCATGGCCAACTATTCCATGAAATCTAGAATGCTCTTGTAGAAATAGGTTTAATATACAGGAAAAATATTTGCTTTCGAAGCTGCTTAGGGGATTTGGAAGGTGAGGTAGTGCTGCACATGGTGCTTCACTCTGATGCTTTTGAAGGTCTCAAGGGTCCTCCCTTCTCCCCGCTCCACCCCCCGCTTTCGAGATACAAAGAGTAATCCAAAGTGGTTGAAGCTTCAAACAGCTTCGCTTCGACCTTCAACCAAAGCAGTGCTATCTAAAGCACTTCACTTCGTGTTTGAAAAATAATCTGAAGTGATGTATGGCTTTAGTGAATATCAGCCTAGGGTGCTTATTAATTATTATTATTATTTGTTGTTGTTGTATTGCAGTGCAAGATTGCATTAGGGAAGGAATAAAGGTCCCTTGCTCCTCAGACCCTGCAGGAGTGAGGCACACACAAGAGGAGCAGATATCCTCTACACTGAAATTCTCTGGAAAGCTTCTGCTCCTCTCCCCTGCCAATTAAACCATGTGGTCTAGCTTCTCCTTCTCACCACATATATTTTAACTGCAGGCATATGTAAACTGAAACAAGAATATAGGGTTGAGGGAGCAGGAAACTAACATACAAGGCACAAATCACAAATGTCAAGGAATCAGAGCTACCACAGACTCCACTTCATTTGCTACTGAGAGAAGGGGCCTGCGTGTTGTCTGGCATATTACTCTGGGAGAGACAGGGTTCTGCAGCGTTTGCTCTGCAAATGGTCTTCAGGATTTGCAGACTTGGACCCCATGTCCTTGAGGCCCTGCTTGTCATCTGGGACAAAGAGTTGATCAGGGCTGTCAACATGATCACACCTGAGCCATTTTGGAAGGGTGGTATATAAATCAATCAATCAAATAAATAAATAATAAATAGATGTCCTCTCCCCAGCAAGGGAGCCAGGGGTGTCATTTACAGAGGATCTCCAGGCAATAAAAAGACTGGGAAACAGCTGGAGTGATGGTGAAGGATAACTCATGACAAATCTTACCAAAAACAGGATAGAGCCCATTATCAGGACTATTCCATGGTAGCAAAGAGAATTACTTTGCAGCTTTGTTGGCAACAAAGAGAATTGTTTTTCTGCCACCACTGAGAGCCATCCAGCAAAGTTCTTCGTTTGTCTGTTTAACAGTGCAGGGCTTATTACATCTTTCTCTCCCTAGCTCCTCAGACGATACTTCCCTGATCCATTGTGACTTGTTTACAGAGAACTTTGCAAAAAAAATTGCTCACATCCACCATCATTTGGACTCCACACTGACAGCTCCAGAGGAAATTCCAATGACATCTGCTTTTCCTGTTGTCTGAAAAAAGCATCTGCTTTTCCTGTTTCAGCTTTTTCTGCCCAACAGTGTAGGCAGATCCAAATGATCTTACTCAAGAGAGACCTACATAAAATTGACCACGACTAGAAACTGGAGAAAGGAGATGTCTTCAAACAACCTGTGGGGCAATGAAGCCTGTCCTTTCAGTTAACAACACATGACATGACCCAGCACTGCTCCCTGTCCTCATCATGCACGCAGTCTGAAGCCTTTCTTCCTTCCTCTCCCCTCCTTCCCCCTCCCTTTCCTTTTCTCTTCTTCCTCTCTCTCTCTCCCTCCCTCCCTCCCCCCTCTCTCTCCCTTTCCTCCTCCTCTTCCCCTCCCTACCTTTTCTCTCTGCCCCTTTCTTTCTTCCCCTCTCCCCCTTTTTCTTCTTCTCCCTTCTCTCTCTTCCCCTTTCTTTCTTTCTTCCTTCCTTCCTTTCTTCCTTCCTCTCTCTCTCTACACTCCTGGAGTCTCTTCTCCCCTTTATCTTCCTGCGTGCACTTCTTCTCTCCCCCACCCCAATGGCCTTCAGCTGCCCCCTGGCCCACTACAGCAAGAACGGGGAGCCCACTTCAGCACCAAGAGCAACAGCTCTCTCCTACACAACCTTCTCCAACCGGGTCCCAGCGCTTCTGCTCTCTCTGGAGGGAACTGGAAGTAGGAATCCTCCTCCTCCACCACCTCCAGCCCCCACCGGCCCTCTTTGGCCATATTTCCCCACCCTTTTGTGAGGCCATGTCGCCTCTGGAGTGCAGCAGCAAGAGGTGAGCGGCTGCTTGGGGCACACGGTGTGTGTGTGTGTTGCTAACAAATTTTAAATTTGTTAAAATTTATATAATTTTATATAAAAAATTATATATTTTTAAATACTGCTTTAATTATTTTAAATGTGTTATTATTTTAATTTTAATTCAATAATCAATGGACTAAAAGTTGACCTTGGCCCCTGCAGACCAAGTCACGGCCGGTTTCAGTCCACTGGGGCATTTGAGTTGGGCACCCCTGATCTAGAACATGAACAATTTAATTCTCTCCACTTAGGAAAGAGCAGTGAAAAAGGTACTCTCTGCATATTATCTTATCCATAAACTTTTCTGTCCCAGCTTTATAAAGTCTAAAAATAGTAAATACTAAAACAAAGTTTAAAAAAGCACAGCCAGTTTTGCAAGTTGTATGACACTGAATATCCATCTTCTAAACAGAAGTAACAACCTTTCCTGTCTTATTAAAACAAGCAGCTTCTTTGTGAGTTACTGCTAAATTAACTACATAAGGAGGAAGTAAGAAGCTGCTCTCTCCAAGGCAAGACAACAATATCTTAAAGCTTTATTTTATATGATAGTGTGATTTTAAAGCAATTTTACTATCCTTCTTGGGACTGCAAACACTTATGAGAAACTTCCAAAATATTAAGGAAGTTGTTTCCACCTTCATAGCAAAAACTGTAACTGCCCCAGGAAGATTATAACTAACTGAGATACACTGAAAAAGCTGGCTTGTGTGCTCACTACTATAACCACTATTCAATGGCAAAGAATTCATAAGAATGATGCGTAGCACAAGTTATATTTTAATATGGATAATTTAAACTTGCATATGCTAAAGTACATTAGAGGGAACAGTGACACTCACATCAGCTCCCTCTAAGGATTTCTTCAACACGGCAACAACTTCCTCTTGAAATGCAACTTCATCCACACACTTTGGGCGGCTAAATTTAAAGAGAGGAGGGAGGGAAAGAAACAGAGAGAATGAAAAGCAAAACTCACTAACTTGTGTTAATTACTAGGGCTGTAACATTTAGTTGATTGAAACAAAATATTTTGGTCAATTAAAGAGATGCCCCAATTATTCAGGCAGCGGATTTAAAAATATATATTTAATGCAAGGATTTATTAAAACTGCAAATGTCCAGCACCATTTTAAGAGAGGCATTTTTGCTTTTGCACAGGAGGGGATGTCTCCTAGAAGAAGATGCCTGCAACAACACAAAGTTCAGGAAGTACGCATATTGCTTCATAAGTTGAACTACTGCTTTACGCACATGCAAATGTAATCAGCCAATAAAAACCCATGCTATTAATTGACTTAAGATTTCTCTAATTGAGTAATAGCTCTGCTAATTACTAATGACCAACATCCTAATGAAGCACATGTGAAGCAAAGGAACCGCTTGTGCATTTACTGTGTTCCAGAGTAAACCAGTGAAGGCACTCACAATTTCACTGATCTACCCTTCCCTTTGAAGCACTCTGTGACCCCCGAAAATATGTCCCTGAAGGTGTCACAGCAGAAAAATACCACACATGCCCTGTGCACAAGTGCCTACATAATAAATGCATGCATACTCCCTTCACTACATTATCTTTAGAGCATGACTAATAATTATTCAGTAATTCAAAAACCTTTGGTTTAAGATGAGTTAAGACGTTTTACATTTTCACTCATGCTCAAGCTGTAAATGATGATGTCTTTAGAAACGAGACTCCATGCACCCACACTTTGCCTTGATCAGAGATGTGTCAGGCAGAAATTCATCAGGGGCACCTTTAGGAAGTGATTGGTGAAGCTGCACCTGTTAAATGTCTACTTGGATGCATCCCTCCCCAGCCCAATGTCCATCTGAAAGACCAAGGTAAAGCATGGGTGCATGGCGCCTCATTTTTAAAGCCATGATCATATGCTAGATTGTACAAAGACTTTACAGCTTATATGATATGGAAGTTAAGATGGGCACTTTAGCTTGCGGTTTCCATTCTTTTTAAAGCACAAGTGAAAATGTAGAGCATCTTAACTCATCTCAAACTGAAGGTTTTTGGATTACTGAATTTTCAGGCATTTTAAAAAGGAAAATCTGATTAGACACTATGGGGAAGAGCTACCCATGTGGAGTCTTGCCATTCTTATGCAGTATACCTCCGATGTAAAAACTCTGATTTCAAAGGCAGTCTGCCATCACCTTAAAAGCCACTGCAAGGCCCCAGTCATTTCTCTTCCACTTTGCACTCCCTGGTAAGTACTGTTGCCATACATGCCTACACAAGTTCATTCGTCATCCTGCCCCCACTGCCTCCTATAGCTTGTAAGGACCCCTGTTACCTTGACACCAGCTTGTGCTACTTTGTACCTTACAAGAGACTTGGTTCTCTGCGTGAATTTTCCAGAGGTAGTAGAGGCGGCTATAAACCTAAAGCTTGGACTTTGAAGCATGTGGACTAACATTACTTGTAGAAGACCATTCTCCACCTGAAAGACCTACAGTGAAACGGAGGTCACCAGGTCATCGTGGATGTATGGACTTGTTTCGTATTACATCACTCTCCACTCTATGGACTTTACCAACTCTCCAGTGCCACATATTTAGTTTCATTGATATCTTTTCCAATCATATATGTTTTGTCCTGTCATACTGTAAATATTTTCAGTTATAGAACTACACTGGATCAAATTATTGTTTGCTTTTCATTACATGTTTGTTGGGGATTTTACTGTTTCTTGTTGGTTTGTTTTATTGTCAGCACCTGAGTATTTCTTTTTAATAGAAACAAGTAGTGTATCCATCAAAATCTGGGCCCGAAATATTTTAATCACTTCAAGTACTGACTGAAAATGATATCACCAAAAACATTGAAAGGATCTGTGGATTGGCTCAAAAAACTAAGTGGAAAGGAAGACAAGGGCCAAGATGTTCAGAGAACTGTAGCAATAATCAAATCATGAAAAAGGGTAGAAGACAGAAAGATAACATCTGTAGTGGCTCTCTGTTTCATTCTTTCCTAACAAGTTAGCTGTTAACGTGAGCAGTGTTTGTGTGAGCAATAGAACGTCAGAGAAGCTGCCAGAGGAAGATCAGTGTCCAGTTTCCCATGGAAGTAGTTTCTGTAATCTTCCATGAACAGCTCCTTCCAATATCACTCTGCTTATGCAGGCAGGCTAAGTTCAGACTGGCAGGAAGGACAGTTATTGTTGTACTGTACTAAATGCAAGCAGAGGAGCAGAATAAGTGGAGACATCTAGTGGTTGCAATCATCTTGATTATTTCAAACAGCTCCAATGCAGGCAACCCATTCACCTAGCCGTTCTATCTCTTACATTCATCTTAGGCAGTTACATCAGTCAGATCTTGAGCCACAGCCTAGAACTTACTATTTTTCCACCCAAGGAATGGGTCTGAGCCTCCTGCCCTCCCCACTGCTTCCTGCAGTGGCAGCTGTTCCGCGTTCCTTGGCAGAAAGGGGCTTGGTGCTGATTGAAGATGGACCTTTCAGAAATGCCTGCATTGCTGCTGTTTCTCACTAGCCTGCAAAGGTGGAACAGGAAAGACACTAAGCATGCATCATTAGCCTTTGAAGCAGCAAATTCATATGTATGTTTTTATTAAGCAAATAAATAATTTTCCTTCAATAATACTTCAGTAATTTACAAGTGTAAAACACTGGATACTACCATGCTGTTTGCTACAACAGATTAGATTTGTTTTTATTAATTATGTGCATGAACTCATGTTTTCAACCTGGAATGCAGCATCCTGTCTCTGTTTTACATCTAACGTGATCCTGTTAGTCCCACATATTGGTTAATTTCTAGGGTTGTGTATCAGAGCATCTAATACCAATAAATCTGCAACACACACACACACTGCACATGCCAAGAGAAGTTGGCTGCTTGCAACACAATGATAGCCACACAGTTCCTCACATTTCTGGCTCAGAGGTGCAGGTTGTGTGTGCTTTTTTCTTTCTTTCTTTTCTTTCTTCTTTTTTTTTTACAGTTCCCAGATGCCCATGTGCACCTTTCTGGCCCGGCCCACAGGCTCCTGTTCCTGTAGAAGCTTCCCCTGGTGCCAGAAATGTAAGGATCTGTGTGAGATGGCCACAGCACTGCAAATGGCCATCTCCACACAGGTGGCGGGGGAGCACACGCTGCAGATTCATCAGCATTGGATGGTTCCAGTGCACAGCCTTACTGACTTCTATCTTCAAAGCAGGAGGGGTTGAGTAGGAAGAAGATTACCTGATCCAGGAGTTAATATAACATGTATCTCTTAAAGCAGGGCTTGACAAATCCTGGACACCAGGGAGCCGTGGCACCTAGAAATTTAATCAATTTATTTTATTTTATGTCTTTAACCTTATTTAAATCATATTTATATACTGCCAGATGTGTGCATCTCTAGGCAGTATACACAGTTTAAAACACAACAAATATAAAACAGAGTAAAGAGAATTAAAACAAGTTCACAGAATAAACACAATTACAGTATAAAATTAATTTCAATTAAAAGCCTGAGAAAACAGGTGCGTCCTGAGGGTTTTTTTAAAAAAAGCAACCAGAGATAGAGCAGCTCTTATTTTGAAAGGGAGCATATTCTAAAGTCCTGGAGCAGTTACAGAGAAGGCCCAATTCTGAGTCGCCACCAAACGAGCCAGTGGCAGCTGTATCCGGACCTCCCCAGATTATCTTAACAGGCAACAGGGTTCATGACAAAGAAGGCACTTTCTTAAGTACCCTGGATCACAGTGCCTAGACTAAAATATTCAGAGGCAGAGCTATTTAATAAAATCTTTATATGTGCCAGACACCCCTGTTTCTGCTCTAAGTACGTTACTTGTTAAAGGAATAAAGAGACGCCTCCTCCACAATGTCTATCACAAAGTTCAATAATTTCATCAAGTGCCTATTCCAGGGGTGACAAATTGTGGCCCCCCAGCTGCAGTTGGCCTACAGCTCCCATCATCCCTGGCTACTGGCCTTTGTGACTGGGGATGATGGGAGTTGTAGGCCAACACAGGTGGAGGGCCACAATTTGACACCCCTAGTCTATTCTCTGGCTTCTAAATTTTTGGCCTGGCTCCAAGATCCTAAGAAAATTTGCCAAGGCCTGCCTCAAAGGCATCTGCACACAACAGACTGATTGATCCAACACCCCTGGAAGAAAAACTAGTTAGACCCTGCCTCATACCAATCCCAGAAGCAATGTTTCACCCTGATTCAACATCTGAGGCTTAGCATAAGGGATACAAGATAACACAAGAGACACACACTGAAAATAGCTGCTCGAAAAAAGTAAAAAATCTTTGTCCCCAGGAAAAATAAAAGGGAGGCATTCTGGAAACTCCCTGAAGGAGGAGTGAAGTTTGTCTAGGGGCAGCAGCACTTCTGATAGCCACCAGACACAATCCCACCCCTATTCCTTGGGAAACATTCAAACCTGCCTTAATTAAGGTCACATCAAGGAGTGTCCCATCCTGAGACCAGGCACCAGCAAGCCCTTCACTTCCTTTATCCATTCCTGATGTTGCATCAGGTAACTCATAGTCCCAGAGTATGGTCTAAGTTGCTTTTAAATATTTTTAATTGGTTTTAAATGATTCTGAACTGTTTTCAAATTGTTTTTATATTGTTTTAAGGAGTGTGTTTTACAAGGTGTTTGGGTTTTTAATGTTTTTTTAAAACTTGTTGTGCACCGCCAACAAGTGCACTGGCCTTTGGATGGAGTGGTCTAGAAATGAAATGAAATAAATAAAAGACATGTGAACCAGCAGTCTTGCTGACAGTAAGTGGGTCTGATCAATGACTGGATGGGAGACCAGTCCCATCCCTGTGGGAACCCCAGATTTGCTGCCTTAAACTCCATGAGGGAAGAAAGGCAGAATATAGATGAAATAAATAATATTTAAGGGCTGGATGCCAATGTACTCAGTGCATAAATACATATAAACTGGACATGGACGCTACCATGCCTCCAAGGATCAGGCACAATTTCTCCTCTTTCAGTTTTGTAAGGAAAACCATCTAATCATCTGAATGAGGGTTGCTTCAATCAAGGGTTACATTGCCAATGTAAAATACCCTCCCAAAGAGGAGATATAACACACACAGAGACACGACGTAAAGCCTTTCTATGCAGGGGGAAAACCTGATCATATGATAAATCAGCAACCTAGAAAATCTGTACACTGAATACAGAGCAAGGATTCTTGTTCTAGAGGTTGGCACAGATCCTCTCCCTTCTGACCAGGCTTGGAAACAACACCAACAACAAATAAGAATCACCTTCAAGCAAGCCATCTACCAGTTACCAGACACACTTGAGTGGTCCTTTCTTTCAGGCCTTCAATATCCCATAAACATGAACACAGGCTGGCAGGATACTAAGAATTTTTGTTTTAAGTGGCCAAATGACAGTTTGGGACCTATTTGCAAGGATGCTATTAACCCACCTCAACATGAGGAACACGAGAGAAAAATGAGAAGAGGAACTTAAGTGCTAGAAGAGAGGTACTAGACTGTACTGAAACACAACCCCCCAATCTCAAACCCTTATGCCTCAGTGTGTGTAGTTACTCTGTGGAGAGGGACACGCACGTACCTACCTGGGGGCACTTTGTTCCACTTCACACACTTGGCTGCTCCAGCAGCAGAAGTTCCAGAAGCAGCACCACAGAGTTTTGTCTCTCTGTGGTGAAAGAGTGCCAGATATTGATGGTGTCTTTGCAATATGCAGCGCCTATTGGCAGGAAGCAGAGACTCCATTATTATTATTATTATTATTATTATTTTACATTTATATCCCGCTCTTCCTCCAAGGAGCCCAGAGTGGGGTACTACTTACTTGAGTTTCTCCTCACAACCACCCCGTGAAGTAGGTTAGGCTGAGAGAGAAGTGACTGGCTCAGAGTCACCCAGCTAGTGTCATGGCTGAATGGGGATTTGGACTCGGGTCTCCCCGGTCCTAGTCCAGCACTCTAACCACTACACCACGCTGGCTCATTAGAGGGGCCTGTACCCAGATTAACTTTTGAGATGAACTCATGGACATGCATGGACATCTGTACACTTGTACAACATAATGTCCAAACAGGGTTTCTGTTACTTTGCATTCAAACTCTAAACAGGCTTGGGGGGTGGGGGGATCTCACTGCTTCTCTCCTCAGATAGAGGTAGGTTTGCTATGCTCCAGGACTGGCCTGGAGTCTTTAGGAATTTACATCAGTTTCCAGGTCACCATTGAAAGATGAGAAAAGCAGCTGACACTGCAAACAGAAGATCCCAGGTTCAGTCCCTAGCCACGTATCCAGGTAGGGCTGGGAAGAACTCTTGTCTGAGACACTGGAGAGCGGCTGCCAGTCTGTTAGCCACTCCAAGCAGATGGGGCGGGGCAGGGGGGAGACCGACCCCATCCAAAATCCTGGAGAGCTGCTGCTGCCAGTTAGAGTATACAGTACTGAGCTAGATAGACCAATGGCATGACTCAATATAAGACAGCTTTAAAAAATATTATTTGTCATATTTTAAAGGTACACTTTTAAGCAGCCTTGGAGATTTTTATGGCTTGATATTAGGAAAAAAATAGGGAGATGCCACTGCCAGTCTGTGAAGACAATACTGAGCTAGATAGACCAATGGTCTGACTCAGTATATTGCAGCTTCCTATGTTCCTATCTCCAGGAATAGTTTCAGTCACAGCTGGGAACCCAAGCTAGGGGACTGAACTCTCACTCTCCCAAAAACTTCTGATGGGCCTCTCATTCCAAGCAACGGGGAGAGAGGGGGAGCAAGCGAGCAACCCAGCTATCAGGAGACCACCTCCTAACTAGTTACTCCTGCGGATGAGAGAGCAGCCGACCCGCCAGCAGCCATAAGGGCACGTCCCATGGGCTCAAGCCCTAAATCCTTGGGTCCCGTACCCACCCCACCCCCAATGATCCAGGGGGCGGCAATACAGGGAGGAACCGCTGAGATCAAGGGAACCCCCCTCCCCGCTTCTGTGTCACCCTGCCCCGCCCCCCCCCCCCCCCCGCGCACCTGCTCGAGGCAAGCGCGCGCTGCCCGCGCCCAGCTCTCTCCTGAACTCCCGATTTCTTCAGCTCCCGCCAAAACTACTCTCTATCATCTTTCGCCTCCGAGAGAGGCGGAGCCACTTCCGGCCCCACGGGAACGCGCTAGGAATACATATGACCATAGAGATGCGACGCTAGAATCAAAAGTAGTAGAGCCGAGCAGCTGTTCTTTTGTTCGCAGACCACGCTTCCTGGTTAATTTTTTTGAAGACTTGGCTTGGTCTGGCTAGGGTGGTAACGGGGAGACAATTCCTTGTAAGCAGAAAACGTAGAGAAATCTTGGATTTCATGTAGTGATATATATGTGTGTGTGTGTGTAGTTTATGAGAAGCCTGAAATATTATTTATTATCATTCCTTCTAACCCTATCAGACGCATGTTGTTTTTTAACTGAAAAGCAAATTCCTAAGTAAACTTGTACTGCAGATGGAGAAGGGCAGAGACTGAAAGAGACTGTTTTATGACAACCTTTCAGTCTAATATCCCCTTATTGCAGATGGGCGGAAACGTCGAGACTGAGAGCGACTTAAAACAAACCTGATGCTCCAACCGCTCGCATGCAGACGTAGCACGTGGCGTTCATACTGGAGAGATCTAAACTCAAGTAATGCTAGATGCCAGGGGGCATATACAACAAAGAGACTTGCGGTGCTTTAAAGACTAATGTATTTAACCTAGTTTAAGCTCGTGTGGACCCAGAACATCCTATCGGACGCATGAAGTGTTATCTCAGTTTTCAGTGGACCTATGTCACTCACTCTACTCTTTTTCTTATCTCTTTGGTCAGTGAGGAGAATGGAGTTGGGGTGGCTCTGTTCAGAAGTAATTGCTCAGCTCAGCAAATCTGCAACAGAAAGATACTTTAGTTGATTATAATAAAATTATTGTGTTCTACTCTGCATTTTGGATTCTTGTCTTAGACTGCAAAAGACAAGAATCGAAAATGCAAAGTCTAAGGCAATAATCTCTATATTTAATTCTCTATAAGGCATACCCCTGGCTAATCCCACGCGTGGGACCTCTTGCAAGAGTTCATGAGCAAAAGCACCTAATTGGGCAGTGGGGATTCCATATGCAGATAGGGAGGAGGAGCCTGTGAGAGCAGAAGCACCATGGTGATTGGGTAGTGGGGATTCTATATGCATATAGGGAGAAGGAAGAACAATGGCAAAAAACCCATGGACAAAAGAAATAATGAATATATATAAATAAAAAATTATATGTATGTGTATTATGAGAAAATGAAAAACCAGCTATCAACACACATGACAGCAAACAGCCACATCGGTATCACATATGTAAACATAGATAAACATAAGGCCATATAAAATTTCAAAATGTAGTTACAAAATACACAAAACCGTATGTGCAGATGTCCAAATGAGGTTCAAAATGTCTTTGAATGTGAAAATGTGAAGAGTACATACAGAACAAATGGTAAATTCTCAAATCCAGAGGAAGGGACCGATGTGCTCAGGAAGATGTCATAAATGCCTGAAGTTCAGCTGATGATTCATACTTTCAAACGGAACAGGCAACATGCTCTGAGGTGGCTGATAACAACGGACGATAGGAGCCGAATAATGCCAGGAGAATGACCAAACGCCAGACAGATTTATCAAGGTGTGTATTTTCAGACTTTAACATGCCTTGATAAATCCGTCTGTACAGCCATGGGTTTTTCACTCTCGTCTTTATTTATGGAAAATTGCCTCTGATGAAGCCTTTTGGCGAAACAACTATTATCCCGGGGTGGCTGTCGTTTGTTCATTCTCCTGGCATTATTCAGCTCCTATCGTCCGTTGTTATCAGCTCCGGCATGTCGGAGATATCCAGACAGCAAGGGCAACGGGGCGGCAGGGAGGTACGCTGCTGCCCCAAAGCGCTTTTTAAAAAATGGATGCCAGCGGAGGGAAAGCGGCAGGAGGGATAAGTGCACCTCCCTCCACTCTTAAAGCTAGACACCCCTCGCTGTTGAATTGGTGGAACTGCCGGTCCTTCGAATAAAGGGCCTCCGAACCGGTTCCATGCACATCCCTAGTATAGGTATCTATGGATGAATTCCAACTCTATCCATCAAGAACAGCACAGTCAAAATATCTGTAGCTGCTCTGTTGCCATGGCTGTGATTGGGACGCTTTATGGGGCAAAACAAAAGTGCAGTCCTGCAACTATACTAGACAACAGGAGTAATCACCTGGGAAAGGAACCAGGCAAGGGTGGAAAGCCGACTTGGAGACAGTCTCTATAGCAACAGCAACTCATTGAAAAAGAAGCTACAAGGAAGGCATCAAGCTGAAATTACATCATTCAGCTGGGAAAGGAAAGCTGTAATTTTGTTTTGGGCAATTTGAAATAAAGAGCTTCCTGTTATTGGGCACAGATGGTGGCGGCACCTCCACGGAATCAGACCAAATCACAATAAAAGGGCAACGAGGGGTCAGCATACATGAAACGGCATGTGAGCTTTTCCAAGTCATTTTCCTTCGTGTAAAAAAAGAACAAGTTAGTTGCATCCAGTGTGGACTGGTGACACTTTTGTTTGAATGGAGAAGAGAGGCGTTGTGGAAACTGCAGCTGCTGGAGATAGTTGTTTTTACAAGATCGGGGGAGCTTATTTGCCCTGGCAGATTAATGATGACTTTACACAGAAGGTTTCTTCACCACATTTATCTCATGCCATCCCCAGGGTTATGAGCAATATGTTGGTGATCCTACAGTCCTGCTCTACTGGCAGCTACCATGCTGGCCCTTGTGGCTGCTGCATAACTTAGGCAAGATCTTATGCTCACCCAGCAGAAACATAGAAAGGTGGGAGGAGCAGTAGCAAGCATGAAGTGTCCCCTTTGCTAAGCAGGGTCTGCCCTGGGTTGCATTTGGATGGGAGACTGCATGTGAGTGCTGTCTGCTCTAAGCTATTCCCCTGAGGGGATGGGGCCACAGCAGAGCATCATGATGCAGAAGCTCCCAGGTTCACTCCTTGACAGCATCTCCAAGTAGGGGTGGGAGAGACTCCCTTCTGCCTGAAACCTTGGAAAAGCCCACTGCCAGTCAGGGTAGACAATACTAAGCTAGACAGAACAATGGTTTGACTCGGTAGAAGGCAGCGTCCTACGTCTCCTGTGTTCCTAGGAAGCATAGTAACAGCGCTAGCAAGAAGAAACTAAGGTAGCAATACCAACAGTCAGTCCTATGGTGTCCCTGGCCACTCCATTGCCACACCTATCAGTTACAGTCATACTGCAGACAGTGCCTCCACCCACATTGCTCAGGCACGGAAATCATCAATCTACATGTGGCAGTGGAAAGCCAAGAGGATGTCACAGAATCCATCCATACCTTCTCCTGTGCATAAACACAAATCCATGCACTCTTATATACAAGCAGAAGAGCTCACGGGGTCTCCTCCAGCCCAGGTCTCCATGGCCCAGTGGCTAGGGGCCTTGCATATACATAGTCAGACCCTTCAGAAGAAGGGTTTGAGTCTTGCTGTGATCCAGAGGAATGTACATTGCCAACATTTAAGACACTGCACATAACACAGTTTGTATCAGTGCCTGTGTGAGGGCAACAGTTTGTTGTGTACGGGAGAGAAACGGAGGTCAAACAGACAAGGAAGAATGACCAGCAATCTCATGGGGGGCGATGGTTGGTAGGTCAGAAGGAAAAAACTGAGCAATGAAGAAGGAGATGTGTTCAAATCCCAGCCCTGTGGGGGGTGGGGATGTGATCTCTACAGAGATCCTGCCAGAACCTTGCCCTTTTTCATCCAAAATCCTTGTTTTTAGGCCAGAAATAATGATTTTGGATGGAAAGGGGCAAAGTAGCAGGACCAAAATTCAGGCCACCCACTCCAGAAAACAACACCCTCACTACAGAGGTAGTGAAACAAAAGCAGACATAAAATATGGGAATGGGGCTTCAGCTCAGTGGTAGAGCATCTGCTCCGCATGCAGAAGGTGACAGGTTCATTCCCTGGCATCTCTCTAGAGCTGGGCTGGGAAATACTCTTGCCTGAAACCTTAGAGGGCCGCTCCCGGTCAGTGTAAGATAGTACTCAGCTAGATGGACCAGTGACCAGACTCCGCATAAGCATTCTTTCTGCCTGCACCTCTGTCCAACCCTAGACTGGTTCAGATTAATCTTAGTCTCCTGCTATTCTTACATGCGATAGTGCTGGGATTGCAGTACAAGATGCCACTCAAGGACGTGACAACGCCTTCTCAGCATGTCCTCTAATCACGTGCGTGAAGGGGGGAGCATTGGAATCACCCCTCTGCATGCACGAGAAAACCTTTAGGGATCTTTTTAAATCAAACTTTGTCAAGTATCATGTAAATTGATGGCACAACCTAATCAGTATTACAATCATAACTATCCCTTAATGAATGTTTTCCATCCATCCGCCTGATGGACAGCCTTACCATCAGATGGCCAATTCAAGCAGCAAATATTGCATCCCATTAAATGATGGCAATTAAAAAATAAAAAAAAGAGCAGGGTGGAATTATCATTGGAAATAGTCCCCATTTTGATGCTGTGTCTTTGACGGCAAAATATATTAGACCAGCCAGGACTACCATTTTTGGTTTTTATTCCAAGCTAGGTTGGTTAGAGTGATAAGAGTTGGCTTTTCCCATTCTTGCAGTGTACATTTATGTCAGGGCAATTCTCAGTTGTGTCGGTCATGTGTGCATGTAATGGGTGATGTGGATTAATCTTGATGTCAGCAAAAGGCATCATAATTCACAACAGGGCTGTACAATTTGTGACCCAACAAGATTAATGCAGCCCATCAGTTATGTATAGTGACCTGTGAGCCTGACAGCCTCTCCTGTTTTTGCAGTCACAAGTTGACAAGAGAAACAAGAGGTGGTAATAATAATTAATTATTGTTATTATTGTTATTATTGTTATTGTTATTATTTATTAACTTTATTTGTTAGAAAACATGACAAATTGTTTTCTGGGTGGCTCACAGCACAACATTAAAAAACACCCAGTAAAACACACAAAACACAACAAATCACAACACAAAACAAAAATAATAATACAAACATTTTTAAAACTTTAAGAAATAAATAAATAACTATACAAATATGATGGATATTTATATACTGCTTTTCAATAAAAGTTCCCAAACTTGTTTAGATAGACAGACAGACAGACAGACAGATAAGCTATAAAATGGCTCCCTGTCCCCAAAGGGCTCACAATCTAATAAAATAAAATAAAATCATAGACACCAGCAACAGCCACTGGAGGGATGCTGTGTTGGGGATGGATAGCGCCCTCTCCCTCTGCTAAATAAAGAGAATCACCACTTTTAAAAGGTGCCTTTCTGTTCAGTAAGCAAATAAATATATAAATATATGATGCATTAAGCCCCCACCCTCATCCCACTAAAATGGCAACACAAGTGGCTATACCAGTGGTCTTTATTGCAAGGCCCTGGAGCCAGTCACAGCTGCCATCAACCCTAAGTGTGGCTCCTTACTTGTTTATTAGGTCTGTGTGAAATTTCGGCCAAAGCTGGATACTCCGCACAGCCTTCTGGCGTCATGTGGAGATGACCGTTCTCACTGCACAGAGCTGCGCTGTGCCCAGCACTGTGAGGGCTCTTTTAACTGCAAAATGAAGCCCTCTTGGTCCCCAGTGCCACAAAGAGCACTGGTAAATGCCGTCCATCCCAAGCACTTTCCCCACAGAGCTCTGCAGAGAAAGTGCCGGGAAGGGACTACACTTCCCAGCACTCCATGCATGCTTTCCAAGGTGGAGCTGGGGCTCGACACTAGGGATGTGATCGAAACGTCACTCAGCATCCGAGTTGCGGGCACATCCCTTTAAAACTGAGGGCTTACACAGCCCCTTTAAAGCGGAGGAGAGCAGGTCCATACCTGCTCATCCTCTGGTCAATGCCATTGCTGTCATCCCAGTGCTCCCCACAGCTATGCCCGCACACCGTCGGTGCATCTCCCAGGTGCCCTTGTGCAATGCCAGCACGCACATGGCCTCTGCACATGTGCATGGTTGCTGACCACGCAACTGCCCACCGTGCATGTGCAGAGGCCATGGGCGTGCTGGCATCGCACAGGGGCAGCTAGGAGATGTTCTGCCAGTGCACAGGCATAGCTGGGGGAAGCAGCGGAATTACAGGAATGGCCGTGATTGGCGGAGCAGGTATGGACCTGCTCTCCTCCACTTTAAAGGGGCTGTGCAAGCCCTCATTTTAAAGGGTCGTGCCCACGATCCAGATGCTAAATTGTGTATTGGCACATCCCTACTCAAGAGAGCTCCATTTCTCTTAAAGGGCTGACTCCTGGCTCAGGAAAGTGCTGCAGTGCGCAGAGGTCTGCACGATGGGAAACGGCTCTCGTATTGAAGGGTCTTTGCCTGAGTGACCCCCAGTTGAAAAACAGTGAAGACTAGTGCCTTGTCCTGTTTCCCCCAGGGCTGTTGTTGCTTCTGAATAGTGGGGGACAGGCCATAGGAACCTAGGAATGGTGATGGGTCTTCTACACTTGCCTAGCAAGTGACAATCCCAGACAATAAAGCTATTTCCACGATTGGGAGGTGGGGAGGGCGGGTGGGTTGGGAAGGCTGTGCTGTACCTAACTTCCCCCCAGACAATCTCCTTGTCCGCCTGGCCTCATGGCTCAGCCACCGCATGAGTGGTGCTCCCGGGAGCTGTGCAGCTTGCCGGAGGCCGGGACAAGGTGTCTCGGCCTCTGGGAATCCCACAATGCACTGTCTGCCAGGCATGCTATACTGGGAGGATTCACCTGCCAGACGGGTGCTCTCGGGCTCCCATCTCTGTGTCTGCTCAGGCTACAAGCAGCCCGCGCAAACACATGATCCTGACACCAGGGTTAAGGGCGCACCTTTAATCTCGGCTAAGAGCCAGGGTTCAGCAGGGCAGGAGTGTCAGGATCGGGAGTGACCCCAATGCTGCCCTAGCCTGGGTTAGGCTGCTCATGAGAACAGCCTTCTTTTTTTCTAATCACTCTCCCTCGTGCATCTTATATTTATTTCTGAAAGAGTTGGAAATGTTATTATCCTTATGGACACATAACCAGAGCACCCACAGGCAAGGGAAGGGTACTGGTAGACTGGAGGTAACCTGCGGATATGTCAGTTTCACAAAAGTCTGGAGTGGGGGGAACCCAAAGGAGCCCAAACCCAGAACTGCCCCAGCCCCAGTGTAGCTCAATGGAAAGGAATGTTTGTGGACTCAGAGGGCACTTAACAGACAACAAGGTGGGCAAAGCTAATGGAACTTAGTGGTGAGCCGGGGGGAAGGAGGACCTGAACAGCTTGAAGAATACCCTGTCAGGACCATCACAGCAACTTGAAAAGGGGCTGAGACTGAGCACCAGCGCCACTAGCCACAACAACAAAAACCCTCAGAAAACAGAAAAAAGTCAAAATTGCAGATGAACACCCAGTTTACAGCAGTCACTCCTGTCTTTGTTGCTCACTCACCCCCCCCTCCACTAGTGCTCGTCTGCAGGCTCAGGTAAACACATGCGCACCGGTGTTTTTTTGAAGGTCCTTACTTGTTATATCCTATAATGGATGCATTTCACCCTGGTTTTGACAGAAGCACAACATAAACAAATATAGAATTTATAAAACAAAATCAGCACACTTACTCCCTGTTACCCCATTAATAGAAATGATGCCTATAATTTGCTTGTCCTCTCCATCAAGCCCTCGTTTTTTAAATTCTTCTAACGTACCAGCTGGACTCCAAATTGGTATCAGACCTCTATCCATTCTCGTTGCTCTGAAGGACATCTGGAGGCACCCAAGGGATCCATCAGCCTCCATCCAAAAGCAGCTGCTCTCCTCTCTTGCAGCTAGCCTCACCATGCTTCTGGACATTCTCTGACCCAGTGGACACAGCCTTTGTTCTGTAATGTTTCTATTTTGCATAGTTAATTCCCACTTTCTCTTCCTCCATATAACCAGATAGATCCAGTCTTCCAGGGCTACCTCTTGTCCAGGTGCAAAGGGAATTCATATCAGGATCCACATTTTATTCTTAAATGCTGATGAGCAAATCATTAATTCATTAATCAAAAATCAGATAATTTTGTATCTGGTGGGAATTGAACACATAAGCTTGCTGTTTGCAGTCCAAAGAACTAGGCACAAAGTTGTCTTCTAAAATGGGGCTGGTGGTTAGAATAGAATAGAATAATTAATAATAGTGTTCCTTTTTATTTATTTATTTATTTATTTATTTATTTATTATTTATTTAACACATTTGTATACTGCCCCAAACCCAATGCTCTGGGCAGTTTACAACAAAACAATAAAAACAACAAATAAAAAGGTTAAAACATGACGGCAATTAAAATTTAAAACCTTAAAACTATTAAAAGCACAATTAAAACAGTATCTAATTAAAAGCCTGGGTGAATAAATGCATCTTGACTGCCCTTTTAGAAGTTGTAAGAGATGGGGAGGCTCTTATTTCAGCAGGGAGCGTGTTCCAAAGCCTCAAGGCAGCAACAGAGAAGGCCTGTCCCTGAGTAGCCACCAGATGAGCCGTGGCAACTACAGATGAACCTCCCTAGATGATCTCAATGGGCGATGCTTGACATATTAGGACTTTGTCTTCTCAGGTTGCATTTTGCAGATCTGAAGGTCACTCTTGCTACCTGCCCTTGTGTACACATGAAAATATATTGTGGGGAAGCTTGGGAAGCAAAAGGGTAGGTGTGGGAGACTGCTCAAATAATCAATTGCATGGAACAAAACAAAAAGCATCCCAAAGCTATATGACTATATTAAACAAATATGAACGTATATAATTACAATCAACCTTCCACGTATGTTTCTTGTTCATTCTTTAATATATGTATATACTGGCTTTTAAATAAAGCATTCATAGTAAAGCAAGAATGACAAATACTAAAAGATGACAAAATTTTGATGAAGAAATCAAAAGTACTTAAATGTGCTGTAGCAGCAAACAAGGTTGGAGAGCTGGTCTTGGGGTAGCAGGCATGAATTGCCCCCTTTGCTAAGCAGGGTCCACCCTGGTTTGCATTTGAATGGGAGACTACATGTGCGAGCGCTGTAAGATATTCCCCTTAGGGGATGGGGCCGCCCTGGGAAGAGTATTGGCGTGCACGCATGCAGAAGGCACCAAGTTCCCTCCCTGGCAGCATCTCCAAGGTAGGGCTGAGAGAGACTCCTGCCTGTTCGGCATGTGCATGAACCCAAGTTCGTTGGCACCGAACCAGTTCAGCGCTCCAAGGTGCCGGGGGGTGGAGAGTGGCAAGCAGCACCTTTAAAAGGGGGTCCTTACCTGCTCTGTGCCATTCCATGCAGCTTCCTGCTATGGTGGTGTTCCCAACAGAGGCCATGTGTGTGCTGGCACTGCACTCGGGAGGCGGGAAGCTGCATGGAGCAGGAGAGCAGGTAAGGACTCCCTTCTAAAGGTGCTGCTTGCTGCTCCTCCCACCCGGGGGTGCCTCGGGGTGCCGAACCTGTGCACAGACCTCGGTTCCTGCACATGCCTACTGGAGAACCTTGGAGAAGCTGCTGCCAGTCTGTGTAGACAATACTGAGCTAGATGGACTCAGTAAAAGGCCGCTTCCTAGGTTTCTATCTCACCGAGCTGTGATGTATAGACCTTTCATGCAGTGCATATGATCATGATGTAGAACTGCTGAAAACTCAGTGAGAGACTTGCCGACAACTGTTTGGAATACAAAGCTATTCTGAATTGTTTTGAATACAAACTTATTCATGAGTATGCCAAGACAAGTTTTAAGGGTGACCAATCTGAGGTCTCCTGCTGTTGCTGGACTCCAATTGCCATCACTCCCAGCCACAATTTACTGTGGTCGGGGATGATAGGAGCTGTAGTCCAATAGCACCTGGGGAGCAGTTTTGGATGATGGGAGTTGTAGTCCAGCTGCAGAGCAATTTATTGTGGTTTTGGATGATGGGAATTGTAGTCCAACAGCTGGAGAGCAATTTATTGTCATTATGGATGGTGGGAGATGGAGTCTTCGACAGCTGGAGAACCTCAGGCTGGTCACCCTGGTATATTTTCTGTAACTGATCACTTTCTATTTATATCCATAAAGAATGTTGGCTTCCTGATAACCTGATTGCAATTGAGGGTCCTGAGGTATTGCCTTGTATTACCAGTATTAATTCTGGAGTTCTTCAAACTAGGCCCAGTCTTTTAAAATGTGGCCTGAATCCATTAAACCCAGGTTCCTCAAACAGGGGTCCAGTGTTCCCGCTAAGGCATGCACATGTGTGCGCACGCTCATATTTTTTGATGTCCGCTCAGTGAATTTTAGATCCCACACAGGCTGAATCAGGAAGGCCCCACTCTGAATGCACATGTGCACACAATGCCTTGATACTGCTGCCCAGAACAAAATTCATTCCGCACACAGACGAAAAAAATTAGAGAGAACGCTGCAGGGGTCCCCAGATATACGTGCTGTGGTGGAAAGGCCCTCTCCTTGTCACAGATTGACCTCTGCAAGATTGCAGCAGCCACTGGAGTACATATTTATTTATCGTATTTATTTATCATATTTATATACCGCCTGATATGTGTATATTTAGGCGGTGAATCAATAGGATTGATTCTGGGGAGAGAAAGCCAAGGATTAGCCAAGGTCTGTGGTTGGTAAGGAAAGGAATGTTTCCTTGTTCTCTTTCCCCCTCATCAGACACCCATTTGCAATCTCATTATTATTGTTAATGGCTGACATCCAGACTCAATTACTCTTGAGTAGTCCAATTGAAATTAAGTGGTCCAATAGTCCTACTAAGTCTGGATGTGAGCCACTATTTATAGTCCACTCTTCGACAACAACAAACATCTCAAAGCAGTTTAAAATGCCACCTTGTCCCCAAAGGGCCCACAATCTAGGAAGAAAGAGGGACACCTTCCCCCAAAGGATGCTGGGCTGGGCTGAAGAGGGGCAGTTGCTCTTTCCCAACTCAGTATAAGAGAGCCGCCAATTTGCCCGCTTTGTAGGGGTTGCAGAATACAATTCCCTGCAAGAGACTTGTGTGTGTGTGTGTGTGTGTGTGTGTGTGTGTGTGCATGTGTGTGGGGGGGAAACAATGATTTAAATAGACACACTGCGCACATGTTTCTTACTTGACAAATACATGGTGAGAGTTCGAAGGAAATTGCCTGCGTTGTGTGTGTGTGTCTCCATGAACATACTTAATGGTTGCTTCATTCTTCAAGCTCTGTAAGGATTAGCCTTGCAACCCTAACCCACATACATCTCTTAATAGCAAAGGTGGAGCTGTGTGTGTGTGTGTGTGTGTGTGTGTGTGTGTGTGCGAGAGAGCGAGAGCTGAATGGCTCTGCCTGAGAAAGGCAAAAAGGAAAAAAAAGGCTTTCAGGAACTCGCAGGCTAAAATTGTCGGATTTCCTTGTGCAACTGTTCTGCTCCCCCCAGCTCCACCGCACCACATACACATTTTTTTTTAAACACTGCTAAAGCGCTGGGATGTGTTTTTCCTGCCCTCGAGCATTAGCATCTCGGAGTCTCCTTGGAAATTAGGTAGCCGGCTGCAGAACATTGCCTCATGTTGGAAAAGGGGAGGGAGAGGGGAAGAAAGGACCAGCAGCAGTGACAGCAGAGTGAGCGGCGCAAGGAATTGTCTCCAGATTTTGCAGGCGGCGATGTGCAGAATGCCTGTGGAGGATGACGGCTCTGGAAAGGACCTTGCAGGGAGGAAGGGCTAGCGCGCCGCCCAGCACGTTGCCGGAGCTGGCCAATGCAAAATAAGGTGCACTACTCTGGAAGGATCCGGCACCGTGGGAGTGGCACATGCATTGTGTGTGTGGCTGCGCTGCCTCCCACTCCAGCTGCATCTTGGGGGTGGGTCTTGGGGATTTTGTGGGGGAGGCTGTGCAGTCTCTTCGGTGTGAAATGCTTTTTTGGTTGAAAGAAGAAGAGATGTCACATCAGGAGCTCACCCAGCGGCTGGCAACGGTCATCACTCATGTGGGTAAGGAAAGCATCCTTTTTCGTCCTGTGCTTTAATTCCTCCTCTTTTATACAGAGGTTGGGATCTGTTCCCGGGAGGCTGCGATGATGCCAGGCTTGTCACCCGAAAAGCTGGGAAGCTTTTGTGTGTCAGTGTTACACCTGGGGGGAGGAGGGGGCTGAGTGGCATCATAGCACAGAGCACACAGCCCAGGCCCCCCCCCCAAAGGGAAGCACATCTTCTGGGCATTAAATATGGTTGGCAACGGTGCCACTGAGCAAAGCGGCCACATTTTTGCTGGATTGGATTAATTGTGCTTGCTCCATTGAAGCAAAGTTGATACAACGGGCATTTCTCAGAATATTGGGGCTTACTGTTTCCACTGGCTTCATACGGCATTTGCAGAATGCCTCATTGTGGTGTACGCATCCCTATTTGTTGTAGATGAATTCTAAAAGGGGAAGCCTTTGGGGCGTGCTGAGATGCTAAAACGCAACATGTTCATAGGCGGCATTGTTTCAAACTAAAAATGCAACTGGTTGAAAAATTAAAGCCAATGCAGGTGTGCCTTTTCAACCACCGGTGCTGCTTCTGTGGGGATGGAATACGTGAAGGAGTAGCCCCAACCTTGAATTCTTGATTGATTATTCCTGGCTCCCAGAATGTTGCTCTAATGAGGTTACTGAATGCATATTGTCTTGTAAAGACACGTAATGCTGTTGGCTTGTTGGAAAGGGAATCGTGGCCGGCATATATTATTAGGGAATATAACAGAATTGGAAGATACTGTTGCCACCCTACTGTCTAGTTAAAAAGACATATCACTGTAATACATACCTGTACTACCCTGTTTCCCCTAAAGTAAGACCTAGCCCGAAAGTAAGACCTAGCAGTAATTTCTGATGTACCGCTAATTGCCCTAGTGCATTTTGGGGGGCTAAAATTAATATAAGACACTGTCTTATTTTCGGGGAAACACGGTATAAGGGGTGTGTATGATATTTTGGCTCAGATCTCTTTCTATAGTATTATGAAGAATTTATTTATTTGTACAGCATTTCAGATTGCTAGGACCTGTAAAAACAAATTAAGAATAAAATAGGCCTTGCTCACAGACATAATCAAACCAGGTTTTCCTGCTACATAGAACATGTCTTGCATATATGGGCAGTAGCTTCATTTGCCTAGCTTGAGAAGTGAAGGAAAGGAATTATTGGTTTAAGGGGCCCTAAACAGCCCTTTAGGTGTGCCAAGGGCCTTGAAGGGTCAGACCCACTGCAAGTGGTGAGATGGAAGGACCAGAAGGGAGTACATAGTCCAGATCAGACTGAAGTCAAGGTCCAATGAAGTGAATGAAGGTCAGAATGACTCGAAGAAGGTGTATAGTTGAAACAAGGCAGAGGGACAGGTTCCAAAATGAAGTTGGAGAAGAGGAGGCGAGGGAGTCTGCATGCCTACTCTAGTGACAAATTGCTCAGAATCAGAAAGAGGAATGAAGCCGATGCAACTCTCCGATCGGGCCAACCAGGCCTCGTGACCCAGACCTAGATCACTCGGTCTGACTGATGAGCTGCAGTACCCTCTCTGGCCATTATCTGGGTGGCGCTGCAGTACAACAAAGACCAGGCCAAGAGCTCCCTACCAAAGAGCTGCTGGGGATCCTGCTAAAAGGCTCTTGGAACTGCTGTCAGATGACCTGGTTTGATTCCCCCCTGGACCCTTACGGATCCAAAAGAAACTGGCACACCTAACTGAGACAAGTGCATATGTGGTGAATACCCATTGATTTCTGTGGGGTTTGGGTCTGCTTCAAACCATGTAGAATAAAGAGGCTTGCACGATGTCTTTTACTTTTAAAGAATCCCATCCGGTTTGAAGGGGAATCTGCAAATTTGTAGGAAACGTTTGCCTAGGAGGCTCAGCCTGGCCAGTCTCTCCTCTCAATACAACGGGGATCACTATTGTCTCTCTCTACAAGAAAAAATTCACATGTTTGTCCTTTGTTCAGCACTAAATGACTGCAGCCCCCACCAACCCAAGCAATGACTTGGTTTGGCTGTTTCACACAGGCGCCACAAAAAGAGCTGCCTGTATCTCCTGGCAGCACCTCAAATGCAATATTTCTCAAGTGGGGGCAGTTGCCTGTGAATCCTTGAAGGATAAGAGGATATTGAAAAAGAGGTATGCATATATAATGAATTAAAGAAAATATTTAAAATGACATTTCCTAAGAAGCCAGAATCCTTCCTGCTGGGAATAACACAAGGTGCAATTTCTACAACTAATTTAACAGTTTTAATGTATGCCTCTACGGCGGCTAGAATTATATATGCACAGAAATGGAAGACCAGTGAACTGCCTTCAAAAGAAGACTGGCTGATAAAAATTAAGGAATATGCGGAGATGGCAAAACTTACAGCACTATTAAGAGATCAAAACTTGGAATGTTTTAAAGAAGATTGGAAACCATTTTTGTTGTATCTAAAGAATTATTTTCCTACTATGGACTTGACAGCAGGGTTTGAAATTTAGTAAAAATCGCAGGCTGGTTAGATTAATTATGTTTGTAAGGGTTTGAATTTATGTTTTGAATTATTATTATAGCAAGGGTAAATTTTATAGTTGATGATTCACGAAGAAATGTGAGCGGGAAGTCCACCTTTTTTGTGTGTATTTGTAATGAATGATAATATTACGGTTGTTAAAATTAATAAAAATTGAATTTGGAAAAAAAGAAAAAAGAAAAAGAGGTATGCATGTATGAACCAGCCTTCACTTTCCCATCCTAACTGCATTTTCTTTACCAATGAGAAGGAAGGAAGGAAGGAAGGAAGGAAGGAAGGAAGGGAAGTGGAAGACGACTGGAGTGTGTGTGGTGTGTGTGTCTCATTTTCTTCATGGTGCCAAACTAGCTCAAACTAGTTCAATCAGGTTTTGACTCTTTTTAGCCTCCTCTATGGACAGCAAGAGATTGTTTGTGATCTCCTCACTTCTGAGCAGGGGCGTAACTATAATAGGGCAAGGGGAGACAGTTGTCTGGGGGCCCACTGCCTTGGGGGGCCCCCAGAGGCAAGTCACATGACTGACTCCCCCAGCCGAGCACCCACCCGGGCTTCCTTCAGTTGTATTCATCCTCCGAAATTGATGTGAGTGTCAAGACCTGGAGCTACCAGAACTATATATATGCGTGCATGCTTTTTGTTACCACTATCCAGCCTCATTTAAGATTTCTTTACTTCATGTGCTGAGCTTCAGTGATGGGGGGGGGGCATTTTAAAAATCTTGTCTCTGGGCCCACTCCATCCTTGCTACGCCCCTGCTTCTGAGTCTTTTGCAAGCTCCGTTACTGCCACTGTTAGTACAATGAACCCCGGTATTTGAGTACCTTAAATGCATAGTTTGCAGTCAAAGCTTAGACCAATTGCATTGAATTAGGTTGGATCACCCTTTAGAAAACAGAACCAATATGGAAGAAATTTTAATAGACTTTTAAAAGAGAAAATTTTAATTTTTGTGATGCGACTGTCATGGGCCCCGTCGCCTGTTATGATCTTCTGGAGAGGTCAGGTTACGGTTGCCACTGGCTTGTTTGGTGGCGACCCAGGAACAGGCTTTCTCTGTGGCTGCCCCAGGGCTTTGGAATATGCTCCCTGCTGAAATAAGAGCATCTCCTTCTCTGTTTGTTTTCAGAAAGACCCTCAAGACCCACCTGTTCTCACAGGCTTTTAATTAGAATTAATTTTAATAATTTGTTTTAAAAATTGTTTTATGCTACTGTATTAATTGTTTCATGTATTTTAATCTGTGCTGATTTTTAAATATTATTTTAAATTTTGTACACCACCTAGAGATGTGCATATCAGGCAGTATAAAAATTTGATTTATTGATTGATAAATAAATACATACATAAATAAATAGACTTCAGATTAAGAGGTTGCATGTCATGAATGCCAAAGAGTCAAGCTTGCCTCTGAAGTATGCCAGCTTAGCCATGGTCATGCCTTGTACTTATCTATGCATCTCATGGGTTTTGTACAGTGTTTCCACATGATCTACCATGGACTACTTACATCCTAGCATATCTAGATTGAATTGTCTGTGTATTTGTTGTCATTTAGGGAGAGAAAATGGCCACAGAAGTTGGAGGAGAGCTGGTCTTGTGGTAGCAAGCATGACTTGTACCTCTAGCTAAGCAGGGTCCACCCTGGTTGCATTTGAATGGGAGACCACATGTGAACACTGTAAGATATTCCCCTCAGGGGATGGAGCCGCTCTGGGAAGAGTAGAAGGTTTCAAGTTCCCTCCCTGACTTCTCCAAGATAGGGCTGATAGAGATTCCTGCCTACAACCTTGGAGAAGCCGCTGCCAGTCTGTGTAGACAATACTGAGCCAGATAGAGCAAAGGTCTGACTCAGTATACGGCAGCTTCCTATGTTTCTATACTGATACTGGGAAAATAAAGGGCGGCACAGAAAGAGAGGCATTATATATATATATATGCCCACCCAATCTATATATGCCATATATAGCACTTCTTGTAGGGCTGAAACCTAACAACTGTCCCTCAGCAAGAATCTAATGCTTCTGTGAAAACCAGGCCTGCAGGATTTAATTGGCTGAGTCTGTAGATTAACAGAAGCTTAGCTGATTAATCAGGGATGGCCCATTTTAACTGGTGTAGATGAAAGTTACTGTAACTGGAAGTGGAAAATTTGAATAACTGACTAAAGCATAAGTGATAGTTTGGATTACCAAATAGCAAGCTTCCTCACACTTCTTTTAATATCTCAGAAAGAGGTATTATATTAAGGTCTTAGTAACTGGCAAAAGCAAAATAAAAACAACTGTATTAGAATTAAGATGAATTGATTTGTTTAGGGGGGGTTAGCTGTTTTCTGAGGTACCCATGGGGTTCCTCAGTGAGAAGATCTGTCATGGGGGGAGGTTTCCTAGCAGGCATCTTGCCTACTACGCCTTGTTTCCCCCTTCAGTGTGGTATACTCTAGAGTTCACCTGAGGCTCCTAGGAGGTTCAACAGGCTCAGATGGTGATGCGCATGAACTGAGCACTCTGGGACATGCCTCAGAATCTGCAAAACTCAGCAGTTCCTCAGCAGACAAATCATTTTGGAAAGAGTTCTCTGGGGGCAGAAAGTTTGAAAACCATTAATTAAACAGTTGGTCAATTAATTGAGAGATGCCGAATCAACAAAACCTTTCTTTAATTATTTAAGTAGTGGACAACCCTAGTGAAAATACATTCTTGTACTGCCCTCTTCCCCTTGCTGGATTTTTTAAAACAACAGAACGATGCAAATGCCTTTACCTGGTGTAATTTATGCAGATTGCAGAATTCCACTTTTCTTGGTATGGAAATGGATCACTTTGCAGCAGAATGGTTTTTGGTTATGAACATAAGAAAGCGGAGTTAACCTACTGAGTTAAGACATTTGCCTGTCTAGCCCAGTGCTGTCTGCTCTGGCACGCAAAAGACCCCCAAGAGTCTGAAGTACATGTCTTTCCAGATTATTTTAATGAGAGACTCTAAGGATTGAAGCTGGGACCTCCTGTGTGCAAGCTGTGTGCTCTACCAATCATAAGCCCATTGTTCTGTGGTGATATTTTAACAGAGTGGCCTTAGCTTAGTACATAAACATGATATTTAACTCCCTGCAAACTGGGCAAAAAGACTCCTTTAAAGAGGTAAAAGGTAAAGTTGTGCCGTCGAGTCGGTGTTGATAGCTCTCTTATATTTTGCAGAGGGAAGCAACTATCCTTGTTCAGCCTAGCACAGGAGCTCTCCAGTGGCTGTTGCTGGTTTCCCTCTTGTGATTATTTTTAGATTGTAAAGCCTCTTTGGAACTTAGAACCGAGAAGAGCTGGTCTTGTGGTAACAAGCATGACTTGTCCCTTTTGCTAAGCAGGACCTATCCCGGTTTGCATTTGAATGGGAGACTTCATGTATGAGCCCTGTAGGGTATTCCCCTTAGGGGATGGGGCAGTTCTGGGAAGAGCACCTGCATGCTTGCATGCAGAAGACTCCATGTTCCCTCCATGGCATCTCCAAGATAGGGCTGGGAGAGATTCCTGCCTGCAAGCTTGGAGAAGCCGCTGCCAGTCTGTGTAGACAATACTGAGCTAGATGGACCAGTGGTCTGACTCAGTATAAGGCAGCATTCTGTGTTCCTTTGTTAACCATTTGCTTACTCCTTTTGTTGTGTAAAATGCTTTGAGAACTTTTTTGTTTAAAAGCAGTACATAAGTATTCTAAATCAGGAGTTCCTAACCTTGGGTCCCCAGATGTTGTTGGACTACAACTCCCATCATCCCCAGCCACAATGGCCAAAGATCACTTGTGGTTCAGCAACATCTGAGGACCCAAGATTGTGTGCCCCTGGTCTAAATAAATAAATAAATAAAATTAAATTAAAAAATATTCATGGAGTTACTTTGACCCTTATAAATAACACATTAGGCCTCTTGGGATGAAAGATGAAAAGTATTTATCAAACATTAATGACTCTCCATGCCACCCTTGACTGGTAAGGAAATATATTCATTATCTTGACGCAGCTGACTGTTTTTCTCAAGGTCACAACTTACTCAGTGTTAATGAAAGACAGTAACCCAGTGGGGAAAGTAGGATTTTCAGGCTTTTTATCGAAGAATCTTTACAATCTTCTGTCTTATGCAGAGCACAGTAAGAACAAGGGAAAAGTGAATTTAGTGTAACACAGGAGTTCCCAGCCCATGAGCCCTTTTGGGGCAAGGAACCCACTTATTTCTTTTTCTATGTCAACTGCTTTGAGAACTTTTTTGGGTTTTTAAAGGTAGTATATAAATATCTGCAATTTAATTACTTAATTAATTAAAGTGCTAGAAATGTATTAAAAGCCATTATAAACCCAGAACAACAGGGCAGATTTTGCCTGATGCCAAAAAGATAATAAAGGTGGTGCCAGGGTGCACATTTTGGAAGAGCAAGTTCCAGTCTGGGTGTCACCATGGAAAAGGCCCTCTCTCTGGTGGCCACCCATGCACCTAACTTCAGAGGACAGGAACACTCAGAGAGAGAAGGTGATCCGTCAGATACTCAGGTCCCAAGCCATTAAGGCAGCGGTTCTCAAATCTGAGTCCCCAGAAGTTGTCGAACTACAACTCCCATCATCCCCAGTCACATGGCCGAAGGCCTACCCACCTTAAATCCTGCCCACCAGCATCTATGGTGTATCTTATCTGGCCGGTGCATGGATTCCCCTGCTAACTGGGCAAAGAGGCACCTTTTACCGTGGTGATTCTCTTTATTTAGCAGGGGGAGAGTAACTGGCCCTATCCACCCCCAGCACAGTACTTCCAGTGACTGTTGCTGGTATGTGTTCTATGTTTCTTTTTAGAATGTGAGCCTTTTGGGGACAGGGAGCCATCTTATTTGTTTTATTTCTCTTTGTAAACCGCCCTGAGCCATTTTTGGAAGGGCGGTATAGAAATCGAATTAATAATAATAATAATAATAATAATAATAATAATACTCCAGTGCACACCTTTGTGGAATAGTAGGGCTTCTCCAGGACATTTGCTTTGCCCTACAAGGACAATGGGAATACTTAAAATGTTTTGAACCCACTGTTTCTCCAAGGCATGCAAGGCAGCACATATGGTCTTCTTCCTTCCACCCGCCTTTATCCTCACAACAATTCTCAACCAGGGCATCAACAGGATCACCAGCAAAGCCAACATTAAATCCCTCCAAAGCTTGGATCCATTAAGATTCCAAGAAGCCTTGGAGGGATTTAATGTTGGCTTTGCTGGTGATCCTGTCGATGCCCTGGTTGAGAATTGGAACAACTTGCTCACCAGGGCAGTAGACATGATTACTCCCAAGCGTCCCCTCCGACCCAATTCAAAATTGGCCTCTTGGTATACAGAAGATCTACGGGGGCTGAAACAGCAAGGTAGGTGACTGGAGCGCAAGTGGAGGAAGACTCAACTCGAATCTGACAGACTGCGACATAGAGCACATCTAAAGATCTATGCTCAGGCAATACGTGTGGCAAAGAGGCAGTTCTTTTCTGCCCGTATTGCCTTTGCAAATTCACGTCCAGCGGAGTTGTTCAGGGTTGTGAGGGGATTAGTATCTGCCCCACCCCCCTTGAACCAGAATTTGGAGTCATTGGTTACCCGCTGTGATGTGTTTAAAGAGTTTTTCACAGATAAAATCTCTTGGATTCGGGCTGACCTAGTTGGAGACTCCACAATTAATTTGATGTCTGAGCTGGAGGTGCCCAACAACTCCTCTTATGTGATTCGACTGGATCGGTTTCAGTTTGTGACTCCTGAGGATGTGGACAAGCTGCTTGGATCGGTGAGGCCTACCACTTGTTCTCTTGACCCTTGTCCAACATGGCTTGTTCTATCTAGCAGGGAGGTTGTTGTAAACAGCCTGGTGGATATCATAAATGCCTCTCTCAGGGAGGGCAGGATGCCTCCTTGTCTTAAGGAGGCAATCATTAGACTTCTTCTAAAGAAGCCTGCATTAGATCCCTCAGAGTTGAGCAATTATAGGCCTGTTTCCAACCTCCCATGGCTGGGCAAGATAATTGAGAGGGTGGTGGCCTCTCAGCTCCAGGCGGTCTTGGAAGAAACTGATTATCTAGACCCATTTCAAACTGGTCTTTGGGCGTGCTATGGGGTGGAGACTGCCTTGGTTGGCCTGATGGATGATCTCCAATTGGCAATTGATGCAGGAAGTGTGACTCTGTTGGTCCTTTTGGATCTCTCCGCGGCTTTTGATACTATCGACCATTGTATCCTTCTGGAATGTCTGAGGGTGTTGGGGGTGGGAGGCACTGTTTTATAGTGGTTCTGCTCCTACCTCTCGGATAGATTCCAGATGGTGTCGAATGGAGATAGTTGCTCTTTGAAATCTGAGCTTAAGTATGGTGTCCCTCAGGCTCCGTACTTTCTCCAGTGCTTTTTAACATCTACATGAAACTGCTGGGAGAGATCATCAGGGGATTTGGAGCTGGGTGTTACCAGTACGCTGATGACACCCAGATCTACTTCTCCATGTCAACTTCTTCAGGAGTTGCCATATCCTCCCTAAATGCCTGTCTGGAAGCAGTAATGGGCTGGATGAGGGAGAATAAACTGAAGCTGAATCCAGATAAGACGGAGGTACTTATTGTGCGGAGTCAGAACTCTAGAGACAATTTTGATCTGCCTGTTCTAGATGGGGTCACACTTCCCCAAAAGGAACAGGTTTGCAGTCTGGGAGTACTTCTGGATTCACACCTCTCCCTGGTTTCTCAGGTTGAGGCGGTGGCCAGGGGTGCTTTCTATAAGCTCTGGCTGATACACCAGCTGCGCCCATTTCTCGAGATCAATGCCCTCAAAACAGTGGTATATCTGTTGGTAACCTCCAGACTTGACTTTTGTAATGCACTCTACGTGGGGCTGCCTTTGTACATAATCCGGAAACTTCAGTTGGTTCAGAATGCGGCAGCCAGGTTGGTCTCTGGGTCATCTCAGAGAGACCATGTTACTCTTTTACCGATGGAGTTACACTGGCTGCCAATAGGTTTCCGGACAAAATGCAAAGTGCTAGTTATAACTTACAAAGCCCTAAACGGCTTAGGCCCTGGGTACCTAATAGAGCGTCTTCTTCGTTATGAGCCCCACCACCCATTGAGGTCATCTCAGGAGATCCATCTCCAGTTACCACCAGCTCGTTTGGTGGCTACACAGAAACGGGCCTTCTCGGCTGCTGCCCCGAGATTGTGGAATGCGCTCCCTGCTGAGATATGATCCTCCCCATCTCTGGCAATTTTCAAAAAACACCTGAAAACCCTTATTTTCACCCAAGCTTTCCCAGCTTCCTAAATTGTGGGGGCTTTAATATCTGGTTTATTTTAAAATTCAAAACCCAATTTCAGGGTTTTTAATCACTGTAATTATTTAATTGTTGTTTTAAAATGTTTTTAAATTGTTAATTGTTATGTTGTTGTTTTAAATTTGTTTTAGCTCTGTACTGTTTTAGTAGTGTGTTTTAATTGTAAACCGCCTTGAGCCATTTTGGAAGGGCGGTATACAAATCAAATAAATAATAATAATAATAATAACAACAACACTGTAAGGTAGAACAGAACTGTGGTCTCAGGTCACCCATAAGCTGAGTGGGGATTTGAACCTGGATCTCCACCATTCTAGTCCGATGCGCTAAACGCTAGTGCCTGGTTTTCAGGCACCTGAAAAGTGATTGCTAACCTGAGATTGTGTCCTCCGAGGCTGTCAGAGGAGACTGACCAGGAATTTTCTTTGTTTACTGAACTCAGTCCTCATGTTAATTGGGTGTGGGGTGGGGCGGTCCTCAGTCTCATCCTCATAACAGTCATAAATATCATGAGCTGATGTTTTCCGGTATCAGCAAGGGCTCATCTGAGATACAATGTGGAAA
Source organism: Hemicordylus capensis (assembly GCF_027244095.1). Classification (NCBI taxonomy): domain Eukaryota; kingdom Metazoa; phylum Chordata; class Lepidosauria; order Squamata; family Cordylidae; genus Hemicordylus; species Hemicordylus capensis. Next base: position 346,689,976 of record NC_069659.1, on the reverse strand, counting down.
AGGCACACATTTTATGCAAGAACGGAAGGCATTTATTTTGCAAAGTCTTTCTTTCCCCCTTTGTCTGGACCAGTCGCTTGCATTTTTAAATAGTGCTCTAATAATACACATATTGTGTCCCCCCCCCCTCTTTTTGCCTAAATAACACATTCGGCCATGAATCATGTTATAGCTGAATCAGCACCAGCTTATAAAGGTCAGGAAAAAGAGCACCTTATAGTGGCTGATGTGATGTGTTTGAAAAGGCCATTTCAGAGTAGTGGAAAGCGCAATTTTACAAGCGCACATTTCATCATATCTATCACAGGCCCCATCCCTCCCAGCAATTCTGTAATTGCATAGAATTCACTGCCACATGGTGCAGTGATGGCCACTTGCTAAGATCAGGAGTAGGAACTGACCTTCAGTCTTTTGTGGTGCAGACTCAAGATCTCTTAACAATTAAGGCATGATGAATCTGCAGCAAGTGATCTTGAGTATGCATTATTACATCTTATATCTAAAAGTGGTCGTTATCTGCAGGGGTTCCATTCTCCACTGCAACCATGAATAACGGAACCATGGATAATGAGGCATTAAGGCAATGGGAATCGGGGGGTGGGTAGGTTCCTGGTTGCTGGAGAAAAGGATGGGAAATGGTGAAAAATAGCAGGGGGGGTCAAAATCAAGTGCCCTACTGTGCTCTGAGGGTCTCCAGGTGTCCAGGAACACCCCTACCCCGAAAGACCCAAAGCCACCATTTTCCCATGAAAAATCACAGAAAAATGTGTGTGCGTATTTTTAAAATGAGCCACAAAATGGCTCCTTTCCTCAAAATGGTGGCCATAAATGATCTTGGCGGTCATTCCCGGTCACCTCGAAACTGTGGATAGGTGGAAATCGACTCTTTTTGTTTGCATATACTGAGGTTGGGTGTCAATTGCCCAACTGTGGATACGTGGAACTGCAGGCAAGAGGTGAAGGTACTGCGTATAGCGAGGAGGTCCACCTGTATTTCCAAAAGAGCTGGAAGTGTTGTGGTCCTTATGAATGCATAACTGCCCTGAGCCATTTTTGGAAGGGCGGTATATAAATCAAATAAATCAGTAATAAATAATAATTATAATGGGATCACCTGTGGATGACAGGGAGTTCCTGGCAGACTTGAGGTAAGAACAGAAGAACAGCCCTGCTGGATCAGGCCCAAGGAAGCCCATCTAGTCCAGCATCCTGTTTCCCACAGTGGCCCACCAGATGCCTCTAAGAAGCCCACAGGCAAGAGGTGAGGGCATGCCCTCTCTCCCTCTTGCTGTTGCTCCCCTGCAATTGGTATTTAGACAAGGGATGGCAGAAGGGCCACAGATACACTGGTTTCACAGAAATCTTAAGGCTGCCTTAGCACATAATGGGAAACGGCAGGTCCAATGGTGAAAAAAACGAAATAAAGTGCCCTACGTACCGTGCTCCGTGGGTCCAGTGGCCCTGCGATTTGCCCCTATTCCCCCTGCTGCACTCCCAGACAATCTGATCTGGAGTCTAGGAGACTGGAGGAGGGGGGACTGCCTCTGCGGGCTTCCTCCTTCTCATGAGGGACAGCCGCAGCAGCCAATCAGGGACGGAGAGAAGGAGGAGGTCCCTGCCCTCAGTTCCGGTTCTAAGCAGTGGCAGCCTTCAGATGACACGTCATCGCTTTCTAATCGCAGTTTTAGTCACCAAAACCAAAGAGGAACTGAGGGTGATAATTCAGGTTTTGTGGTTGTTAACCTTGGGTTGCTTTTCTCGCAGAACCGCAGGTTCCCGCATTCAGACGACCACAATCCTGAACCTCTGGCATGGTTGCCTTCGGTTCAGTGAGATGACTGAAGGTGGCCTAAGAACAATTCCCTAAGGAGACCAAAAATCACCCACACTGCCCCAATGTAACTCAAATGAGTGGAATGTCCACTGACTCCGATGTTTACCGAATCGGATGCTGCCCAGCTTTCCCACAGGAATCCGCTTAAATTCAACATTATCTTAATAACTGTTGATGTATTCATAACCTTGGGCGCCCATTTTGTACCCCATCTTGGTTGTGCTCAGGGCACGCACCCCTCACCACTCCACTCTAGTTCTACTTTTGCCACAGACGAAAAGGAGGTACATCAAAGGGAAGCCAAGAGCTCTCCATTCCGAAGCCAGCCAGGTGACATGTCATGGGTGAGAATGGCCAGCTTCTGAACATGCAATGTGCCCAACTCCATTGGGTCATTTACATGTGGCTCGTTCAACTGGGGGTGGGGACTGAGGTGAAATAAACTTGCACAGCAGGTCTGATTCAGCCTTTTAGTTTATCGCCTCCACTGTAGGGGAAGGCAAAAGGCTTCCTCCATCCTATTTCACTGGGCATCCTTTCACAGCATCCTTCCTGATGCCGAGTTAGTTACATAGGCAGCCTTCAGACATAACGGGGAACCCGAGGAGAACTCAGGTTTGCCCACCGTGTCATCCGAATAATCAGAACCATGGTTCCCAGACCAACCGTGGTTACAATTTCGCCACCAAACTTCGGAATGAACCCTTGGTCTGCAGTGTCGCCCAACTGAGGGTCCATTCCCTCCTCCGTGTTGTCTGGATTGGGATTTTATCCCAAACTGTAGTTAACGGAGGAAGCTCCTCTCACGGGCTTCCTTCCCATTGGCTGGCGCAGGCTGTCTTTCCAGTGTCTGAGGAAGCCCGCCCAGCCAGTCCTGCCCCCGTTTCCGGCTCCCAGACTGGGACTGTGATCATCTGGGAGCACGTGGGGATGGAGGCGAACTGTGGGTCCTTTGGACCCGCGGTTTGCTGTTATGTGTGAAGAGGGCTTAACTGTCCTTTATTTTACAGGTTCAGTCAATGAATGAAACATGGTCAGGCACGTAACTAGTACTGGGGAGGGGCTGCCGCTGACTGGGAGAGCATCTGCTTTGCATGCAGAAGGTCTCAGGTTCAATCCTTGGCAGCATCTCTAGTTAGGGCTGGGAAAGATTCCTGCCTGAAGCCCTGGAGAGTGGCTGCCAGTCAGTGTAGTCTGTGCTGAGCGAGATGGAACCAATGGTATGACTCAGCATGAGGCAGCCCAGCTTCCTATAGGCCATTGTACTTGAGCCCACAACAATGTTGGCTTTGGAGTCTGTTCTCCAGGTTCTGCCTTTGTTCCAAGCATGACTCGTCATTTCCGTCTGTGTGGTTGCAAGATCCCCTGAGGATCAAGAGTGGAGCCTGTGAGTTAAAGGGGTGGGGTCTCATAAGATGGGGGTGGGACCTGATCCGATGAGTGGAGCCTACTGTGAGCAAGGGACAGAGCCTGGCTGTTCCTGGTGACTCAGGGTGGAGCTTGAGGTGACCCTAATAACAAGAGCTCTCATTAAGTCAAGCACAATAGCCTGCCCCCTTGGTTCTTACTCCTCCTGCAGCCCCTGAGAAAGAAGATCCTGTATTTGCCTGAATCCAAGACTAGTTTTCTTCCACGTGCCTTGACGTTAGAAATTGGGGGTTCATCTTAAATTCAGAATCCTCTTCCTTTGGGGATAAATATATTATATCCAGATATGACTTGTATTTAAGGGGGTTGTCTTCAATTTGAAGTTGTCTTCTATTCAGCCCCTGGTAGCGCAGTGGTAAAACTGCCACCCTGTAACCAGAAGGTTACAAGTTCGATCCTGACCAGGGGCTCAAGGTTGACTCAGCCTTCCATCCTTCCGAGGTCGGTAAAATGAGTACCCAGAATGTTGGGGGCAATATGCTAAATCATTGTAAACCGCTTAGAGAGCTCCGGCTATAGAGTGGTATATAAATGTAAGTGCTAAATATGGTAGAACTCTGAAACTTTAGGTCAAACCCTGAGAGCTGGCAACCTTCTTTCCTTTGTTTACTTTTCAGTTCCATCCCTAGTGGTGGAACATAAGGACCTCATGGGGATCTGCCTAATCTAGGACAGGGCTGACCAACCTAAGCTTTCCAGGGGTTCTTGAACTACAGCTCCCATGATCCCCAGCCCATTGCAGCAGGGGATGATGGGAGCTGCCTTCCAACAACAGCTGGGGAGGATTGGCCATCCTTGAGGGCTGCACAATCTCAGCCCTCCTGAAGGCGTTGGACCACAACTCCCATCATCCCAGATGATTGGCCACTGTGGATGATGGGAGTTGTAGTTCAAAAACAGCTGGAGGGCTGAAGTTGTGCAGCCCTGATCTAGTAGAGTCTGACCCCTGATCTCACTCAGGGATAACATTTTCAAAATCAAAACTTGGGTAAGAAGGGCTGACACACAGATCCAGGCAACTGGCAGAAGGACAAACTTGGCAGTCAAGCAAGGAATCTGGTGCCTGCAGAGGCATCTGTGAATTCTTTTTTCCCCTTCTCTACAGACATAGTATTCTTAAAAATAACAGCCATCGTTTCATCCTTCCTTTCTCCTTGCCAGCATCGAGGAGGAGAACCCTCTCACTTCATTTACTGGTGTTTATTTTTGCCCCTTTCTCTTTGGTGAATGGGTGGGTGTGAAGCTATTATTAAGAAAAAACCCAGTTGCTCTTCCCTGCACAGATTGCAGAGATGAGAAAAATAACCATCAGTTGCAATTAACACCCAGGGCTATTTTACCACACATTTGTTCTTGGGCAGTTGAGGTTTTTTTGGGTTTTTTGCAGTGGTTCGGCATCATTAATACTGACTTTCCAAGACTTTTTGGTAAGAAAATTGGTTGGAATTAAAGTTAAGATCCTTGATACAGAGGGTCTCAAACTTGGGTCCCCAGATGTCACTGAACTACAACTCCCATCATCCCCATCCACAATGGTCAAAGGCCATTGTGACTGTGGATGACGGGAGTTGTAGTCCAGCAACATCTAGGGACCCCAGTTTGAGATTGCCTGTCTTGTCACTGAAAAATATAGGGAAGAAATATTAGGAAAAACATCTGCAAGAATAGCTTCCGTTGGAGTGGGCAACCTCCTGGGTCAGCAACCAGTTTTGAACAGTGGCCATACTTTGAAAGGCCAAGAGTGCTGGCTTTGCTCATTGGCATCTGTTCGGCCACTGTGGGAAGCGGGATGCTAGCCTAAACAGCCATTTGGTCTGACTTAAAGCCTGCAGAACTGTTTGTGTGTTTGTTTGTTTTACTGGGCAGAAAAAGCTCCATTTGTTTGGGGGACAGACCAGTGCTATCTTTAAAACGTCTTCGCTTGGAAATTGCAAGGTTGCACCTGAATACCACCATTGTTTACAGTCTTTTAAGTACAGCTGAGCTATTGTTTCCCTTTGCTTCTGTAAGCAGGTTTGTGCAATTTTGCGCCAAGTTACACCTTGCTCACAGTATATGCACACTTCCTCGCTTTTTGATTAGTGGTTATTCTTTGCAGTATAAACACGGGCTTGACAGTTTTTATTAACTGTGCTGCATCTGTGCACCCCAGATCTGCTTGGGTCTCCTAAGATCTTGTTTTATGCATCAGTTATTTCTTCTCAACCCAGGAGCAAAGCCCTACAATGTAGGTTCCAGCACCACCCAATCACTGCTGGTACTGAGAGTAAACAATGATCTCAGTTAAATCCGTCATCTCAAAGCAGTGACTCATCGCAACTTCAGATGCTGAGTCATCGTCCCATCTGATCTGAGCTTATGTCTCAAAAGACAAGAGACATTTTATGTTCATCAGGCACACTGTAGAAGAGTTAGTAGGGTGTTAATTTGAAGAGAGAGAAAAACCAGGATGTGGAGGAGAGCTGGTCTGGTGGTAGTGAGCATGAATTGTCCCCTTGGCTAAGCAGGTTCTGCCTTGGTTTGCATTTGGATGGGTGACTACATGTAAGCACTATAAGTTTAGGGGATGAGGCTGTAGCTCATTGGAAGGGCATCTGCTTGCATGCAGAAGGCCCTGGATTCATTCCAGGTCATCTCTAGGTAGGGCTGGGGAAAACTCCTGCCTGAAACCTTGGCGTGCTGCTGCCAGTCAGTGTAGACAATACTGAGCTAAATGGACCAATGGTGTGACTCGGTATAAGGCAGCTTCCTATGTGTTCCTATGCTCCTTGCACCTTTAAGTTGGCTAGTGACTATTGTCCTGGCATTTTGGGTTGCTGTTAAAAGTACGAGAACACAGCCAATAAGAAAAGGTGGTTGCTCTGCAACTCTGGTCCCCAACCTTGACTGCCAGATGTTTCTGGACTACAACTCTCATCATCCAGCCACTGTAGCTGGGGATGATGGGGGTTGTAGTCCAGCAACATCTGGTTCCCAGAGTTGGGAACCCTTGCTCTACAGGAAGGAAAAAGCATGCAACCTAACCTATTTTAAACAACCTAAAGTACTTAGGTTGGCGTTTTGCTCATGGATAACAGAGATTTCAGCCTGGGGAAGGCAAAATTCGCAGTAAAATTCAATGGCCCACTCTGTTGGATATATTCGCGATTATATTGCCAAATGCTGTAACTTAAGAGCATTTGTTGTGGTTAAAGGTAAAGTTGTGTTGTCGAGTCAGTAACGACTCCTGGCTACCACAGAGCTCTGTGGTTGTCTTTGGTAGAATACAGGAGTGGTTTACCATTGCCTCCTCCCGCGTAGTATGAGATGATGCCTTTCAGCATCTTCCTATATCACTGCTGCCCGATATAGGTGTTTCCCATCATCTGGGAAACATACCAGCTGGGATTTGAACCGACAACCTCTTGCTCCCTAGGCAAGTTGCTTCCCCACTGGTTACTTAATAATAAATGGGGTTTATGTCTCCATACCCTCCGGAATTTAGGGTAGCCCCCGGATTTTGGCTCCTGCACCTGGCTGCTAAATTCCACCCAGATTTACATGGATTTGAAATGCACTGCCCGGATTGCCCGGATTGCCCGGATTTTACTCTGGATCTGATCACATGGGAGGGCAGAGAAGAAGGGGAAAGTATACAAATCTGTCAAATAAATAAAATGCAAATTAGGTCCTCATAATTTGCATTATATGCAGATTAGGCCACCCAGATTTGGGAAGGTTGAATAAAGCCACTCTATTGCTGGGGCACTTCAATGCCTCCAGCCACCTCTGACCTCCATCCTCCCTGCCCCCCTGAGGTGAAGGTTGTGACCCTTTTTGGTGAAAATGTTAAGATCTGTCCAGGGCTTGTGTCATTTAAGATCTGTACAGCTGAGTTTACCACACACGCTTGAACCCCAGTGAGATTTATAAGTTCCACAAACAGAACCAGAGAGATGGTTTTAGTCTTGCTAAATTATTATAATGCAGCCAAATACAACCTTAGCCAGGCAGTTGCTTCTTCCTTACTGTCACAAGGGTTCAATTTGCAATAGAGAGGAGGGGAGGGGATGCTTAATCCTTCTCCTGAAACCATTCCCCTCTGCCAGGCTGCTCTTTTGCCCATGGGGTCCCAGATCTGGGAGAGCTGGTCTTGTAGGCAAGCATGACTTGTCCCCATAGCTAAGCAGGGTCTGCCCTGGTTGCATCTGAATGGGAGACTTGATGTGTGAGCACTGCAAGATATTCCCCTCAGGGGATGGAGCTGCTCTGGGAAGAGCAGAAGGTTCCAAGTTCCCTCCCTGGCAGCATCTCCAAGATAGGGCTGAGAGAGATTCCTGCCTGCAACCTTGGAGAAGCCGCTGCCAGTCTGTGAAGACAATTCTGAGCTAGATAGACCAATGGTCTGACTCAGTATATGGCAGTTTCCTATGTTCCTATCTGCATGCCAGCATGGTGTAGTTGTTAGAGTGCTGGACTAGGACCGGGGAGTCCCGAGTTCAAATCCCCATTCAGCCATGATACTTGCTGGGTGACTCTGGGCCAGTCACTTCTCTCTCAGACTAAGCTACTTCACAGGGTTGTTGTGAGGAGAAACCTAAGTATGTAGTACACCGCTCTGGGCTCCTTGGAGGAAGAGCGGGTGGGGTATAAAATGTGAACAATAAATAAAAATAAATAAATTTGCAAGGTGAGCCTGGCTGGATACATTTAAAAAGATTCTCCCGATTTTCAGGCTTGAGCTATGCAATCCAGTAGCATAGGTCCTCCTCTGAATTTCTTACTTGACAAGTCATTTAGGCATTCCCAGCATAACTCTAGCATCTCAGGGCTTAAGCAGTGGTTAGCCCACGGCTTTTCGAGTGCTGATCCAGATCTTAAAATCTTCTGACACAGGCTTCATGGGCATGATGGTGAGTTATGTAGAACAGGCAGTTGCCAAGGGAAACCCAGTGCCTGCTGCTGCTCCCTTCTTCCACTCCAGGGCTGTGAGCTGAGTGGCTTTCCATTTACTGGGGTGGGGATGAATCCTTTGCAACTACACCGTGCGCGGCAGCTGTTTTTCTGGCTGAGAGAGAGGATGCACAAGACCACCGGCATGAATGTGCCAGCAGCAGCCATAGCAACTGCTTCCAGCTCTGGTAAGATCTAATTTGTATCACAGTGTTGGGCGCTTGCAGCTCTAGGGAAATGCAGGCAAAATGGAAAGGGGTCAGAAAAGATCTAAAGGGATGGTAAGCGTGTGTGTGTGTGTGTGTGTGTGTGTGTGTGTGTGTGTTTTCTGCGACTGTACTGTGAACATGTAGAAATTAATACCAGGCACAGAACGGAGCATCCTCTCTGCTTTCATTGTTAAAACAGTCCTTAAGAACTAGAAACTTAGGACTCCAAGACTATAGGCACGATAGACTAGGCTAAATCTAGTGCAGGGGTCAGCAACTCCTGGCTTGCGTGCCAAGGGTGGCACGCAAGGTGATTCTGTGCGGCACACAAAGAAAGTGTGCCATGCAGAGTGTGCCGCTGGTGAGGAGAGCCAGTCTTGTGGGAGCAAGCATGAATTTCCCCCTTTGCTAAGCAGGGCTTGCCTTGGCTTGCCTTCGAATGGGTGACGACGTGTGAAGGGTGTTTGCTGTAAGACATTCGCCTTAAGAGAGGGATCCATAGCTCAGTGGCAGAGCATCGGCTTCGAATGAAGAAGGTCCCAGGTTCAGTCCCTGGCAGCATCCCCAGGAAGGGCTGGGAAAGGCTCCGGTCTCCTGGAGAGCCACTGCCAGTCAGGGTAGTAGTAGACAATGCTGAGCGAGATGGACTGATGCTCCGAATCGGCAGAAGGCAGCTCCGTATGGTTCTGTGAGAGACCGAGGAAGCGTGTGGCCTCACTCCTGATGTCAACATGAAAGAGACCACGGGGGGGTGGCGGGGAGCCATCCTGGCTCTCTCTTCCATCTCTAATGGCAGCTTGCTGTGCAGGAATGAGCAGGTGATTTTCTTCTGGGCTTGGAATGAAATCTGAGTGCCTGCAAATTGCTGCAAGTCAGAATGAAGGCTGTTAAACCCCTGCCAACTGAGCAAAGAGGCACCTTTTATTCTTTTATAATTTTAGATTGTGAGCCCTTTGGGGACAGGGATCCATCTTATTTATTTATTTGTTATTTCTCTGTGTAAACTGCCCTGAGCCAATTTTGGAAGGGCGGTAGAGAAATTGAAATAAGTAAGTAAGTAAGTAAGTAAGGTGGGGGAGCGCAACTGGCTCTATCCAGTCACAGCACAGCATCCCTCAGGTGGTTGTTTCTGGTGTTTCCCTTGTGTTTCTTCTTAAATGGTGAACTCTTTGCGGGCAGAAAACCATCTGTCTGTCTATCTATCTATCTATCTATCTATCTATCTATCTATGCACACCAGATTGGAAACTTTTGTTGAAAACTGGTATATTATTTCTTGTTTACACAGTCAGACAGGTGTTAGTGACTGGTTTGTTTGATCCAGACATCGAGTCTTTCCCAAGGACTTGGGATGCCAGAATTTTATTGTCAATACTGTTGTTATTATTATAGATATCGTCTCAGAATATAGGCTGTTCCCAGTAAAGCTGCTTTTTGTAATGGGCTGATGGTGATTTTCTGTGGCCCCTATGGTGGTGAGGTGCTCTTCAAGTTGTTTTAGAATTGCACCTAGGGCGCCAATTACTACTGGGATTATTTTAGTCTTCTTCTGCCACAGCCTTTCAGTTTCAATTTGTAGATCTTTGCATTTTGTTATTTTTTTCTATTTCTTTTTCTTCTATTCTGCTGTCACCTGGTATAGGTATGTCGATTATTTTAACTTGTTTTAAACTTGTATATTATTATTATTATTATTATTAGTAGTAGTAGTAGTAGTAGTAGTAGTAGTAGTAGAAGCAGCAGCAGTAAGCTCCATTATATTAGAGGGGCCAGTTTAAAATGCTGGCAAGCCCACTCACTCCCTTGTACATCAGGAATCATTACAAAAGCATAACAGTCTGCAGATACGAAGGAGACAGGACTGCAAGAGAAACAGAGTGGTTGCTTCATGTCTCTTTCTCCCCTCTCACTGCTAACTTCTAGAAGAATACAAGGGCTGCCCCTTGGCACTGCCTGTTTCTCTGCCCTCTCTACATCATTGGCTATCAGGGGTGGATGTGAGGAAATCCAACACATGATGAAATCACCTTCTGTAGTGTTTTATACTGGCTGTTACCACCACAATGACTATATATAGGCCGCTTTGCAACTAAGGTTCTCAAAGTGGTTCACATAGAAAAATAAGACAGTTTCCTGTCCCCAAAGGGCTCACACAATCTAAAAGGAAATATGAGGTATATAGGAACAGAGGAGGCTGCCTTCTACAGAGTCAGAGACCCTTGGTCCATCTAACTCAGTATTGTCAACACAGACTGGCAGCGGCTTTTCCAAGGTTGCAGGCAGGAATCTCTCCCAGCCCTATCTGGAGATGCCAGCGAGGGAACCTGGGACCTTCTGCATGGAAGCAGGCAGGTGGTTTTCTCAGAACGGGCAGCAGCCCCATCCCCTAAGAGGAATATCTTACAGTGCTCACATGTAGGCACCAGCAACAGCCACAGGAGGCTGTGCTGGGGCTGGACAGGGTCAGTTGCTCGCTGCTAAATATAAGAGAATCACCATTTTAAATGGTGCATCTTTGTTTGCTTAGCAACAAGAGAGATGATATGAAGCTGCTTTCTACTGAGTCAGACTCGATCCATCTAGCTCAATATTGTCTGCACAGGCTGGCAGCAGGTGCCCAGGATTTCAGGCAGAGATCTTGCCAATATCTACTTGCAGGAAACTGAACCCGAGACTGACGGATTGTATGCAAAGCTGGTTCCCTACCCCTGAACTATGGCCTATAGCAGCAGCAACTGCTGTGTGCATTTGTAATGCCCACCCTGGGAGCACCCAGCTATTCAAACATACTGCCTATTAACAGCCTTGTCTCATAACCTCAATGATGCTTAAAATGATACTTGTAAAAAATGCTTGGCTCTGAAGCCAGTATGGGGTTGTTCTGGCTAAATTTATTTAGCCAGAACAGCCAGATTTGCGCCTTTGCTAATCAAAAACCTCCCCAAGGAACAAAAAAGGAGGACTGTAAATATCCCTTTCCAAGGATTACAAAGATGATACCTCCTACACATTTAAGGCTACTGAAGCTTTTTCATTTCTAAAGTAGGAACATAGAGACATAGGAAGCTGCCATATACTGAGTCAGACCATCGGTCCATCTAGCTCAGTATTGTCTAAACAGACTGGCAGCAGCTTCTCCAAGGTTATTATTTATTTATTTATTCGGTTTTTATACTGCCCTTCCAAAATGGCTCAGGGCGATTTACAATTAAAAACAAAACCATTAAAACCAATAACAGTTAAAAGAGAAATATAAACAATATAAAACATCAATTCACAATTAAAACATCATGAAAAACAATTAAACAATCAGAACAATAAAAAAACCCTGAAAAGCAGGTTACAGCATTAAAACAGTTAAAACTAATTAAAAACCCTGGAAGGCCAGGCCAAAGGGCTCTCCTGACAGACAGTAATGATCTCAAATTATGCATTTCTGCCAGGAGTGCATTCCACAGCCCAGGAGCAGCTACAGAGAAGGCCCGCCTCTGAGTCGCCACCAGACGAACCGGTGGTAACTGGAGACGGACCTCCTCAGATGACCATAATGTGCAGTGGGGATCATGTAGAAGAAGGCGCTCTCTAAGATAACTCGGACCCAAGCCATTCAGGGCTTTAAAGCTAATAACCAGCACTTTGTATTTTGCCTGGAAACATACTGGCAGCCAGTGTAACTGTTTCAAAACAGGCAAAATATGGTCTCTCCAGGTTGCCCCAGAGACCAATCTGGCTGTCGCATTCTGAACTAACTGAAGTTTCCGGACTACGTACAAAGGCAGCCCCACGTAGAGCGAGTTGCAATAGCCAAGCCGGGAGGTTACCAGCTGATGACCACTGTTTTGAGGTCATCCTCTTCAAGGAATGAGTGCAGAATCAGCCGAAGCTGATAGAAAGCACTCCTGGCCAAGGCCTCCACCTGAGATAGCAGCCTGAGGCCTGGATCCAGGAGTACTCCCAGGCTGCGCACCTGCTCCTTCTGGGGGAGTGTAACCCCATTCAGCACAGGAAGGCAGCCCCACGTAGAGTGAGTTGCAATAGCCAAGCCGGGAAGTTACCCAGCTGATACACCACTGTTTTGAGGTCATCCTCTTCAAGGAATGAGTGCAGAATCAGCCGAAGCTGATAGAAAGCACTCCTGGCCAAGGCCTCCACCTGGGATAGCAGCCTGAGGCCTGGATCCAGGAGTACTCCCAGGCTGTGCACCTGCTCCTTCTGGGGGAGTGTAACTCCATCCAGCACAGGAAGATCTAACACACCCCTCAGATTCTGAGCCCCCACAATGAGCACTTCCATCTTGCTTGGATTCAGCTTCAATTTGTTCTCCCACGTCCAGCCCATTACTGCCTGTAGGCAGGAATTTAGAGAATGAGTGCCATTTCCTGAAGATGAAAAGGAGAAGTAGATTTGGGTGTCATCAGCATACTAATAACATGCAGCACCAAATCTCTTGATGACCTCACCCAGCAGTTTCATGTAGATATTAAAAAGCATTGGTGACAGAGTGGAGCCCTGAGGGACTCCATATAACAGCTCCCATTTTGAGGAGCAACTGTCACCAAGCTCCACCATCTGGAATCTACCCGAGATATAGGAGCAGAACCACTGCAAAGCACTGTCTCCTATCCCCAACTCCCCCAGGTGATTGAGAAGAATACCATGGTCGATGGTATCAAACGCTGCCGAGAGATCCAGAAGAACCAGCAGAGGCACACTCCCTCTGTCGATTCTCCGGTAAAGGTCATCCATCAGGCCGACCAAGGCTGTCTCAACCCCATTCCATAGCCAGCAATAAAGCCAGTTTGAAATGGGTCTAGATAATCAGTTTCCTCCAAGACTGTCTGGTGCTGGTCGGCCACCACCCTCTCAATCACCTTACTCAACCAAGGGTGATTGAAGATTGGCCTGTAACTATCCATCGCTAAGGTGTCCAGGGAAGGCTTCTTTAAGAGTGGTCTAACCATTGCCTCCTTCAGAAAAGGAGGCACCCTCCCCTCCCTCAGTGATGCATGTAGGATATTAACTAAGCCATTTAGCACCTAGGTTGCAGGCACAGATCTCTTTCAGACCTGTCTTGGAGAAGCCAGGGAGGGAACGTGGAACTTTCTGCTCTTCCCAGAGCGGCTCCATCCCCTGAGAGGAATATCTTACAGTGCTCACACGTCTAGTCTCCCATTCATATGCAACCAGAGTGGACCCTGCTTAACTAAGGGGACAAGTCATGCTTGCTACCACAAGACCAGCTCTCCATGAAGTGATTCAATACCAGTGTGGCTACACAAGAGCTGACAACAAGATGCAGAAGTTACATATAAAAACCTAAGGTGGAGAGAAAAGGTTATATGAGAAAAATGGCTTCAATTATTGTTTGTCATTGCAAGCTCACAGGAGGCATATGATAAATTACTCTACATTCCAATAAGTTTAAGAGACTGACCAAGTCTAAATTACTAGTCTTTCCCATTGTTTTATAAATCGTTTTGTGTTTGGGGCAGTTTCATCTACAGTAGTACAGTAAATTTCATCCCTGTGTTCCTAATTGTTATTTGCAGGAGAGATAAGCAAGATAAGCATTGCAGGAGATGAGATATAAACCGCAGTTCCTTGTAAGATAAACTTTGTTGCTGCATGAGACCAGAGCATCTTGCTTGAGATTCTCTTCAGTTACATAAACACTGGAAACTGAAGTGTAATGTAACTTTTAGGAAATGTAAGTTGCTGGATCAAACTCTAATTATTTGAACTTTGCGGTAGCCGAACTCCAGGCTGCTGCCACAATAGTAGGACCTAAACCCGTAGTGCTCTATCATCCTTGCCCTTTTCTTTTAAAATGTGTCTTCTGCTTCTCAGCTAAAGTGTGCCGTCGAGTCCTGTGGTAGTCTTTGGTAGAAGACAGGAGGGATTTACCATTGCCTCCTCCCTCACAGTATGAGATGATGCCTTTCAGCATCTTCATATATTGCAGCTGCCCAATATAGGGGTTTATACCAGCGGGGATTCGAACCAGCAACCTCTGGCTTGCTAGCCAAGTCATTTTCCCGCTGCGCCATTATGTGGCTATGCTTCTCAGCTACCAGTCCTTTCATTACATGTTTCTTTTCATTTGCCCCCCCCCCGCATTATTGAATAGGCCTTTACTTGGTCCTTCCCTGTTCTTTAATTACTCCTTTAATCTTTGGAGCCAGTGCAGTTTCTGATTCTTTTTTCCCCTTTTTATTTTTTATTTTTCTTTAATTACTGCAATTGAGATAATCCAAAATATAATTTAAAAAAACAAAAGAGCAGCTCCTCTGGCTGCAAAGTGGAAGCAAACAATTAAAGTGCTGCCTCCCCAACACAGAAGCAAATTCTGCAGTTGTTGAGCTGAATTACACATATAGAAAGCTGCCTTATACTGAGTCGGACCATTGGTCCATCTAGCTGAGTGGTCTATCTGCTACTATAAATTTTATATACTGCCCTTCTACCAAAGTTCTCAATGCGGTTTACATAGAAAAAGAAGCAATAAATAAATAAGATGGTCCCCTGTCCTCAAATCAATTAACAGTTAAAAACAGAGACTATAAAGCACCATAAAACAATTAACAATTAAAACATTCTATGCAGTTTAAAAACCCTGGAAAACCAGGTCACAGCAGATTAAAAACATTTACAACAATTTAGAAACCCTGGAAGGCCAGGCCTTTAAGGGCCCTCCTGAAGGCCAGCAATGAACTCCGATTATGGATTTCTGCAGGGAGTGCATTCCACAGCCTAGGAACAGCTGCAGAGAAGGCCCGTCTCTGAGTCGCCACCAGACGTGCTGGTGGTAACTGGAGACAAACCTCCTCTGATGACCTTAACATGCGGTGGGGATCATGCAGAAGAAGGCGCTCTCTAAGGTAACCTGAACCTAAGCTGTTCATAAGGTTGTCATGTCACCCGGAATTTCAGGTAGCCCCCAAATCCTGGCTCCTCTCCCCGGCTGCTGAATTCACCCATATTTTACCCTGATTTCAAATGTGCCATGGGGTTTGCCCAGATTTTACTGGTGGAGCAAAAGGAGCAGCCTGAAAAATCTCTGCCCAGCTGCTTCTGTGTGCTGTGTGGCTTTCAGTACAGTAATCTCCTGAGGAATGTTGCCTTTGTTTTGTTATCAGCAGGGAATCTCTTATCAGGCAGTTGAGAGGATAGCTTGCTTTTTATGTAAACCACTGCCTGCCTTCTGGATGTGTATCGTCGTATTTAAGGACTGGCTTTAAGGATTCTATGCATGCCTACTCTTTGGGGGCTTTGAACTGCTCAGGACTCGCTCTACCAGAAACGGTGCGACTTGCCGTGTCAGTTATTGCCCGGCTACGTGGGTCTGTGTGTGTGATGCTCCCAGCCTCTCGATGAGCGGCTTTTCTAGCTGAGATCTCCCGGGCGCAGGGTCACACGCTCTCCTGGCAGCAGCCTTGGTGGCACTTCTCCTGCTGTTGCACCGGGGTCTGGAGGAGAGAGGGAAGGTGCGAGGGCAGCAGGGACGCACACTCTTGGCCTCTTTCCTCCACAGGACTGTGTGTCGCACCAGGAAACTGAGAGCCAGATTAATATGTCAAGAATAGTCAGGCAAAGATATTTTCCCCAACTATTGTTGGTAGATATCCAGAGCAAATACAAGCCAACTAGAAAAATGTGCCTGTTAATTTGCATAACGTGCAAATCATATGCAAACCAATTTAAATAATATGCAAATTAGGGTGCCCGGATTTGGGGAGCCAGAATATGGAAACTCGTTCAGGGCTTTAAAGGTAATAACCAGCACTTCATGTTTTGCCCGGAAACATATTGGCAGCCAGTGTAACTGTTTCAAAACAGGCATAATATGGTCTCTCTTTATGGTCTCTGGCTGCTGCATTCTAATCTAACTGAAGTTTCCGAACTACGTACAAAGGCAGCTGCACGGAGAGTGCATTGCAGTAGTCGAGCCGGGAGGTTACCAGCTGATGCACCACTGTTTTGAGGTCATCCTCTTCAAGGAATGGGCACAACTGTCGAATCAGCTGAAGCTCTTGTTGATAAGCAATATATAAATATAAATATTTGTAACAGCCATAGAATAGTAGCCTGGCACTCTGATCCTATGCATGTCCCCCCTGGGAAGTAAGCACCCCTAAGTCTAATGGGGCATACCCCTAGGAAGTGTTACACAGATCTCCAGCTCCAAGCACTTGATGCCGCATTCAGTGGTAGTAATAGTGGCATCCGTTAATGGAAGTGTTGATCTTGTATTCTTATCATTAAAGGTGAGCAGAACTGCTATGTCTTGCCAGTGATAGAATCTCATTAAGTAAACCAGGCTAATGCTATTTTGGAGCCTGACATATGCTGTTGAGTCAGAAAGCAGTTCCGTAAAGTTAATTCCAGCAGCTTTGGCTGGAAGGGTTCCATAGACGCACACTCCAGGAAATTAAGATGCCAACAAGAGTGGAGGGAGGGGGAAAGCTTGAGGAACAACTACTCACTTCAGTTCTTTGGGTGAGAAGAAAGGCACTTTTGGGAAGTGAAATGTGTTTTGGGGGGAGTTCAGTAAAATGACCGGGGAGAACTCCTCAAATAATTAGGGGAGAAATTGATAAGCTGGTGATGCTATGCAGATCTTCACCTACTGCTTACCTTCTGAGAAAGGAATTTAAGCACTGGTGATACATTTGGTTTGTGTAAGCTACTGAGGATGGTGTATTAACATTGAAACCGGTTTTGTTTTAATTTGTAACATCTGACGGATGGTATAAAGAGGTCTTGGTGGAAGAATTGATTAGAGGAGATCTGCACTCTGGATACCAAGGTCCATCTTAGATCCTAGAATTATGGGGCTGGTGGATAGGGACTCAGTGGGATTCAGTGGCACTCTAGCCATGCTCAGACAGCCTCCTCCCTAGCCAGCTTACAGCCACAGAAGAAGCAACTCAAACAACTGCATGTCATGTGAGTCTCTTAGGCAGAAGACTTGGATTGCCAGCTTTTGACTAGGCCTCTATAACTGCGGCTTTAACAGCAGTTTGATCTGCAGCAATTAGCAGGTGTTATGAAAAGCTACACCTGCTGTTTTAGCCATGCCAAATCTCTGTTAAAGGGACAGGAGCAGGACAGACCTGTTTTTTTTCTTCAGAGAGAGAGAGAGAGAGAGAGAGAGAGAGAGAGAGATACATATACATATACATATACATATACATAAAGGATTTTTTAAATTTTTTTAAAAAATATGAATAGCTGGTTGAGACCATAACAGACTTTCTCCACTACCCTCTGTGATATCTTTATGCATCCAAATCAGAATAACTGTGTCATAGTTTATGGATCATTATGTGATCCCTGATTGGGTGGGACCATCCATGTGACAAAGCAGCTAGGAGAAACCATTGTGCCAATTAGGAGTGAGGAAAAGGTGACTATTTGCACTGTCTAAGCAGTTTCAGGATACACATCCACCAAAACCATGCAAATTAAAAACCGATAATATTAGTACAGCCTAAGAAAAAGAGCCTCTGTTTCACCCAAACAAAAGAGGAAGATTCCTTGGCTGCTGTTTCTGACCACTGTGCCACGTGTCACTTCACCCTCCATGACAATGGCTTAGTGCTTAAGCTCTCGTTCTTTCATGCCTAGATTCTCCTGCATTTGCAGGCTCAACAGTTCATGTTTCTAAGGGCAGACCTACACATCATTATACTAGCAAATACAGGTTTCCTAAAAACGTATCTGCTGCTAATGTGAATGCAGGGGTGGAGGGGAGGACTGGTGAATGGGAGTGGACTGCTTAACCCTCCATGTACCTGCTGATTCGCCTATTCAAATACTTTCCTGCGGTTATAGGAAAAATAGAAGCTGCCTTATTACTGTGTCAGACCATGAGGCGGGTCTCATGATGAAGGAGACCCGCCTCCGGAGGCTTAGCGGGGAGAAGGAGCTTAGCCCACTCTCCCCGCATACAAGTAGTCAGTCTGTTCTGGGCAGCCAAACCGGCCGCCCACACAGCTGCTGGCTCCGTTACGGAGCTGGCGGGGGCTGGGGGGATCGGGGGCCATGTGCCCCCCAAAAGCTCCAGCATGCCCTGCGCAAGCACGGAGGGCATGCTGGAGAGACCCCTGAGCTGGGAGGCTGCATTTAAGCCTCCTGGTTGGGGATCTACTCATGCTGCGCTGCAGCAACTCACGATCGTAGAGCCCGGGTTAGCAGAGTGCGTGCTCCGCTAACCTGGGCTTTGGGGAGGGTTACTTAAGCAGGTTAACCACTTGGAGGCCACCGGGCTCGCCTGCGAGCCCGGTGGTTCTCACGGTCAGGTGAAATCGGGCTAGGCTCCCCTAGCCTGATTTTGCCTGATCATGGGAATAGCCTCCATTAGTCATAAGAACATAAGAACAGCCCTGCTGGATCAGGCACAAAGCCTGTCTAGTCTAGCATCCTGTTTCACACAGGGGCCCACCAGATGCCTCTGAGCAGCCCACAGGCCAGAGGTATGTGCATGCCCCCTCTCCTGCTGTTGCTCCCCTGCAACTGGTATTGAGAGGCATCATGCCTCTGAGGCTGGAGAGGGCTCACAGCCATCAAATTAGTAGCCACTGATAGACCTGTCCTCCATGAAATTTGTCTAAGCCCCTTTTAAAGCCATCCAAGCTGATGGACATCACCACATCCCATGGCAAAGAATTCCACAGATTAATTATGTGCTGTGTGAAAAAGTACTTCTTCTTGTCGGTCCTAAATTTTCCAACCTTCAGTTTCATGGGGTGACCCCTGGTTCTAGTGTTGTGAGAAAGGGGGAGAAATTTCTCTCTGTCCACCCTCTCCACTCCATGCATAATTTTATACACTTCGATCATGTCTCCCCTTAGTCGCCTCATTTCCAAGGTAAAGAGCCCCAGATGCTGTAGCCTAGCCTCATAAGGAAGGTGCTCCAGGCCCCTGATGATTTTGGTTGTCCTCTTCTGCACCGTTTCCAGTTCTACAATGTCCTTCTTAAGTATCTTCAGTATTAAGGTAGCCAAAGCTGTATGTAGTACTCCAGATGTGGCTGCACCATAGATTTGTATAAGGGCTTTATAATATTAGCAGTTTTATTTTCAGTCCCCTTCCTAATGATCCCTAGCAGAGAATTAGCCTTTTTTAAACAGTTGCCATGCACTGAGATGGCACTTTCAATGAGCTGTCCACCACGACCCCAAGATCTCTCTCCTGGTCAGTCACCGACAGCTCAGATCCCATCAGCGTATATGTGAAGTTGAGTTTTTTGGCCCCAATGTGCATCACTTTAAACTTGGTTACATTTAACCGCAGTTGCCATTTTGTCACTCCCCCAGTTTGGAGAGCTCTTTTTGGAGCTCCTCACAATCTGTTGTGGATTTGGCTACCCTAAATAGTTTAGTGTCATCTGCAAATCTGGCCACTTCACTGCTTACCCCAGCTTCTTGATCATTTATGAACAAGTTAAAGAGCACTGGTCCCTGGGGGACCCCACACCTACCTCCATTGTGAAAACTACAAATTTATTCTTACTATCTGTTTCCTGTCCTTCAATTAGTAACCAATTCACACATGAACCTGTTCCCCTTATCCCATGACTGCTATTAACTTAAGAGCCTTTGGTGGGGAACTTTGTCAAAAGCTTTTTGGAAGTCAAGGAGCTGGGTCTCATGATCCGTGAGACCCGGTTTGGGGCGGTGAGAGGGGAGGGAGCCCTGGGCAGCTGGATTGGCCGCCCATACAATTGCCAGCTCCATGATGGAGTTGGTGGGGGCTGGGGAGCTTGGTGGCCGTGTGCCCCCCGGAAGCCCCAGTATGCCCTGCGCAAGCTTGCAGGGCATACCAAGGACACCCCCGGAGCCGGGAGGTGGCTTTTCGCCTCCCCTCTGGGGGTCTACTCACGAGTAGCTGTGGCGCGGAGCCGCGCCATGGCTACTCACGATCAGATAGCCCGGGTTTGCAGAGCGCTCGCTCCGCAAACCCGGGCTAAGGGGAGGACTACTTGAGCGGGTTACCCGCTGGTAAAACACGAGCCTGCGAGCCCGGTGGTTTACACGATCAACAAAAATTGAGCTAGGCTCTCCTAGCCCGATTTTTGTTGGTCATAGGAATAGCCCCAAGGTATACTATGTCAACCGGATCACTTTTATCCACATGCCTGTTGACGCTCTCAGAGAACTCCAAAAGGTTAGTGAGGCAAGACCTGCCCTTGCAGGAACCATGCTGGTTCTCCTTCTGCAAGGCCTTTTCTTCTATATGTTTAACCGTTTTGTCCGTCTAGCTCAGAACCATCCCTACTGGCTGGCGCAAGCAGCAGCTCTCTAGGACAATTCAGGATTCTTTCCCAGCCCTACCTGGAGAAGCGGCAAGGAAGGGAGTTGAACCTTTGACCTTCTGCATGTAAGACAGATGCTCTTCCACTGAGCTACCAAGTACCGACTCATTCCATTCTCACCCACAGCTGGGTTTCTTCCAGTTTCTGAGACTGACTGGAGGGTAAAGTCAAAAACAGTCAGAGGGCATTTGCAGGAGAGAATCAGTGAGTAAGGGGTAAGTTAAGAACTTATCCTGCTTACTTCTACAACCCTCTGCAAAAAGGATCACTAATATTCCTATTTTATTGCAGAAGGAGAGCTGTGCCTGGGGCAGGAGTGGGATCTCCCCACAAGCCCTCCAGAGTGTTTATGACAGAGCAAAGATGTGTGCAGGGTTATTTATTCCCAGATAAAACACATATGTAAGCAGGTTTGGGAAACAATACTGTATACAAGCAAGTACAGATTATCTTCCTTTAACCCCCTAGAGGTTCTGAGACCTAACAGACCAAGGGTCTATTTCCAGCCCTTTGTAAACAAAAATTAGAATGTACTTCTCTTGAAAATCATATAGAGAAACTCTTCCCCCAGCTCTCGAAGACCTAGTAGTAGTAGCTTTTATTTACTATTGATTTATTTTCAAACTGTTTTTTTTAAAACTATGGATTTCGCAAAGCAGCAACTAATGTGTTCATTAAACCAATAGCATCCAATTTAAAATACATGAAGCTAACGCAGCAATAACTGAAAATCAGGAGAGAGCAGTAATTCTCAAGGCAACAACTTACAGCTCCAAATCCTGACCAAAAAAAAAAAAAGGTTTTTACTTTCTTTTAAAAACAGGAACCAATTGATCAGAGCTGGTGGGTCTCTCCTTCAACCATTGAACTCAGTGAGGCTTACTTCTGAGTATTTTTAATTAATTAATTTTATTTTTACATTTATATCCCGCTTTTCCTCCATGGAGCTCAGAGTGGTGTACATGGTTATGTTTATCCTCACAACAACCCTGTGAAGTAGGTTAGGCTGAGAGATACATGGCTGGCCCAGAGTCACCCAGTGAGTTTCATGGAAGAATGGGGATTCGAACTCAGGTCTTCCCAGTCATAGTCCAACACTCTAACCACTACGCTATGCTGGTGGACTATGCAGTACTCTATGCATAGCTGGTACACTATGCAGTAGACATGCATTTGCACTGGTAAAGGCTTAAACTAGCATCTTCCATTGACTTAAACATTAACTAGTATCCCATGAAGTTATCACAGTACCAGTGTAAAGTTGGATCCACACACGTGGCAGAATGATTACTTGAAGTGTTCCTTCATCACCAGTAATGGCCCAAGATCTCTCTGCACCTGAGACAAGATGCCAAATGTCTCCCCACATGTGCACCCTCCTCTCCCCTTACCTCCCCGCAAGGGGCATAGCTAGGGGAGAGGGGGCCCATGTTATTTGACGTCTGGTGGCCCCCCAGAGTGAGGGAGATCATGAAGAAAATAGAGAGTGGTGGAGCTAGAGGGCCTTCAGGAGCTGGGGGCCCGGGTTCTTTGAACCCCTTTGCTCAATTATAGCTGCACCCCTGCTCCCCGCTCAAGCAGCAGCAGCAATCTGCACACAAACTCCCTCAACTCTGTCGCCTCCTCCTTTGTGGCGACAATAGATGTTGCCACTGTTGCACCATCCTCCACCTCATCCCTCATGCACCATTAGGCTGATTATGAAAAGGGGAAAGAAGCAGAATTCATAATCAGCCCAGCAGCATTCGAGGGAAGAAGCAGAGAAGGTGGAGGAGGGTACACGTGTCATATGCCAGGGCAGGTGGAGGCAGTAAAGAGGAGGAGGAGGAGGAGGTGGAGACAGAGCTGCTTGCATGGTGGAAGGAGGAAGGAGAAGGCAGGAAAGGTGATGGAGGGCAGGAAGGGGCATCTTCCCACGCCGAATAATTTGCTGCCAGGGGTGGCCACCTCACCTTGCCTTGTGGAAGGTCCACCTTTGCTCACCATGTTTTTTAAAAAAAACAACCCTGTGTGCAAATAGAAACCAGCATATTGGGGAGAAATTGTCCAGTGCAGCCTTTGACTGCTGGTTTACAGGTTGCAAGGAGTGTTTTACACAAGGAGCATTCAGAAACAGCCTCTCCCCTACGGCCATCTGATGGGGTGTCGTCTGTCCTACCAACCAAGCACTCCACCACCCGATCCTTCTGCATTCTATAGACCAGATATGCTCCATACAGAAAATGCCCCACGAACCTTATCAGTTGGGGGGGGGGTGCCATCTGTATCTGAAATCCCTATTTCTCAATGCGCAACAAAACCAATCAGCCCATATGCTTGCTTTTATCTGGAATGGTGGAGTCAAAAATAAGCAGGGGGAGGATCACAATACCCTGAGGGATCAGAGGTAATATGGGTTAAAAGCAGAAGCATCAGGATTGCCTGGGGGAAAGGATTTCAGCTTATGGAAATCCTCCTGAAATGCTTGTCATATATTGTGGTTGGAATGTGTGCCATGAAATCCTGCCTACCTTTCTCTCTCTCTCACCCATCATATACCATGGCCTTACAGTCACATATGCTTTATAAATACACAGTCACAAATACTATAATAGAGTAGAGGCAGTATGGTGTAGTGGTTAGGTTATTTGGCCTTAGACCAGAGGTGCACCTAGGTAATTTTAGAGCCTGGACCTAAAGGCCTTCGGAGCCCCCCCCCCACACACACACACTGGAGGCCCCTCCTCCCACAAGTTCAGCATCCTCCTTCTACTACACACACACACCGTGACACACGCATTATTTTAACATGTGGGTTTTTGAGGGCACAAACAGCAACTGAACTCACAAGAATGTAAAACAGGTATATTTATGCAAATAAGCATTAGCAGAAACATTTCAACACACAACGTAACACTTTCCCCACTGCCCCTTCTGTCCCTAAAGAACCCAGCGCAGGTCACAATCGCACTCGACCTCCCAGCGCAGTGCAGGCCCATGGCGTGACACCACAACTACATCACCCAGGACAAATTAAAGAGGATTTGAGGGCCCCCAGGGAGTGTGGAGGCCCTGGACTGTGGCCCCGAAGTCCAGGGGTAAGAGCGCCTCTGCTTTAGACTTCCAAGAATTGAGTTCAAGTCCCTGCTTAGCCTTGAACTTCATTTCCAACCTTTCAGTGTTGCTATGAGGATAAAATGGGATGGAGTGCCCCATCTTGGTAACCTGAGCCATTGAGAATCAAGCCTGAGCCCCTCTGCAAAGCTCTGCCTCTTCATCTGTGCAGTCCCAACCAGGGGTTCTGTCCCTTGGTCACACTAATGTGTGACAGAATGCTGATTTGTATACAAATTCGAAATGCATTAGGTGTTCTTGAGAAAAGGTGGCCACCTTCAGACATAATATGAAACAGCAGGTCCAACTGACCCATGGTCCACCTCCACCCCCCATTCTCCTGCCTGCATTCTGATGTTTTGGAGAGCATCCTCTCTGCAGTCAGTGAGACTGCAGAGAGGTGGGGGAGCTGGCTGTGCGGGCTTCCTTCTTTTATGAAGGACAGCCTGCACAGCCAATAGCAGCCAGAGCAAGGGAGGAGCTTCCGCCAGCTACGGAGAAGGCTAACAGAAGTACCAGCGTTTGGATGGAATGCTAGCACCACCAAACCGGATGTGGTGGCCACAAAACAATGAGATAACCAAAGGTGACAAATAGCATTTGGGGAGGGAAACCGTAGGTCCAATTTTTTCTTTACTGTGGTTCCCCGCATTCGGATGTACGGTTAGCGAAACTGGAGGTGAAGGGACCTCCGGTTTTGTTTACATTTGAATGCAGCTAGTGTGTTTTGTGCAGAAATTGTGCAAGGTTAAGGTCAGCACTGTCCCTTTGGAGGTTGCCCAGAGAGATTTGTCTAGGTGCATGTTGACACCTAGACAAGCGCCACCGGTTTCCCACAGAGATAATGAGAGATAAGGAAGCCATTCCAGGCTAGAACAGTTCTTTGTCTCTTTCTTTCCCTTCCATCAATAAGAAAGTAAATGAAACTGATATTAAAAGCAAATGAGAGGAAGCAAGTGCAGTCAATAAGCCTATAAAGGTCTCGACCAATGGCCATGGGGAGATTTCTGCACATTACGACGACCTTGAACGAACTTAAGCTGGATAAGTCATCGGCAGGGATTTTAAAGCTAGTATGAGTAAAAGCAAGCTACCGGCAGGGAAGCATAGTAAGGGGGCGTATGTCTCAGAGCCAGAGCTGGCTTGGCATGTTCAATGGCTTCTTGGTGCAAGAGATGCAGGAAACATGTGAGTGAAAACCCTCCTTTCTCCATCGTCCGAATAACAGAGGGAGAAATGAAGTCCTACTACAATTTCCAAAGGGAGTGCACAAAGTTGGAGAGGATGGCCAGGGCAGGTATGTGAGAACCTCTTTACTGCGTGATACGAAACATTTTTGCTGATAAGTTCAGTGGGACTTATCTCTTAGCAATAGTACTGAGATTTGCAGCCTTTAAAAAAAAAACCCAGGGTAATTAAGCCTATAAGGTATGTCCATATTTTGTTTCATTTTAATTATTTCCTTGTGGAGTCCAGTTTACACTAGCCATAAAGTTCTTGGATAATATTTATGTAATATTCATGGAATCAAAACATTTAATCCGATGGTAAGCAAGCTTGCTCAGAAGCAGTTCCCCGGTGAACTGGGACTTCCTAGAAAATGTGTTTAGTAAGTGTTTATCTTCCGACAGTGTATACACCTTTTGCATCGTAATGAGAGGTCATTTTGTTAGTAACTGATAAACAGCAGTAACTTGAAAACAAAAGACATAAAGCTAGTACAAAAAGCTCTGCTTGTCCCCAGTTGTTTACTCAGACAAAAGGAGCTTCTTGTAATGTGAGCTGGAGCACAATTGTCACCTGCTCCTGGTGATCCATCTGTCAAGAAGCATGTGCACTTGGTTATTATTTAATATACACAAACACCCACAACATCCTAGCTATGTTCTGCATCCCCAGAAGTTTCAAAGGACCTTCAAGTCCGCAGACAAGTTGGATGGCTTTCAAAATTGGCTTTCAGTTATGTTCTTATTTAGACAATTTCATGGAGGACAGGTCTATCAATGGCTACTAGTGTGGTGGCTATAGGCTACCTCCAGCCTCAGAGGCAAGATGCCTCTGAATAGCAATAGCAATAGCAATAGCACTTACATTTATATACCGCTCTATAGCTGGAAGCTCTCTAAGCGGTTTACAATGATTCAGCATATTGCCCCCCAACATTCTGGGTACTCATTTTACTGACCTCGGAAGGATGGAAGGCTGAGTCAACCTTGAGCTCCTGGTCAGGATTGAACTTGTAACCTTCTGGTTACAGGGCGGCAGTTTTACCACTGCACCACCAGGTGCAGGGGAGCAACAGCAAGAGAAGGGGCATACCCTCACCTCTTGCTTGTGGGCCTCCCAGAGGCATCTGGTGGGCCACTGTGTGAAACAGGATGCTGGACTGGATGAGCCTTGGGCCTGATCCAGCAGGGCTGTTCTTTGGTTCTTAAAATAGCCTCTCCTAGGCATAGACTGGTGTAGAAGAGAGAGCTGGCCATGATAATATCTGAATGAATTCCTACGTGTCCACGTTTTCTCCAAAGCCATGACCACTAGAAACTCATTCCCCTCCCACAAGAATAAAGTGGAAGCTGTTTGTGTCCTGAATTCCACATCAGAAATGTTTGTTTGTTTCCTTATCTATCATATTTATATACCACCTGATATGTGTGTCCCTGGGTGGTATATATAATTTTAAACACAATTAATGCAAAGAAAGAATAAAAACAATTGAAACAATTTTGCATAATGAAAACAATAAAACAGTTTAAAATTGATTTTAACTAAACGCTTGAGACAACAGGTGCATCCTGAGGGTCTTCTTAAAAGCAATCAGAGATGGAGAAGCTCTTCTTTTGACAGGGAGCATGTTCCAGAGTCCTGGGACAGCCATAGAGAAGGCCCAGCCCCGAGTTGCCAGCAAATGAGCCGGTGGCAACCGTAACTGAACCTCCCCAGATGATCTTAATAAGCGGAAGGGTTCATGACAAAGGAGGTGCTCTCTTAGGTAACCTGCACCCAAGCTGTTAAGGGCTTTATAAGTACTACTACTACTACCACCACCACCACCACTACCACTACTACTTATATACCGTTCTTAAACCAAAGTTCTCAAAGCGGTTTACATAGAAAAATAAACAAGACATAAATAAGATGGTCCCCTGTCCTCAAAGGGCTCACAATCTAAAAAGAAACTTAAGGCAGATACCAGCAACAGCCACTGGAGGGATGCTATGCTGGGGTTGGGTAGGGCCAGTTGCTCTCTCCCTGCTCAATGAAGAAAATCAACACTTTTAAAAGGTGCCCTTTTGCTTAGTTAGTATTGTCCTGGAGGGAGCTTCATCATCAATGGAGGTCTTCTTCGATCTTCTATATAATTAATTCTCCAAGACGGGCCATGCGTGGGGACGTGGCAGAAAGGAGGCGACTGGCTGACAGAGGGGGAGAGAGTTCCAGAGCAGTAGGGAGTTTGGTGGGCAGAGGCTGGGGGTGGCTTTGGGAGCTGGACAGTTGGATGAACGAATGAACGAACGAATGAATCTTTATTACTGTCAATGACCCATAAGGCTTCTTGGCCTTATGGCTAAGATCAAGTGTAGTATCTGGATAGTTGGCTTTGGGGGCTGTGGGCAGCAGACGGTTGGCTGCACCGTGCCATGAAGCGGCAGGGAGCTTGGAGGCTGGCAGGTGAGGCCCTGGCAGTGGCAGGGGGAAGCAAGGACTGCGAGACAGAGATAGAAAGATGGAGGACACAGAGAGAGAGAGGGCTGTGAGGAGAGTGAGTGAAGAGTTTTGGGGGGGTGTTGTGGGGGGGGTGAGCGAGTGAGTAATAAAGTAATAAAAATAAATAAAGATGGATCCTTGTCCCCAAAGGGCTCACAATCTATAAAGAAACATAAGATAGACACCAGCAACAGCCACTGGAGGGGTGCTGTGCTGGGGCTGGATAGGGCCAGTTGCTCTCTCCCTGCTCAATGAAGAGAATCAACACTTTTAAAAGGTGCCCTTTTGCTTAGTTAGTATTGCCCTGGAGGGAGCATCATCATCAACGGAGGAAACTCAGGTCTCCCTGGTCCATTGCTCTATCCCTGGGGTTCTCCACCTTGATTGATTGATTGATTGATTGATTGATTGATTTCTATACCGCCCTTCCAAAAGGGCGGTATACCTTGATTGCCCAAATTTTGTTAGACTACAACTCCCATCATCCCTAGCCACAATGGCCTTTGAACTGGGCCCAGAAGCAAAGTGGACACCAATGTAGTTAGTATAGCACTGGCATAATAATCAAAGGGAAGTGTTTAAAAGTGACCAGGTGCAAAAGAGGGAAGGACTCCTATAGCTTTAATCCAGAAGTGGGAATTTTGAAAGGTGCAACTTGTCATGCAGGGATGATAAAATCTGCCCCTCCCAAAATTCCCTCTTGTATGCAACTATAAGCTGAGGCAACTGAAGCCAACATGTTGTAGTGCAGGGGTGCTCAGCCTTAGGACCCCAGATGTTGTTGGACTACAACTCCCATCATCCCCTCAAGGTCATTGGCTCAAGGTCATTGTGGCTGGGGATGATGGAAGTTGTAGTCTAGCCTCATTTGGGCATCCAAAATTGAGCACCCTGGGATAGAGCATTGGACCAGAGACATGAAGTTGATTACCTGCTCATCCTGTATCTCAGGTGTATGCAACCTTGGCCCTCTGGCTGTTGTTGAACTACAACTCCCATCATGAAATTAATTGTGGTTGGGGATGATGGAAGTTGTAGTTGAACAACTGCTGGAGAGCCAAGGTTGCCTATCTCTGCTGTATCTAACAGTGATGCCCTCCTTGTTTTGATTATGGTTGGAATGAACAATTCAATTAATGCTGCAATCCTTTTACATGCTTACCTGGAAGTTAGTTCAACTGAACTCAGTTGAACTTACTTCTGCATAGATGGGGGAAGGATAGGGTTGTAGGTAAGAGTAGTGAAGTTGAGGTTTTCGTGTTACATAATTATTGCAAAGTATTCATCTTCGGAGTATTTCTTCTGACTGAATACTGATTTGCCAATTGGAAAAATACAGTTTTGGCAAAGAAAGAAAGAAAATGCACGAATGCCTTGTAGCGTCTGTCTTGGCACTACAAGACTGTGCACAGTCTATTTTGGGGTCTGACTTGGCATTAAAAGAAGTCAATGAAGGTCCATTAACAAAACTATTGGGCCCTTTATTGTTCAATAGTGCATTTTGTAAGGGCAGTTTCACATCTTCTCAGTTGTGCAGCAGCATGTAGGAAACATTTGCATGCAAAGGGAGAATGAGGAGAGGGAAGAAAGGAGACCGATGTAAGAGCAGTGAGGCTGTTCTGGAAGTGCCGTCACTTTGGCTAGTCAAAATGTACTTTCCTCTCCTGGAGCTTTTCCAGATTTGTTTGTTTGTTTGTTTGTTTTACACTTATATCCCGCTCTTCCTCCAAGGAGCTCAGAGCGGTGTACATGGTTATTTTTATCCTCACAACAACCCTGTGAGGTAGGTTCGGCTGAGAGGTACATGACTGGCCCAGAGTCACCCAGTGAGTTTCACAGTTGAATGGGGATTCAAACTCAGGTCTTCCTGGTCCTAGTCCAACACTCTAACCACTATGCTATGCTGGCTCTTTTACCGTGATTTTACTTTGGGATGGTGGGTGTGCTGTGTGCGTTCACATATTGGCCAGATTTACCCCAAAGTCTGTGCGATATTTCAAAGAGCATTTCACATATTATTCGGGTTTCTCCCTCCATATTGGAAAATAGCCTGATTTATGTCTGGGTTTTTAAAAAATCCTCTTTTTGTGTTGGGGAGTATCCATTATGCCCCAAACTCACTGTAAAGCCTTGCAGTAAACCTGCGGGAAAGCCTGCTATCCGAAAAGCCTCCTGGAGCTAGCTTGGAAAAAATGGGTTCTGGCAGTTGAAACCAGTGGTGCATGGTGCTGATTGGGTAGATGTCCTGATGTCACAAGAAAACTCCTCCCCTCCATGCCTGGAGCTTAAAAAAAATCCACTTTAAGAAACATCCTTTTATTTTAATATTTAATTAGGTAGCAAATGAATGAATAAGTGCATTAATGTCCATGGAGCTATTTTTAAAAATTAAACAAGCTGAGAGCATGCTTGAAGCATGTGGAGAGGGCAAGGCAGAGCCAGCATTCAGTTTGCAGGAATGCACGCCTGTCACTTCCATCACAAAGCCAGGAGGAAGTCATTCTTGTCTTTTAAAATATCACATCTGTATTCACCCAAAGAGATAACTTTTGTGGGTCTTCACACACACACACACACACACACACACACACACACACACACACACACACAGCTTGCAGTTCGCAAGCATTCCTCCTGTACCGCAAATGACCATGAATTCTCCCATCACTTGTTCATAGTTGATGTCCAGAAGAGTTTATGTGCTTAGAAAAGTACTGAAGCTTTTTTGTGTTCTTCTGTTTTTAGACCAAGTTTCATGGAAATCTGACATGGATAGAAACCCAGTGAGCTGAAATATAGCTTGCTTGTTTTTTAAATCATTCTGCTGTGGACTTCCTGTCTGCAAAAGTACCTGAGAAAACTGCCAAAAATCATCAGAAGGCATCACTTCCCATGATTTTCCAATGGGAGAGTTATCCTACATTTTCCAGGAAATTAAGGAATTTTTCCAGGGTTTTTTATTTTTCTGGTACTGTGGGCAAGGTCTGGAATATACCTGAAAAATGGCACATTTCTATCATTTGTGGTTTGGTCTGGGAGTTTCATGGCAGTAAGTGAGGCCCAAGCAGCTGTTTGCCAGCTTAAGGAATTCCAAGTGCAGACAATTTAGGAGGCAAAGTGGGGTGTCAGGTAGGGCAAGAGAAGATCTCTGCCAATGGTCAAGGCTGGTCTTGCTCTTGCAGTAAAATATGGAACTGCCCAACTATCCTTCTCAATCCCCCTGAAAAATAAAAATCCCTGACATGATTCAAAAAGGACTGCCAACTCTGACGGAAGCTAATCCTGGAGATATCCCCCCACCCCCCAAAAAAACATTTGCCACATTACCAAACTATTAAAATCTCTAGGATTGCTTTAAGTAGCCATCTGGAAATCCATGCCATTTCCTGGAGACTCTAGGCCAATTCCTGGAAGGCTAGTCCCCCAACAAAAGCACATCAGATACTAATATAAAGTATCAGTGAATGAAGCTTTTCACACAACATGAGCTGCCTGGGGTAACCCTAACAGCTCATGTCTGGAACACCAGGAGCCCTCCAGCCCCGGCTGCTCCAGACCTGGGTAGTCCAGCTTCTGTACCCAGGTCTTTACCAAGGTAGAACGAGCCTACTATTCGTTCTACCTTGGTAGATGATCATGTGCACAATTGCTTCGGGTAGCTAGGCTCCTGACTGGCTGGCCATCATTTTAGGCAGTGTGCTGGGGGAAGGAGCAGCCATGCAGAGTGGAGTGGCTGAAATACTAAAAACAGCTGCTCTGCAGCTAGCACATTGCATGATGGGCTCCCAGAGGGTCCAGCGTGAGTTTTCTCCTCCCACCAGTGCTCCGGAGCTGGCCGCTGCACTGCTCGTGTGGATAGGCAAGCAGCAGAGCCCAGAGGAGGCTTGAGTTGTCTGGAAGGCAGCAGGTACTAGGAGCCTGCCTTCCCTTCTCCCCCGCCCCCCTGGTTTGGGTCATGTGAACGACCTCAGGAAATAGCAAATATCACTGGTTATCAAATACCAATATCAAACATTTGGCAAATATTCAAATATTATCCAATGAATATTTGACATTGGAATGTACAGAGGATGATTTTGAGATTTGTTCCCCAGAGCAAATTATTTTCAATTGTATAACATTCCCTAGTCTGACAGCGTGATTTGGAGGCGCAAACTGATTGAGAATCAAGAGTGTCCAGAGGTGCACCCAGGTAATTTTGGAGCCTGGACTTAAAGGCCTTTGGAAGCCCCCCACTGCAAGTTAAGCATCATTTTTTAACACATAGGTTCTTGAGGGTACAACCCACACCACCCAGGACAGACTAAAGATGATTTGGGGGCCCCTAGGGAGTGTGAAGGCCCTGGACTTTGGCCCCAAAGTCCAGGAGTAAGAGCGCCTCTGAGTGTGTTGATCTCCCTTCCCCTTCCTTACTCTAGTCTAACTCCTCTGCGTCAGACGAAAATACAGGGGTTGAAACCTATTAACGTTTGTACAAATGAAATAACTATTGATTCCTAATATGGTTATGGATTGGACATGGCTGAAGGGTGCAGATATGAGCAGCCGCAAAAGGTCAGAACTGCACTGCAAGCAGATCTAGAGTAGAGGAGACAAAAAACCACATCACACACATTTTTAAAAGAGCCATTAATGGAAGAAAAGGTCTGTGTTAAGGAGGAAGCCCTGCAGAGAGATTTCTTCTCTCTGCCTCCTTGGAATGCCATTTTTCTCCAGCCGTTAAATTAATGAGTCTCTCTCCTCCTCCAGCTGCTTCATGACCTCATGGGCCTACTGCTTGGTTGGCAAAAATGTGGCTTTTTCGTAATAAAAAATTGCTGGAAAGTGCCCCAGAAGCAATTGGATCTCCTTAAGCCCACAGAAAAGTAGTCACAGACTTCACCAAGTTTCCTTTCCACCATCACAGTTGCCACTTACATTGATTTTCCTTGATCAGTGTGCACTTAGCTTCACTTCCTGCCTTAGCTTTCTTAATTTGAAACGTCTTATTACCATTTAGCATTCTGGCTTGGTCAGATGTGTCTTGTTGCTGAGGCAAGTCACAATGCCCTGCTTTGCCGGCTCTCCCCTGGGCAAGCCTGGCATTGACAAGCCCCGCCCAGGGGCATAGCAAGGTTGGAGTGGGCCCAGAGACAAGATTTTAAAATGGGCCCCTCCTCACTGAAGCTCAGCTCATGAAGTAAAGAAATCTTAAATGAGGCTGAATAGTAGTAACAAAACACACACACATACATCTCACAATATATCTCACAATAGAACACCATCCTAAATTACTTTTTAAAAGGTTTTGTAAATTTTGGACGATGCAAGTCATCAAGTCATTTAATGGTACTAGAGAAAGACATGCTGTTCTGGTAGCTCCAGGTCTTAACACTCACATCAGTTTCGGAGGATGAATGCAACTGAAGGAAGCCCGGGCCGGTGCATGGCTGGGGGAGTCAGTCATGTGACTTGCCTCTGGGCGCCGCCCCTCAAGGCAGTGGGCCCCCAGACAACTGTCTCCCCTTGCCCTGTTATAGTTACGCCCCTGGTCCCGCCCTCTCCTCCCTGGAATCCGCTCCTCTTCCCCTTCATTGAAATATACAGCAAGCAGCACAGGCACTGTCCTTGGGGCTGTTTGGCTGTGCACAGGGACAGATTAAGCTTTTTGCCGCCCATAGGCAAGAAGGTTTTGGCTGCCCTTTTACCTTAAACAAAAATGGTTTGCCTTTTTCATATAAGGTAACATTTATTTATTGTTAAATTTATATACCACATTTCTTTAAAAACAATCCCAAGGTGGTTTACAAAAGTTAAAAAACATATAATAAAAACAACAGCTAAAAGTATTAAGCTAAAAATATAACAAATCTGATTTAAAATATATAAAATATAAACATAAAAACCATACACAGATAAAAACACACAGAAGCCGCAATAAAACAATCATGTAAAGGCCTGGATAAAAAGCTAAGATTTAACAAGCTTCCTAAAAACTGTGATGGAGTCTGAGGAGCGAATGACCACTGGAAGAGCATTCCAGAGTCTGGGGGTAGCAACAGAGAAGGCCCTGTCCCGCATGCACGACAACCAAGCATGTCATTGTCGGCACCTGGAGCAGAGCCCCCTCAGATGACCTCGTCAAGCGGGCAGCAACCCTTGGGAGCAGGTGGTCCCTCAGGTACCCCGGGCCCAAACCGTTTAGGGCTTTAAAGGTCAAAACCAGCACCTTGAATTGGACCTGGAAAGGGGGAAACCTTCTCCTCGCCCACTCCACCCTTGCTGCAGACGCCACTGCCCACAGAGGGGGTGGCAAAATTTGAGGAGGGGCAACATTTACTGCTCCTCAGATTTTGTGGCCGTAGGCAAATGCCAACTCTGCCTCTCCATTAATCGACCACTGGCTGTGCACCATCGCTTGCTCTGTTATGTATTAAGCAGCATGCACTGCCTCCAGTTTTGGTATAAAAGCGGTATACAAATATCCATTGTCTTTGTTGGCTCCTGTCTCTTGCTGCTGCCATGCTTTCCCCTCCAGCATGAAAAGCAGACAAGACTGGTGCTGGAAAGGAAAGCGTATTGGCAGCAGGAGACGGGGGCGGGCAGTGAAACTGGACGAAATGCCTGCTGCCTGACATGGCAAGCCGCGGTGTGTGCTGGCCCCAGGATGGAGCACATGCCTGGGAAAGAGAGGCCATGGCAGCATCTGCCTCTGGCCTGGTGGACGGGGTTCAGGAGGAGGAGGAGGAGGAGGAGGCATTCCAGACTGGAGGACACAGGGATGGCAGTGACGGTGAAGATGGGGTGGCAGCACAGGTAGGTGGGTGATTCTCAGAGTGGGGACAGGGCAGGGCGCCTGCGCACTTGTGATCCCCTGGCACATTTGCCACCTGGGGCCATGGCCTCACTTCGCCACATGGGAAATCCACCCCTGGGCTTGGTCTACCATGCACTAGAATGAGATGGTAGTGTCCTAAGTTGCTAGTAGTAAACTTATTACGGTCCTTAGACCAGCTGAATAATTAAATAATACATTTATAATTTACAAAATATTCAAATTGCTAATACAAGCTCTATGAAGTTTGGATGCAACAAAACAAAACTTGGCCACATTCATGGAGGTAACAGATTTAAAAATTTGAGTTGCTAGAAAAGGCGGCACGATTTCAGGTCGCAAGAGCATTTTTGAATGCTCCTCTGTGCAGGGCCGGACCGGGGGCACTGAGAGGGTGGTGGAATGTATGTGGGGAGGGGCCTGGTTTTGAGCAGAAGGGATAATTAAGGGTGGGAGGTGGGGTGCAGGGGTGGGGTGGGGCACACCAGGTGGGGTGGGGCAGGTGGGGCACACTGGGAATATGCCCTGTTGCCCTAAAGGCAGTCTGAGCCTACGTCTCACGACCAATCGGAAGGAGAGGAGGTGGGGCTCTCCGGACAGGGAGAGGGGGAAAGGGGAGCCAGGCAGCTGCTGTGGGGAGAGCCCAGCGAGCACAGCAGGGCGCACCAGGTGAGGGTGCACCGGGAAAATGCCCTGCTGCTCAGTGTCAGTGAGCCAGTACCAGCCTGCCTCTGTGTGATAAAAAACACACCAAACCTTGCTAATGAAGACGCCCACCCTAAAACTTGGCACTACAGTAACTAAGCAACATAGGGACCTTTCTCAGGACTCCGTAAGATCTGACAACCAGAGCCTGTAGAGTCCTGCTTTTTCTTAAGTAGTTTTCCTAAATAAGGGTTTAGTTAGGTTTGACCTTGGGTGAAGTAACTTTCTCTCTGTGGATGGTGCTTTAACAGGAGATCAAGGCAGAGCCAGTCCTAATGTAAAACAGGGTAGCCTGGGCTGATTCAGGGTGCAGATTGTGGGCCAGTTCTAGAGATGTGGGTTTTCCAGAAAATTTTGATTTGGGTAAAAATCTAGAATTTTTTTTTAAATTATCATGCAAATTCCCCCTCATTTACATAAAATTATAGATTGTGATCTGATTTGGCATATTATTTAATATATCTATTCAGTAAGAAAACTCTGCCTCCACTATATTAATTTCCTCTTGCTGTCTCTCTAACATTTTTCAAATAGCCAAGTAGAAATTTTAGAAATGGAAAATTTTTGTGTGGAAAAATAAAGTATGGGAAACCTCTCTGCAGAAATGTTTCCACTCCACATTTCTGGCCAGTTCACTGAGGAGGCACAACAGCCCAACAGGCATCCCCCATCCACCACTGCCTTAATATTGATGGTGTCATGACCCCCAAGCCCAAACCTTCCCTGACTGGGATGGAATCAGAGGACTCTGCTGGAGGAACACAGTTAAATGCCCTCCTGCTCCAGGATTACAGGGGCCACTCCTGTCTCCAGAACCTGCACCTCATCCTGAGGATGCTCCCTTACCTTCTTCATCTGATTCAGAGAATAGGAACATCGGAAGCTGCCTTCTACCACGTCAGAGACCATTGGTCCATCTAGCTCAGTATTGTCTACCCAGACTGGCAGCGGCTTCTCCAAGGTTGCAGGCAGGAGTCTTTCTCAGCCCTATCTTGGAGATGCTGCCAAGGAGGGAACCTGGAACCTTCTGCTCTTCCCAGAGTGGCCCTATCCCCAAGGAGAATATCTTCTAGTGCTCACACATGCCTCCCATTCAAATGCAAACCAGCCAGGGTGGACCGTGCTTAGCTAAGGGGACAATTCATGCTCGCTACCACAAGACCAGCATTCTTCCCTTAAATTAAAAATAAAAAGGAAAAAGTGATGGCCACAGTTACACCAGCCTAGTCACCTGTAGTTCAGCCACTCCACAGCCAGTGCCTGCAGAACAAGGTGTGAGCTCAGGTTTTGCAGCACTCCAGGGCAGGGTATGCCCAGGTTCCCTCTTCAAAAGTTCCAGACTGGTACTGAAGCAACATAATTATGGAAGTTCTTAGCCTGAACTCCCCTGATTTCCCTTGTTTCCATGTAGACATGACTTTCTCCTTCTGATCTCTGCTTCTTTGACCTCGGCCTGTGCTTGCTTCCATGCAGACCTGACCCGCCAGCTCTTGACCTCAGCATATGCCTGCTCTCCCATAAATCAGCTTATCTGCTTTCTGTCCTTGGGTTCACCTGACCCTGGCCTAGCCTGGCTGAGTCCAAACAGAGTGACGGGCATTTCTCATCTCCAAGGAGACATGATAGATGGCCTGCAGAAGAAAACAGTGAGATGGCACTGCACAGCTCTTTCCTTTTCTCTTCCTAATACACAAGGAGAGAAATGAAAGAAACAAAGAACTAGGGGTATTTTTAATAGGAAAAAAGATAAAGGGGAAGGAAGGGGGTTCCATTTAGTGGATGAGTCACAGCTCAGTGGAAGGGCATCTGCTTTGCATGCAGAAGGTCCCAGGTTCAATCCCTGGCAGCATCTCCAGGTAGGGCTGGGAGAGACCCCTGCCTGAAACCTTGGAGAGCCGTTGCCAGTCAATGTAGACAATGCTGAGCTAGAAGAGCCAAGGGTCTGATTCACAATAAAGCAGCTTCCGATATTCCTCGTGCTTTGATTAAGGCATCAATATGTCATGAGTTTAGGGATGTGCGAAACGTTTCGGATACAAAACGTTTTGTACCCAAAACAGCCTGTTTCGGGTGTTTTGTAGACAAAACAAAACACACATTTTCCAGATCCAAAAGTTTTGTCTACAAAACAAAACGTCCCTGTTTCGGCTACAAAACGTTTTGTTGTTTCAGAGCTCCATTTTGTAGTGATCTCTGAGTCAGTCTCCATTTTGTGTTTGACATCTCTTTGAATTTCCCACCCTTCCAGCCTTCTGATCAGTGACCTAAATCATGGGCTGACCTGCTGACAATTCCCTCCTTGTTCCCCATTGGCTCTTTTGCTTCTTCCCACTCTTTACTGACCCCACATTGGCCAGGGGAAGGGTTGCTAACCCATGGGGTGCTGGGTTCTGCTGTTTCTGTGGTGTTCTGAGTGTAAATTCTCTGGTAGCATATGAGAGTGGATTCTTGTTTTTCACTGAAAATCTCCTATGCTACCAGAGAATCTACAGTGAACACCTCAGAAACAACAAAACCCAGTACCCCACAGGCTTGTGGGTATGGGGGTGGTTGGCACCCTATGTGCACTACACAACCCCTCGCTCTGGGCAACCCCAGTGCCCCCCAAGTGGAATTATGGGGCTACCGAAACCTCCATTATTCCCTATGGGAGAAATCTTAAAGACACGTAAACTTCAACAAATCACAAAAGATCAGCCCTTTGCCCAATTCCTTTGAAATAATTCTGGAAGTTTACTTGCTCCCACTGGGCACTACCACCCACCACACTCTGCTCTGGGTCATCCCTTTCCCCTTGATTTGAAGCGATACATTTGCTGGAATCCCCATTATTCCCTATGGGAAAATTCTTAAAGATGTGTAAATTTTTAAAAAAATCACACACACACACACACAAAACCGGCCCCTTGCCTAATTCCTTTGAAATTTGGGAGGTAGCTTCCACCCATCGGACACTACCACCACCACCCACTCTTTTTGCCCTGGGACCCTTTTAAAAAATCCAAATCGATTCGGATTCAGATTCAGAAACTTTGGCTACAAAACAAAACGGGGCTGATTCAGATTCAGAAAATTTGGGTACAAAACAAAATGGGGATGTTTCAATTCGGATACAAATTGAAACAAGAAAATTCCAAAATGCACACCCCTACATGAGTTAACTCTGTGTCTGGGAAAGCCTTGAAGAATTGGTCATATAGACCAAATGTCATTGTACACCTTTTATTATTCTGACTGCTCTTCTCCAGTGGTGGGCCAGTTTTGGCTGTATAAATGAGCTCTAAACTCCATTCACACACAAAGCTCCATCAGGGACTTTGGGTCGGGGCTGAACCATCAGCTTCATGGGCTGGGGCTGAGACACTGGGGCTGAGACACTGGCCTCTGGGACAGTATGTCCTCAGGCACAGAAGAAGAACGGTGTGCCATGTCAGCTCTTCCAATTGGCAGGCAAGTATTAAGCCTCTGGATTGGCCAGGCCTGGAACAAATACTAGGAGCCTTGCCTTCTTTGCCTGAACAGCAGAGTCATCCTTCTGGATTGAGGCCCATTCATTCTGTCAATGGGCCTCAGGATTGGGGGCTGGAGACCATGTGGTCTTCAGGACTAGGTTCAGGGACAGCTACTGGTGGCCATGTCCCTTTTGGATTTTGGCATGTGGGGCTGTAAAGTACTTTGCTGCCATATAATCCATTCCGTTTCTGCCTGTGAGACAGATGCATTGCGTACTGAATGAGATCTGAAGTCCATTTCTTTTACACATTTTTTTTTCATTCTAAGGAAGTTAGAATGAAACTTCTTGGGGAGGAGAGCAGGTCTTGTGGTAATGTGCATGAATGGTCTCCTTTGCTAAGCAGAGTCTGCCTTGGTTTGCATTTGGATGAGTGGCTACATGTGAGCATTGTAAGATACCTTAGGAGATGGGGGCATAGCTCAGTTGAGGAGCATCTGAAGCCCCAAATTCACTCCCTGGCAGCATCTCCAGGTAGGGTTGGGAAAGACTCCTGCCTGAAACCTTGGAGAGCCTCTGCCAGTCAGTGTAGACAAGACTGAGCTCATTGGACCAATGGTCTGACTCAGTATAAGGCAGCTTCCTGTGTTCCTAAGTTCCTTGCTGTGCTTCCCCTGTCTCTAAATGGAGGTGGAGCTGCATACAGATGTACATTCTTAGAGAAGACAGTATGGTTTTTCCCATGCTGTCACCACTCTGACTTCACCGGCTGTCCAAGGCACATGTCTGCTCTGCAGTGTGAAGCAATGTTTTATCGCTTCCTCCATCCGCGCCAGTTGGTCATGAGCTGGAAAGGCATGCTTCTCTCACCATAAAAAGGAGTGTTTTACATACGCAGAGCTGTGTTTCACTAAGGAACAGATTGCAACCAAATCCTTGAGTGAATTAACGAATGGAATGTGGATGAATGTGCAGATACTTATACATCTTGTAAGACTTCAGAAGAAAAAAGAGTGTGGGGGGACATGGGCCATTCATGGTTTCCTATATGTTTCATTCTCAAACATGAGTCCCCAGATGTTGTTGGACTGCAACTTCCATCACCCCCCAGCCACACCATTCCTTTGGCCTTTTCACCTGGGGATGATGGGAGTTGCAGTCCAACAACATCTGAGGGCCCAAAGTTGGGAACCCTTCTCCTTCAGAATTAGAAGGTCGGGGTGGAATGTTTTCCATGTGGGCTAAAGAATGAGCTGCCCTCCGGCTCCTGTATCAGGGATGCACACTAGACAAGATCCTGGATGTCACTGGCCAACAGCCTGGCTAATGCTGTACTTGTGCAAGGATGTTCACTAGCAGGGATGTGGTTTGAGCAGTTGGAGTGCAAACAGCTTCGAACTGGTTCAGGTTGGTTCATCGAAATGACCCACCTAGCCAATTAGTTTGACCAAACCAGTTCATATACCTATGGTTTGGTTCAAATTCAGCTTGAATTTGGACTGATCCATGCCAAACTGTCCATGCACACCCCTGTTCACTAGTGCAAGGGTTAGGGTTAGGGCTAGTTGCGCTAAATCAGGAATTTGCATTCCAGACTAGTGTAGTATACCTCACATGCAGAGCTCAGGAAATCCACTAGTCTACTTGTCTGTGATGAATGAAAAATGATGCCTGATGAGCGAAAAAAATCCTGACAAGTAATGCACCAACATAACTCAATGACTAAAAAATCTTTGTCCGGCTGGTGAACAAAGCCAACATTTCTTGACCCCTGCTTATATGCTTTGCAGGGAACTCTTGCACAGTAGAGCAAGAGCGCAGTTTTAAAAATCCCCATGACATAGTGCAGCTATGCGATCTTAGGAACATAGGAAGCTGCCATATACTGAGTCAGACCATTGGTCTATCAGCTCAGTACTGTCTTCACAGACTGGCAGCAGCTTCTCCAAGGTTGCAGGCAGGAATCTCTCTCAGCCCTATCTTGGAGAAGCCAGGGAGACAACTTGGAACCTAGATGCTCTTCCCAGAGCAGCTCCATCCCCTGAGGGGAATATCTTACAGTGCTCACACTTCTAGTCTCCCATTCATATGCAACCAGGGCGGACCCTGCTTAGCTAAGGGGACAAGTCATGCTTGCTGCCACAAGACCATCATCTTCAGATGATCTTCTTGCATCAGCACAACTTTGTTGGTTGCACAAGTGCAGCGTTAGTCAGGATGTCAGCCACTGAGGCTGTTCTCACAAGCAGCCTAGCCTGGGTCTAGGCTGCTTGTGTGGAGCACTGGGATCCGTGTGAATCCAAATGCTCCTGCCCAGGCTAACTCTGCTCCCAATCCCGGCTCTTAGCCAAGGTTAAGGGAGTAAGTGCTCCTTTAATCCGGCTGCTAGAATCGTGTGTCCCCTTGGGCTCCATGCAGCTCCACACCTAGAGTGCCCATCTAACGGGGGGAATCCCCCAAGTCACTGCACCCATCATGTAGTGCCTTGTGGTATATCTGGAGGCTGGGAAAAGGAGTCCCAGCCTCTCTTGATCTGTGCGGCCAGAGGCAGCATGGCCGGCATGGGTGTGTGGCTCACACATCAAAGAAACAAAAGTCGATCATCTGGGGGCAGGTAGGTTTAAACCCTGCCTTCTCTCAGCCCACCGCCCACCTGTACAGTCATGTGATTTGCCACGCTGTGTTTGCACATTAGCCCATCCATGCCAGTGGCCATTCACAAAAATGAAGGGGGCAACTGTGGAAAAGAAATGGGGATGTGTGTGAATGTGTATGACCATATAACTTAAACACACACACACACACACACACACACACACACTGAAAATTCAGCCTGCCAAACACAGCAAAAATGTTAAAAACAAACTTTTGAAACTGGTCCCTGTGACCTAGAGGAAGTAAAGCTGTGAGGAATTCATTCATTCATTCATTCATTCATTTCATTCATTCATTTTTATAAACCACCTAACACCTAAATCTCAAGGCAGTGTAGAGAACTTAAAACAATAAATAAAATTCAATAAAAATGAAACAATTTCAAAAACCAATAACTTATATTTTTAACAGAAAATATTTTTTAAAATAGTTTTAGGGAAAAAGGCATGAAAAAACAGGTGTGTCTTAAGAGGTTTTTTTTTTTTAAGGCAGCCAGAGACGGAGAAGCTCTTATATTGACCGGAAGCACAGGGGATGGAATATGGAGGGAAAGGAAGAGAGGAAGGTGGTGAGAATGGCAATCTGGAGGTTTACCCTGAGTAGCCAGGAAATGCTCAAAACTTGATGAAACTGGAGTCAACTCAATTTCAGATGAATTGACTCGAAAAAAATTGTTTCTGTGAGAAATTGACCAGTTTCAAAAATTGTTTATGTTTTAATGGTTTGTTTTAATTGTAAACCGCCCTGAGCCATTTTGGAAGGGCATAATAAAAATCAAATCAAATCAAATCAAAATAAATAAATAAATACATACATACATAGTGCAGAGAAAAGTGAGCATGCATTCGCATGGCACTTGCTGCACAAAACAGAGCATGTCTGTACACAACCTGACGGAAATGCTCATCCTCAGGGGAAGATCAGCAGTGTCTGGTTTGAAGGATGACACTGATGAAAATAAACCTTTGCAATACTTCCCATTATTAGATTACATGGCTTGCAAGCACTTACTCTGAATCTGTATCTTATTGCTTTTTCGCATTTACAGTGCCTTAAACACCAAGTCGTATTCATTTCAGCAGCCACTATCTGAAGCAGGTCCTTTTAAATTGCTGTTTTACAAGTGACAGATTGAGACTCGGTTAGTCTATTTAATTTTATTTGATTTATATACCACCCTTCCCAGAGTAGCCCACGGCAGTTTTGTACTACTCCTGGCTGAAGCATGTTAAAAACAAAGGAAAAAAATATCTTCAATAACCAGTGGCATATTCCAAGCCTCTCTTGCGCTGTATTTGAAATTTCAAGAATATCACATTTATTCTATGGGATGGTTCTTAGAACAGCAGGAAGACTACTGTCTAGCAGGTGAAGATTGGATTTATCTTAAAAACTGCATAGCTTGCCTTTCTTCCAGTCACCCACCCCTGGCAGGTTAAATGTCTTCTTTTACATACATCTTGGGTGTGGGGTGTGGTGGTGGTGGGTACATATCCTCCAACCACTAGGCAATACTACCAAATTTGGCTTCTGTTGTCTCTTTATGGGCTGTATCACCTGTCCTAAAAGTAACACCCAGCTCTGCTAATGACCACCTTCATGTAGCTCTCACCTCTCTTTACCGCTTCGCTCTGGCTTGCAGGGGGTGTCAAGGTCACAGGTGAGGTGATGCTGCTTCAAGTAGCATCACCTCACCTGTGACCTACCCGTGAATCACCTTGGATTCACACAGGGAGGAAGGGAGGGGAAGGGTCCTCTGCGAGAGCAGGCCGCCCTTCTGCCTCTTAAGGGCGCCCACGAGTTGTTGGCTAGGTGGCCAGATTTGGCTTTTAAAAAGCCAAATTCGCGGGCCGCCTGTGATTGAGAAAGGGGACGCCCCTCGCCGGCTTCCACGCCGCTCTCCTCCCCAAGGCGCCTAAAGCGCGCAGAATCTCTCGCAGGCGAGCCTGGGGAAGAGGAGAAGCCCCCTGAAGAGGAGACCCTCCGCCGGGCGTGTGGTCCCCGAGCGCTGGTTTGCTGGGGCGCCGTCAGGGCAGCCGCAGCCGCCCCTTCAGGACAGAGCGAGCGACATCTGCCCTCCTCCTCCTCCCCGAGAGAGCCGCCGCCTCCCTCTGCCTCGCCGCCGGCGGGGACTCCAGCCAGCGAGACAAAACAAGCCCGCCTTGCCGGGAGTGGGGGTGTGTGTGTCTGTGTGCCCGCCGCGCGGAAGGCTGTCTGGAGGCGGCAGCCTTGCCAAGTGGCTCTGCGCGCCGCGCCGCTGCTGCGGGTGCCTTCGGGATGGCCTCTCCCCGCCGCTGACATGATGATGGTGGCGGCGGCGGCGGCTCGGCGGCGCCCGGAGAGGAGGCCGTTGGATCTCTTCAGGCTCACAGGTTGGCTCTTTGTCTGCAAGCTTGGCTGGGGCTGGAGTGCGTCATCTGCGGGGCTGGAGTTTGAAAGGGCCGCTGCGGGCGCCGGCTCCGGCTCTGCGTGGTGGGTGCGCAGCGTGTGTGTGTCTCCCAGAGAGCGAGAGAGCCGTCGCTCTAGGGCAGCGCCGCCGCCGCCGGGCAAGTGCATTGGAGAGACCCCCAGAGCGACGCGACCCACACCTCTGCTTTTGCTCCTTTCTTGACTTGATCTGTTACGACTAGCAGCTTTATTTGGGGAAGGATGTTTCCTAGAGAAAGACTCTCTGGGGGCTCGATTTTTGGGAGCCAGTTGTTGTTGCCCCGTCCCCGCGACTGTTGGCGTGACTGTAGGGGATTGATGGGGATAAATCTGGCTTCGGCATTAAAGGGATTCAAGACAAATTAAACTAGAAAAGCGCTAGGCGTCCTGAGTGTAGGGTCCCTTCCTGCTGCTGTTCATTAGGCACAATGTTGTTAGCTTTACTTCCAAGTAACCACATATCAGATCCTGCTATTTGATATTTATAAACGATGTACATTGATAATATTTTTAAAGATTCAAAAATCTGATAGTAAGTAAGTAAAAGATGTCAAATCTGATGGCTGGTACCTTTATTTTCTAACAGGTGTTATTGACTGGTTTGTCTTATCCAGACATCGAGTCTAAGTTCTTTAATGTTACAGCCACAAGCCAAAAGACATCGAGTCCTTCCCAAGGACCTGGGATGGCTGAATTTTATTCTCAATGTTGTTGCTGTTATTATTATAGATATTGTCGCAGAATATAGGCTGTTCCCAGTAATGTTGCTTTTTTAATTGGCTGATGGTGAT
Organism: Hemicordylus capensis; assembly: GCF_027244095.1. Taxonomy (NCBI): domain Eukaryota; kingdom Metazoa; phylum Chordata; class Lepidosauria; order Squamata; family Cordylidae; genus Hemicordylus; species Hemicordylus capensis. The sequence continues at coordinate 346,645,613 of NC_069659.1, read as the reverse complement.
TTCTGTGGCCCCTATGGTGTTGAGGTGCTCTTCAAGTTGTTTTGGAATTGCACCTAGGGTGCCAATTACTACTGGGATTATTTTGGTCTTCTTATGCCACAGCCTTTCAATTTCGCTTTGTAGATCTTTGTATTTTGTTGTGGGTTTTTTTGTTTGTTTTTCTTTTATTCCACTTTTATTTATTTATTTATTTGATTTCTATACCGCCCTTCCAAAAATGGCTTAGGGTAGTTTACACAGGGAAATAACAAACAAATAAATAAATAAATAAATAAGATGGATTCCTGTGCCCAAAGGGCTCACAATCTAAAAAGAAACATAAGATAGACACCAGCAACAGTCACTGGAGGTACTGTGCTGGGGGTGGATAGGGCCAGTTACTCTCCCCCTGCTAACTTGGCAGAGAATCACCACATTAAAAAGGTGCTTCTTTGCCAAGTTAGCAGGGGTATAGTATAGTGCTTTAGGAAAGCAGTATTATTTCTCTAGAACATCTTCAGGGGATTTCTTTTTTCTTCAGTTTTAGGTGTATATGTATTAGCGTACCTCTTTTTTATAGACACATAGCTGTTTGCATTTTTGTTTTCTAAATACTTTTCTGTTTACGCTGTCAGTGTGTGTAAATTGTACTTTTTGTGAGAAGGCTAAGTTAATCAAGAATCCTTTAACTGTAGGAAGAGAAAAGCTGGCGTTTGCACAGAGTAATATCCCATACTTCAGCAAGGGAATTCTTGGAGTTTGTCAGCATTCTTCTGCAGCTATGATTCTAAGCAAGATGGTAAAATAATTTATTTTCACCTTCCCTCTGCAACGTTAAATGATTCAGATTTATTTATTTTATGTCTTTTGGGCACCATCTCTGAGGACTGTGCTTTAATGCAATCATTGACATGAATGCAATTATGTTCCTTTGTTTAATACTCTGGTCCAGAGGTTCTCAAGCTTTTTTGTACCTATAGAGTCCCCATATTTTCATGTATTACTCATAGACCCCCTCCATTTATAATTTTATAATTTATAATTTTATAATTAAAATCCAGGATGGGGAAGAGTATACTACGTTTGATTATTTGGGGTGTTTTTAAGGATCTACCTTTAATTATACATTTAATTTCCCACAGAGCACCTGGGCCTATCCCATGGACCCTAGCTTAAGAACCCCTGTTGTAGTCCATGCAAAGAGAGTTTTGCAGTTTGAAATCTTAAAAATGTCTCCATCTCTTTTGTGAGGCTGAAAACATTAATCTTTTTAAAGCAGTTCCTGTTTCAGTGCCAAGATAAAATGAATGGGGCAGGGTCCTGTATCTGACTCCAGGAGAAATGTTCCTAATGCTCACAATGTGTGTTTTACATACACATCATTTAGTCATGCATGCATGCCTTGTTACAAGGAGGGTTGTCTGCATAAGAAACAGGCCTATAGCTAGGACTTGGCCACTGTGCGGAAGAAGAACCGTAGACTTGCACATATAAGTTGATATATTATACTAAAAAGCAGTCGGTTTAGAAGCTCTTGAAGAACGTGCTACTTTCCCCAGGTGAGATTTGTGTGATGGTGCTGCAACGTAACAAATATACAACCATTGTTTTATGTTTTTTAAAAAATGTAAAAATATAAAATTGTCATAAACAAAAGGAACAAAAACGAGTCAGAACTCTTCTTGCTGATAGGCTAGCTTTCCACAGTTGGGGATTTAAAACAATTTTTTTTATTGAAATAGAACATATCCTATATTTCTCTGTCAGAATTCTTAAGTTGTACGCTTCCCCAAGGTTTGTAGGTTTGAATGTGTAGATCAGCCTTTTGTCGGCGTGTAATGTTATGATGGCCAACTTGCTGAACTCTGAAGGCCACTTACATGATTGAACTTCAGCAGTCCTGCTCATCTTGCAATCTGCCAACCCAAATTTAGTTCACCAGCCATGTTTATGGCTTGCAATGTGGTTGGCAGTCTCTGTGTTTGCAAGCCCAGGCAGGCAGCAAAACCAGAAAGTATGTCAAGACTTTGGAGGGCCACCTATTGAGCTAAGACTAGGAGGGGTAGAGTAAAGTTGTGCCCTTGAGTTGGTGTCTACTCCTGGCGAACACAGAGCCCTGTGGTTTTCTTTGGTAGAATACAGGAGGGGTTTACCATCGCCTCTTCCCATGCAGTGTGAGATGATGCCTTTCAGCACCTTCCTATATTGCTGCTGCTCGATATAGGTGTTTCCCATATTCTGGGAAACATACCAATGGGGATTTGAAACAGCAACCTCTTGCTCGCTAGGCAAGTCATTTCCCCAGTGTCCCATTAGGTGGCCTAAGACTAGTGGGGTAAAAGTAAAGTGTGCCGTCGAATGGGTGTTGACTCCTGGCGCCCGCAGAGCCCTGTGGTATTCTTTGGTAGAATGCAGGAGGTGTTTACCATTGCCTTTCTCCCATGCAGTATGAGATGATGACTTTCAGCATCTTCCTATATCGCTGCTTCCCGATATAGGTCCCAGCAGGGATTCAAACCAGGAACCTCATGCTTGCTAGGCAAGTCATTTCCCTCTGCGCCATTAGGTGGTACACAGACTGAAACTCCAGTATTGTGCTAATGAGCATGAATTGTTCTCCTTGCTAAGCAGGGCCCACCTTGGTTTGCATTTGAATGGATGACTGTATGTAAGCAGTGTAAGATATTCCCCTTTGGGGTGGGAACAGTTGCTCAGTGGAAGAGCATCTGCATGCTTGTATGCAGAAGGTCCCAGCTTCACTCCCAGGCATCTCCAGGAAGTGCTGGGAAAGATCCCTGCCTGAAACCTTGGAGAGCTGCTGTCAGCCAGTGTAAGCATTATTGAGCTAGATGGACCAATGGTCTGATTTGATAGAAGGCAGCTTCCTATGTTCTTATGAAACTGCTGCTCTGTGCCTACCTCACTGTGGTGAAAAGCCCTATTTGCCTGGCACTGGCAGTTGGAGAGGTGACCCGTGTTAGAGGTGGAATTCCCTCCTCCTCCTGAAGGTTCATCAGAGTCTGAGCCTAAGCATTTCCCAGGAGCATCGCAGTACTTGATTGAACTGGATTTTAGTTGCTGGTATTAAGCTGAATAGTGATATAGTGGTAACAAAAAGCATAGTTATATATATATCCTATATTATTATTATTATTTATTTACACAGTCAGACAGGTGTTATTGACTGGTTTGTTTTATCCAGACATCGAGTCCTTCCCAAGGACTTGGGATGGCTGAATTTTATTGTCAATGTTGTTGTTGTTGTTCTTGTTGTTGTTGTTTTACACAGTCAGACAGGTGTTGTTGTTGTTGTTGTTGTTTCGATTTCTATACCGTCCTTCCAAAAATGGCTCAGGGCGGTTTACAAAGAGAAATAACAAACAAATAAGATGGCTCCCTGTCCCCAAAGGGCTCACATTCTAAAAAGAAACATAAGATAGACACCAGCAACAGTCACTGGAAGTACTGTGCTGGGGGTGGATAGGGCCAGTTACTCTCCCCCTGCTAAATAAAGAGAATCACCACGGTAAAAGGTGCCTCTTTGTCCAGTTAGCAGGGATATATAACCTATGTGCCACAATAGAACATCATCCTAAATTATTTTTTAAAAGATTTTGTAAATTGTGGGTGATGCAAGTCATTGAATGGTACTAGAGAAAGACATGCTGTTCTGGTAGCTCCAGGTCTTAACACTCACATCAATTACAGAGGATGAATACAACTGAAGGAAGCCTGGGCAGGTGTGTGGCTGGAGGAGTCTATCATGTGACTTGTCTCTAGCGGGGGCCCCAAGGCAGTGGGCCCCCTCCCCTTGCCCTATTATAGTTACGCCCCTGAGCTGGTGTGGTGGAATTTTGGACTCGATTTATGCTGGAATTCATTTGGTCTTTTAGGGCCAGTTCAGACAATGCTTCCCCCACTCCCAAACCAGCCCACATGATTCAAAGAGGACTGTGCGAAGAGTGTGCCCTGATGGGGGTAATGTCTTTCCCCAATGTGTTTCTCCAAACCGCAGCTGTCCATGCAGTCCAAATACCAGTATTTGAAGCATGTGCAGAGGGGCAGTTGGGTTATCTACTGGGGGAGCAAAGGGAGTGAAGATTTTGCTATATATTAAATATTTACTGAGATAAGGTCATTAATGGAATTTAACGAGTCTCCTACCTGGCTGCACTGATCCCCCCCCAGCTCTTTCTGGGGTAGAGGAGTGAGTGAATGAGGCTTCTTTAAATAACTGAGGCCTTTTCAAATAATTAATTCAAACTATAAAAAGGTAAAGTGTGTCGTCAAGTCGATTTCGATTCCTGGCGCCCACAGAGCCCTGTGGTTTTCCTTTGGTAGAATACAGGAGGGGTTTACTTACCATTACCTCCTCCCACAAAGTATGAGATGATGCCTTTCAGCATCTTCCTTTATCACTGCTGCCCAATATAGTAGCAGCCAGAATTTGAACTGGCAACCTTCTGCTTGTTCGTCAAGCATTTCCCCACTGCGCCACTTAAGGTGATTACAATTCAAACTATAGGACTGTAATAATCTATAAGAGCACTGTCTGCTACCTTGCTGTAAAGTTGCAGTTTGGTGGATGGGGGAGCAGAAGGTGACAGGAAATACTTTGAGGGTGGGGGACCCGCTACCCTCCGCTACCTCATGGAGGCATCCCATATGTGATAAAGTAAGTGCTGGAGGGATGTCTGTGGAAAGACTCATTCTGTCCCCTTTTTAATTGTGAGGGCTGGAAAAGTATTGTTTGAACTCGCCCTTAGATCTTTTGCTTTTGGTTTGTGTAAAACCTGCCTTTAGAGCTTTTGTTTCAGTGTATTTTTTAAAAATGTTGTAACCTGTCATGTCCTCTCAATTAGGGAAGCACATGAAAAGAAAAGAAATAAAATGTATGAATCTATCATAACAGTCTGAAATAATTAGAATCGAATTATTTCTGTAATAGCAAAAGCACATGTACATAAAAGAATGAGAGGAAAGCATTAGATTTAGTCTCTAGATGTCTTGCATCTTGATAGAAAAACAAATTTCCTAAAACACTTACACACACACACACACACACACACACACACACACACACACACACACAGAGCCAACCCAGACATTGGAAAGTCTTTCACTAGAAAGTGGTTAGATCTGGAAAAAGTGACCAAAGCAGTTTTCTTCCTAAATCATGTGCTAAGCCAAAACTGATTCAGCTGCTGACATGGGCTGGAAAAGCAAACCCTGAACAGAGCAGGAATCTCGCAGAAACACAGAAGCCAGTGACAGCCATTGATAGTTCCATGGCCCTGAGCCAGCAAGAGCAAAGGTCAGGCAGAAGGTCCACCCTGACGGCATTGCCATTCTTGCTTTGTGCAGGGAGTGTGACAGTGTAAGTTGCTTCCTGGAGCTGTCACAAAGCAAACGGCCCTCTCCTCTGGCTCCAAGTATTCCACACAGGTTGGAAGAAGAATAGGAAGGGAGCGTTCAGTTTCTTGTTTTCTGCCAGATGCCCTGTAAGTCTCTTGAGTTCTCATTGAAACTAGAGACAAATGGATGTCCTGTGTAAAGTGAGGGATTAATTCTGTGCTTTCTGGCACACATAGGGAACTTTGTATGCCATCTTTGATTCTCTGCCAGTGCCAGGCTTCGAAGGCAGAAGAGGTTTAGCTGCTTCTGATCTTCCACAACAGGGGTTCTAACCTCAGATCCCCAGATGCTGTTGGACTACAACTCCCATCTGGGGACCCAGCTGTGGCCCCCCTGCTGGAATGTGGGCCTTGGCAGGTATACCAACCCATCATGCAGGCAGGCCCTGAGGAGACAGCTGCCCCCAGTTAATAAGAGTGGGGGTTGCCAGTGTTGGTGGGGAGAGCTTTTGTTCACTCCAGTTACAGCAGAGCAAGCACATGTGAGAAGAGCAAGCCCATTAAAGAGTATCTTGAGATAGACGCCGAAGGTTCAAAAGCAAGTAAGGAGGCTATTCTCTTGCGCAGTGGAAACCGGGCTAAGGAAGCCCAGCTCTGTTTCCACTGTGCGTGAGATACTGGTGGTGGCATGGTGGCGACCTCTCTTAAGTAGCCTGCTGCTTAACCCGGGTTTCTGGCGCAGGAGCTCCCGAAAAGCGATTGTGTGCCGTCGCAGTGTGACTCCACACCACAACGACTGACGAGTAGCTTTCCAACTGGGAGGCTAAAACCAGCCTCCTGGCGTTGGGAAGCTCCCCAAAAGCAAGTGTGTGGGGCCTCATGGGACTCCCGGGGGCCAGGAGACCCTTGAACCCAGCCGCCCCAACAGGCTTCATAACGGAACCGCTAATCATCTGGGTGGGCGATCTGGCCCCCCAAGGAGGGCTCCCTGCTTGTCTGCGGGGAGAGCAGTTCAAGCTTGCTCTCCCCACAACCCCCCTTTTGGCTCTCCACAGGGATCATGTGTAGAGCCTTGTTGTTTATTGGGGAAGTTACCTACTTGGACAGAAAAATCTGTCTGCCTTGGCGTTCATTCTTCATTGTGCAGAGCAGAGTGGAAGGGAGAGGAAGAATGAAGCTGCACGGCTAATGATGGAGTCTGCAGCAGAGTCTTCCAGAGAGTCTGGAAGCAAGAAGGGTGCAGTGATAGGCCCTGAGAATATCAGTCTATCAATCATAGAAAGCCAGAGACAAGAAGAGGGGAAACCAAGAGGAAGACCCTTCCTCACTGATACTACCCCTAATGCGCCTAGTGGTCACTAGGATAAAAGGGACTAAGAGTCGGTGCTGCTGGAGTTTAATCTCCAACAGTTAGCAGCGGTGGAGAAACATATTACTGCATTTACCTGAATCCAAGACTAGGTTTTTTCCAAGTTTTTAAATATTGGAAATCAGGAAGTTGTCTTAGATTCAGAGTCCTGTCCCTTTCAAGTAAATGCAGGTATAACCTGTATTTAACCTCTAGTGTTGAAGGGGGTCATCTCAAATTCAGAGACGTCTTCTATTCAGGTAAATATGGTACTATAAGATGGTTTGACTAGCATGTTGAGTTCCACTAGATCAGGGCTGCACAACTCAAATGCCCTGGTGGGCCGGAACTATCCACAGCTTGGCGTGCAGGGGCCGAGATCAAATTTTTAACACATTATTACATTAAAATTAAATATTATTAGTTACTTGTGGATCTATTCCCCCTGTCAATGTGATGTGTTCAGAAAACCAAAGCAACTCCATTTTACTTAGAAAACCTCATTCTAACTTAAAGTAACCCCAGCCCAGCTCAGGGACATCACTGCCTCTCATGCTCAACGTCGTTTTCTCTCTCCACTAAATTGTATCTATGAAACTTGGTTCTCACAAGGTTCTCACTGTTCTTTGCTGACATTTAAGAAAACAGGATTTAACCAAATAAGGAGTAATCACTAGATGAACAATGAATCATTCGCATGCGTACTATATACTCAGACCACCATTTTGTTGTCACGTATACTGTGTCTAGGGTGTCAGCATCATTCAGATTGTTTGTATAAATGTAAGATGCACCTATAACCGAACTGTAATCAGTTTGAGAGCGTAAGCCTACTGATTACCTTTTGCTAAAATTGCAGTAGCAATAAAAACCTCTAAATGATTCCCACTGAGTCTGTTTGATTGACTAAAAGGTGGACCCAGGGACGAACCAAATTCACATCAATTGGACCCATAGTTTTAACCAAGGATAGTGGCCAGAGAATAGATCCTGTCCCTGCTCAATCAGCGTGGCCCCTAGAATGCATGCCAGCCCCAACCAAATGCCAAGTCCTCTCCTCTCCCTAAATTGTTGTTGCTTTCAGGCTGCAATGCTTGGCATGCTTACATGGGAGTAAGCCTCACTGGGCACAACATGGAGCATATTTCTGAGAAAGCATGCACAGGATGGCACAACAAGGCAGTTTCCGGCTGCTGTGTTGCTGCAGGATACCTGGGGGCCAGTAAAATAATCCCTGTGGGCCAAATCCGGCCCCCAAGCCTTATGTTGTGCAGGCCTACACTAGATGGTACAGCATGGCAGGGGTGATGGTGAAGGAATTTGTCATGGAGATGCTGATGCCACAGCAAAAGTACCGTTAAACTTTGGGAGGAGAGCTGGTCTTGTGGTAGCAAGCATGAATTGTCCCATTTGCTAAGCAGGGTCTGCCCTGGTTGCATATGAATGGGAGACTAGAAGTGTGAGCACTGGAAGATATTCCTGTCAGGGGATGGAGCCACTCTGGGAAGAGCATCTATGTTCCAAGTTCCCTCCCTGGAAGCATCTCCAAGATAGGGCTGAGAGAGATTCCTGTCTGCAACCCTGGAGAAGCTACTTCCAATCTGTGCAGATAATACTGAGCTAGATGGATCAGTGGTCTGACTCAGTATATCGCAGCTTCCTATGTTCCTAAACCAGCATTTCCCTGGAATGTGTGATCGACCAGCATCCTGTAGAGTGCAGATGAAGTTTGTTTATGCAGGATCACTTACTGAAGGGAATTCCATTTTAAAAAAATAATACATTGGCTCTTTTCTGAGCTAAAAGGGGTTTTAGAATTCACCTTTTTGGACTGCACCTGCACATTCTCATCAGATCCTGTTCAAGTCTTTTTGCAAAACTGTACTGATACTGTTACCCTCTGGCAGATTTGCATATAGAATACATCTCTCTCACACTTTTTAGTTTATTTATTATTTAATACATGTATATGTTGCCTGTCAAAGAAGGTGGTTTACAGTGATGATAAAAAAGAAAGCATGTCATGATAATCATGACTGTGATCATGTCGCTGTCATAATAAGCATGACAGTGATGGTAAGAAAGGAAAAGGGGGGGATGGACAGCAGACCTCAAAATATTGTGTGGCTAGAGGGGCTCTCGAATCCCCTTATATTTGTGCTTTATCTACTGTTAGAAAGCTAAGGGAGCTAAAATAGAGGCCTTGTGGAATTCCCTGCCTTTCCCCCTGTAATTCCAGCTCTGATGTGGAGGGAAGTAGAAGGCAAGCAAATTCAGGTATGAATTCTTTTGGCCTGTTGGTTGTCCAGAACCCTTATTTTTGTGTTAGTCTCAGTAGCAACACCAGTGAGACGCCTTCCCCTCTCTCTGGAATTCAGATGTGGGCAGGTAAAAGGAAATTGCAATGTAAGCCCCACTGGAACATTCACTTGGAAGATTCCCCCCCACTCTGAATTTTCATTCTCCCCCCTGCCACCCCCCAGACAGGATAGTCGAATTTGAGGCTCTGTGTTAGAAAGCTGCTCAGATGAAATGCTGATCCAGATCCAGCATTACAGACAGAGGATTTTCCTTGTGATTAAGAAAAAAATCCTGTCATTTGATCAGCTTCTGCCTGTGAATAGAATCTGGGTCACGTTTTCCCCTTCTGTCCTGCTCAGAGCTCAGCAAAATAGCTGTGCTGGAATCTCTCCCTCCTTTGTAGGAGCCATAGCTAAAGTCACCTGCTTGCAGCCTGCAAATTTCTGTCCTTCAACTAAGCAGAAATCACAGCTACCATCAGGAATTCCCTGGCAGTTTTTGCTTCCTTTTGTTTAATGCCTCCGCAATGCATCTTTCACTGCATCCTGCTGGCCTTTGTTACAAGAGTCACTGAGTCTTGTAAAAGAGCAACTTGGCTTTCTGGTGTAATTCATATGTATAATATAGATCTATTATTTTTTAGAATGATCACACTCTTCAAATATCCGAAGGGCTGCCACATAGGGCAGAGAGGACAGGGCTGGATCTAATGGGTTAAAGTTACAGGAGGAGAGATGCTGGCTGAACTTTAGGCCCACAGATGTTAACACACAGTACATGCATACAGGTGTCTGTACACAGGTTATTGTGTGAATGACTGAACATGGAATGGATTCATTTTAAGTACAGGCCCCCTCAAATGCATGGCTGAACACAATGAGGCTATTCATACGTGCGTGCAAAACGGAGCTAAGGGAGCCCAGCCCAGTTTTGCATATGCGTGTGAACCACTCGGATCGGTCCAATCCCAGCGGCAACATGGCAAACCCAACCTGGATGGCTTTAAGAAGGGTTCGGAGAACTTCATGGAGGAGAGGTCTATCAACGGCTACTAGTCGGAGGGCTACAGGCCACCTCCAGCCGCAGAGGCAGGATGCCTCTCTGAATACCACTTACAGGGGAGTAACAATAGGAGAGAAGAAATGTCCTCCACTCCTGCCTATGGCTTCCAGAGGCATCTGGTGGGCCACTGTGCGAAACAGGATGCTGAACTAGATGGGCATTCTTGGGCCCGATCCAGCAGGGTTGTTCTTATGTTCTAAGCCTCATCTAAAATGTGTCAGCTGCTGCTCCTTGCAGCTGCAGCTGGCATTCTCGGAGGGGAGGGGGATCCCCATAATGTACTGCACACTTGTGCAGTGCATTATTGGCACTCTGGGTGGGTGGGACAATGTGCAGCAGTGCGTCCCGGCACCCTGACCCTCGGGAGCAGCCGCTGCTTGCCTGGGCGGGCAACCTGTCCACCCAGGGAAGGGGAGACAATCATCTGTGGGGAAGGTAAGTTTAACCTACCTTCCCTGCAGTCCTCCCGTGAGCCCTTCTCACTGCTTGTGAGGCTCAATATGTGGGGAAATGTCTGCGCCTACAGAGCTGTATGTGTGTTCACTGTACATGCATTGTACATGTGTTTAACACAACATGAAAATAGGGCGTGTGAGAAACTTCTGAACAGAACTGTTCAGCAAGGGAACCAATTAACTACTGGTGGCGGACTCGAGGTCTTAATGAAGAGGCTGAGCAGTCAATCTGTTGGGGATGTTGTAGCAGTGAGCAGGGGGTGGGACTAGACTAGAGGTTCCCACCCTGTGGTACTCCAGATGTTGCTGAACTACAAATCCCATCATCCCCAGCCACAGAAAATAGTAGATGGGATGGAGTTGTAGTTCATTGATGGGAGTTGTAGTTCAGCAATTTCTGGAGTACCACAGGTTGGGAACCCCTGGTCTAGACCACATACAGGACCCCCGCCATTCTATGATTCTGTCTATGAATATTTATATATACTGCTTTTCAACAAAAAGTTCCCAAAGTGGTTTACATAGAGATAGATAGATAGATAGATGGCTTCCTGTCCCCAACGGGGTCACAATCTAAAAAGAAACATAAGATAGACACCAGCAACAGCTACTGGAGGGATGCTGTGCTGGGGATGGATAGGGTCAGTTGCTCTCCCCCTGCTCAGTAAAGAGAATTACCACTTTTAAAAGGTGTCTCTTTGCTTTGTTACCACCTTATGTGGTGCAGCAGGGAAATGCTTGACTAATAAGCAGAAGGTTGCTGGTTCGAATCCCCGCTGGTACTATATTGGCAGCAGCGATATAGGAAGGTGCTGAAAGACATAGTCTCATATTGAGCGGGAGGAGGCAATGGAAAACCCCTCCTGTATTCTACCAAAGAAAACCACAGGGCTCTGTGGGCACCTGGAGTCGAAATTGACTTGACGGCACACTTTGTCTTTACCTTGCTCTGTTAGCAGGGGACGGCATGTGTGGCAGGCAGCGGCATGGGACTGGCTTCCAAGGATCATCCCAGTATTAGGAGGATTAGGTACTAGGACAGCTCCCAGTACTAGGATGATTCTTGTCAGTGGTGAACATAAGAAAAGCCTTGCTGGATCGGGCCGTATCTGGTTCAGCATTCTGTTCCCCACATTGGTCCATCACATGCTTCCAGGAATGCCATAAACAGGGCTGGGGAACCTCTATCTTCACTTACTGTATTACCCCCCCCCCTTTAAAAGTATACCTACTTTAAATGGAATACTTCAGTAGTTTCCAGTCGACTCATGAAGCTAATGATTTGGCATTTCTTTAGAAGTCGGCTGTTGCCAGCATTTTGCTGGATCACGTTCATAAGGCCCTTGTAATACAAGATGATTAAAAAGTCTTGAGCTTATTAGGTCCCAAATCACTGGTATAAAGGTGTTTTCTAGTGTTCTTGCCTTTTGGTTCCAACCAAGATGGGATCCATTATTCTACTGGGAGCCGAGCTCCTTGGGAATGAACATTAAGAACAGCCCTGCTGGATCAGGCCCAAGAATGCCCATCGAGTCCAGCATCCTGTTTCGCACAGTGACCCACCAGATGCCGCTTGAAGCCTACAGGCAGGAGTTGAGGGCATGCCCTCTCTCCTGCTGTTACTCCCCTGCAACTGGTACTCAGAGGCATCCTGCCTATAGCCCTATGGCCTATAGCCCTCAGACTAGTAGCTTATGATAGACTGCTCCTCCATGAAGTTATCCAAACCCCTCTTAAAGCCATCCAGGTTGTTGGCTGTCACCACATCAATGCTACCTATAACTGGATAATTCTCACAGATTTTACTAGCAAGCTCATCAATCCAAATCAGTTTGTTTATCATGACCCATACCATCAGGAGAAGCTGCTGCCTGTCTGGGAAGACAATACTGAGCTGGATAGACCAATGGTCTGACTCAGTATATGGCAGCTTCCTATGTTCCATCAGCAGTGATCTGGATGCTGACTCAACATGCCAGCTAATACAGAAACACAGGATTGGGACCCCTGTACCGAATCTGAATTCAACAACCAAGAATCCCCATGTCAGAAATTCCCAGATTACAGGAGTCCCAAGTAGCACTACTACAACAAATCTTTATATGCCACTTTTCAAAAGAAGTTCTCAAAGTGGTTCACATAGTAAATAAAATAAGATGCTTCCCTGTCCCAAAAGAGCTCACAGTCTAAAAAGAAACTCAAGGCAGACAGCAGGTACGGCCACTGGAGGGATGCTGTGCTGAGGTTGGAAAGAGATAGTTGCTGTCTCCCTGCTTAATTTAAGAGAATCACCACTTTAAAAGGTGCCTCTTTGCTCCGTTAGCAGGGGATACAAGTACTGGATAGGAACATAGCAAGCTGCATTCTACCAATTTTGAGTCAGACCATTGGTCCTTCTAGCTCGATATTGTCTTCACAGACTGGCAGCGGCTTCTCCAAGGTTGCAGGCAGGAGTCTCTCTCAGCCCTATCTTAGAGATGCCAGGGAGGGAACTGGGAACCTTCTGCATGCAAGCAGGCAGGTGCTCTTACTAGAGCGGCCCCATCTCCTAAAGGGAATATCTTGCAGTACTCACACATGTAGTCTGCCATCCAATTGCAACTAGGGTGGATCCTGCTTAGCAAAGGGGATAATTCATGCTTGCTATCACAAGTGCAGTGGGGAAGTAACTTGCCTAGGGAGCAAGAGGTTGCCGGTACAAATCCCCACTGGTATGTTTCCCAGACTATGGGAAACACCTATATCGGGCAGCAGTGAAATAAGAGGATGTTGAAAGGCATCATCTCATACTGTGCAGGAGGAGGCAATGGTAAACCCCTCCTGTATTCTACCTAAGAAAACCACAGGGCTCTGTGGTTGCCAGGAGTCGACACCAACTTGACGGCACAACTTTACCACAAGCATGCTTGCTACCGTTATCTCTTCTGTTAATGCGAAGGAATCCAAGCATCTCTACTACCAAGGACCTCACGTTCCCCTGTTCACCACCTTAAGCAATGCGCCCAGCAAGTGCGAATGGAGAGGTGACAGAGGGCCAGGCTCCAACCAGAGGGCCGGCCCTTTAGGCCTCTGATTTCCATGGAAAGGGGTGGAGCTGGAGGGGGGCCTATGTCAGGCCCAGGAAATATATAAGGAAGGGCTAAACTCTTGTTTGAACCAATCGCCTTCTCCTTGGGACCTGTCCATGGTCCTGAAGATTCATTATTCAACCAACCACCTCTGATGTCTGCTCTGCCTCTTCTGGATCCACAGCCCAGCCTGCTGGTCAATTGCTCCTGCCCTCCCTCCACCATATCCAAACCAGTGCCTGACCTCCTTCCAGCAAACTCCCCTGTGGGCTCAACCTTGCTTGGTCAGAATATTGTTTGGGTCAGTTAATTATCTGTATACACTATTGTAATGATTCAGCTTGGGGCCAAACTGGACATGATGTGGGTGATCTGTGATTAGAATTCATAAATGCAGATTGATGGTGCTCTCTATGTGTGGGGTATCCCCTGGCTTTGGTTTTCCTAATTAGGAGTCCCGCAGAGCTGCACTTACAAATAGGGACAGTTTTGCTTTGGGAGAGGATAGTAACCCTTTGCTCCCGTTTCCTTTCCTCTGATGCAAATCCTCCACCTGCAGAGCTGCGATTATTCCCCCTGTGGAGATAAGACAGGAACAGAATCTGTACTTGCCTTTTCCCTCATCACAGAGCTAATGGCAACATAGGGAGAAGATTTAGACTGGACAGGAGGAAAGAGTTAACACCAAGGCAGTTCACACAATCAACACTGGGGTAGGAGAAGCCTCCTGTCCTAATTCAAGAGCTGTGTGTGCTCCTAATTTTTGATTGTGTAAGATAAAGACAAGGTTGGGTGGTGGGGAGCTTGATCGCCAGTCAAGTCGTTCTCTGGGTAAGACAATTTCCCCACCTACCTTGTCCAGAAGCTTAATGGCACAGCGGGAAATGACTTGACTAGCAAGCCAGAGGTTGCCGGTTTGAATCCCCACCGGTATGTTTCCCAGACTATGGGAAACACCTATAATTGGGCAGTGATATAGGAAATATGCTGAAAGGCATCATCTCATACTGTGTGGGAGGAGACAATGGTAAACCCCTCCTGTATTCTACCAAAGACAGCCACAGTGCTCTGTGGGCACCAAGAGTCGACACCGACTCAATGGCACACTTTACCTTTACCTTGTCCAGAAGCTGGGGATGGAATCGGGATAGGGCACACGCATCCTACTCCTCTGGGGCTTGACTGATTATCAAGCTCCCCGCCATCAACCTTGTTTTTATCTAACACACTATCGAAAATTGGGAGCATGCCCAGCTCCCAAATTAGGGTCAGAGGCTTCACCTCCCTGATCTTCAGAACAATTCTATAATGCTGCTAATCAGGAAAACGGGTCTACCATAATGTTTAAGCACAGACCTCCTGTATCATGATAGGTTTGGCCCTTTAGTCTCTAACTTGTAATTCTATCCTCTGCCTTTTTGCCTAGTCTTTTCAGTCTGCTTTTAGAAGACTCCTCCGGTTGCAGGCAGTCATCCTTTGGACAGAGGTTGTTGCCCATTGAGAGCAACAGTTTACTGAGCCAGAAATCTCTCTCTCAAAAAAGCCAACAGCTCATGAATGCCAAACTCACCTGCCACAAGCCCTCCAAGATGGGGGGAAAAAAGGTGTTGTGGCAGTTTCTAATGTTGACCTAGCGAGCAAGAGGTGGACGGTTCGAATCGCTGCTGGTATGTTTCCCAGACTATGAGAAACACCTATATGGGGCAGCAGCACTATAGGAAGGTGCTGAAAGGCATCATCTCATACTATGTGGGAGGAGGCAATGGTAAACCTCTCCTGTATTCTACCAAAGAAAACCACAGGGCTCTGTGGTCACCAGGAGTCGACACCGACTCGACGGCACAACTTTACCTTTACTTTAAGGCAAGTGGAATTCTTGAAAAGGGGCTGAGAGCAGGGGCGGAGCCACCATTGGGCGAAAGGGTTCAAAGAACCCAGGCCGCCAATGGGAAAAGGCACGTGACAAGGGGGCATGGCCTGGGCTGCCGAGAGCCCGAACGAGCTCTCCCCTCATCATTTCAGGCAGTGTCGGCTGCCTGATAGGACCTTTTCCCCTTTCTCTCCCTCCAGAGAGGAAGAGGAAGGGGAAAACGTTCTATCGGGCAGTTGGAGCTGCCTGAAATTATTGGCGAAGAGTTCGCTCGGGCTCTAGGCGGCCCAGGCGTGGGAGGGGGGAGTTCGCTCTGGTCTCCTCTAGAGCCCGAGCCACGCCCCCATGCACTTGACGTCATGCACACGGGCATATCGGAGGGGGCCGCCGAGTGGAGCTAGATGCAGGCCGCCGCTCCGCTGGCTCCACGCCTGGCTGAGAAGCTTAAATTTGTGTGTGCATGTCGCTGCTGCTGCTGCTACTACTAGGAATATTTACATACCCCTCTTCTATCAAAGTTCCCAAAGTAGTTTACATAGGAAAAATAAAGAATACATAAATAAGATAGCTCCCTGTCCCCAAAGGGCTCACAATCTAACAAGAAACATAAGGCAGATACCTGCAACAGCCACTGGAGGGATGCTGTGCTGGGGTTGGATAGGTCCAGTTGCTCTCCCCCTGCGAAATACATAGGAGAATCACCACTTTAAAAGGTCAACCCAAAGAGCTGTTCAGTGGCTCTGCTGCTCTGCTGGTGTCCCAAGAATCTGCTGCCCGAGGTGAGTGCCTCACCTCGCCTAATGAAAGGACTGCTCCTGGCGTTATGTCTCAGATAAAGGCCCTACATCTTCCAGACCGTGTGTCTTTCTAGTTAACCTTTGCTCCACTGTGTCAGCAATCCCGAATTTTGCACAAAATCTGTAATTTTAATCAGAGCGATGACTCTGAAACAGAAGGTCTTTCATTTCTCTGTGCTGAGTAGCTGAAGCCAAGCTGGAATTAGGAGATGACATCTTCCATGTGCTTGACAAAGGAATTTTCTCTCTCCATCTTATTTTTGGCTCTTTCCAGCCTGAGGCTAATGTACAATAAGCGTACATCCAGACAACCACTATTTGTTTAGTTTCATTTTGTTTCCCTTTCCCCATCCACCCCCACTTGTCTTGGGACAGATCCTCCCATTTTTTCCATGCAAACACACCTTCTTCTTGTGGAGTGAATTCTAGGCTGTCCCCTTTCCCCCATCTTATAAATATTGGTTCTGTGCAATTGCAGAGGTGCAGCAATATACATCCTGATCACATGTATCTGATATACCATTCTATGATTCATTTCAACATACTAAACATGGTGCATCGCCCCAGAGGTGCTCTTACCACTGGACCTTGAGGCTCTGGTCCATGGCCTCACAGCAGAGGGGGGCCTCCAAATGTCCCGGAGGGGGGGCCTCCACAAGTGGCCCTGCATCCACCCCGTGTCCGCCGTGCTGCCGCCCCACCGTGCCGATCTTTGCCATTTTTGCTGCCAGGGGAAGGGGAGCTCCCGGCGGGCAGACCCTCGCATAGACTGAGCGCCTCTGTGGGGACTGACTGTGGGCCTTCTGTGAGGGAGCGCTCTGAAGAAGCACTTGTCTGCTTTTGTTCAAAGTGTTTGGAGAGGGCTGGAGGCGAAGGAAGGGGAGGCCAGGGAGGGGGGCGGGGAGCGGCTCGGAGGCGGGGAGGGGAGCAGCGGTGGCAGCATTGCTGCTCTGGGAAGGAGCACAGGTGGAGGCTTCTGTGCACGCCATCAATGGAAATGGCGCATTTGGCCAGCCGCGGCCTGGCAGGGCGGTTCTCTGCGCTTGCCCAATGCCCGGCTGCAGATCTCACTGGCTCCCATGGGCCTGTGGGCCAGTTGGCGTTGGCAAGCGCAGCCAGGAGGCGGAGGTGGTAGCTGGGAAGCAACAAGTCAGTCCCGGGAGCCAGGGAGTGCTGGCAGTGCTGGCGCCCCTGAGTTGCCACCACTGCCCACGTTCTGGTGCTGCCTGGCCCCAGCCCCGAACTTGCTCCAGCCCCTCAACAAGTGCAGGCTGGCGGCAGTGATGTGCAAAACATGCCTGCCTGCCTTTAGCGAGAGAGAAAGCGCCACATGTGCAGCAGCCCCGGGACAGGGCAGCTCATCGTCTGCAACAAGGCAGACTAAACAAAATTTAAGGAGGGGGCTCCCAGGGTGGGCGGGCTCCCAAGCCCTTCAGGTCCAGGCTCCAAAATTACCTAGGTGCGCCACTGTATTCCCCCTCTCCCCAACACATGGATGATCTCAGTGCAGATGGAAAAAAGAGGGACTTCTTGGTAAGTAGAATCAACGATCCCAAACCAGACAGATTCAGGAATGCAGAACTCATTGGGCAACAAGTTCATTGTACCCAGGATAAAACTGCCAGTCAGTTTGCCAGTAGTCCCTCATTGTTTCCTCTTGCAGGGATTGCTGGGAGGTTGGGGCCAGTGTGAGATCAGGGCAGCCAAAGAATCCTCCTGGGTGTCTCACTTCCAATCTGCAGAGAGAGAGAGAGAGCGAGAGCGAGAGAGAGCAAGCGAGCACGCGTGCAGGCTTATGGAGTAAGCCCCGACATGCTGGAAAGTCAGGTGTATATCTGAATTGTGCAAGTAAAGTAAAGTGTGCCGTCAAGTCAGTTTAAACTCCTGGCGCCCACTTAGCCCTGTGGTTATATTTGGTAGACTACAGGAGGGGTTTACCATTGCCTCCTCCTGCGCAGTATGAAAGGATGCCTTTCAGCATCTTCCTATACTGCTGCTGCCCAATATAGTACCAGCAGGGATTCGAACTGGCAAGCTTCTGCTTGTTAGTCAAGTATTTCCCCACTGCACCACTTAAGGTGACGAACTGCCTGAACCATAAGGTATGGCTCAAAGCTGCTTGAACCATAAGGAAATTCAGGCAGCTTTGCCATTGGAAATAGTCCTTTTGCGCAACTGTGTGCATGTTGCCTTAAAATGCACACAGGAGGCTGTGCAGAATGTCAGCCCGTATGGGGCTACATGAACAAATCGTTCATGTAGGTATAAATTGTAGGTATAAATCGGTATAAAGTAGCTTCATTTATATGTTGGTCTCCCCACCACCCCCACCGCCTCCGGCAAATGTAAGCAGAGAATGGGGTGTAATTTAGAGCAGAAAGGGGTTCATGGGCAGGGGGTACCAATTCCTTCCTGCACAGACTGCCTCCCCTCTCAAACACACACACACACACACACACACAAACACACACACACACACACACGCATGCACACCTCTCCCCTTAGCCTCTTCTCTTCCATCTGAGCTCATTTTTGTATCGGAGCCTAGCTGTGGGTAAAGTGACCTTGGAGAATAGACCTCAAGGGGGGAAGTGGTGGTTGGGAGGAGTATTCAGCACTCCTTCCGCCCCTGGCTGCACGACTTTAACCCTCCTGCAGATGTTGGACTACAACTCCCACCATACTTATTGGCCGCTTTGGATGATGGGAGTTGTAGTCCAAAGACAGTTAGAGGGTCAAAGTTGTGCAGCCCCAATTCCCTCCTATCCACCTTCATCTTTGGCACACTAATTGCATCCTCCCAGCCTCTCATTTGCATGCAATTGGGACAGGTCCAGCTTAAAGACAGAGGCTCTCCATGGCTGCATGTTCTTTGGCCTGCAGTCAGACAAAGTCAAGCACTGCTTTTCACAGAGGAGCCAAGGAGGAAAAGCAGGCTGGAGTGGTTGCTGCATGGAGTCACTTGGGAAACAAAGATGTCCCAGTGCTCTGCTACGGCTGCTGCAAGCCTCAGCTGGTCTTTCATTAAGCAATAAGGCATTACTGTGTCAATCGGATGCCTGCCACACAGTTTGGCCTCTGTCTCCAGCAGGTCATCTTTCTGACGCTCATTTGGAGACCATTAACATATTAATGAGTTTAATTATTGGTGTGGGGTGGGGAGGGGGGCATTGGAGAGGACAGGATGATAATTGCTGTGGCTCTTTTGGTTGGAGTGCAGCTGTGGCTCATGGGGGGTTTGAGGGATCTGGCCCCGTTCCATTTACACCAGGGTCTGAGAAGGTGAAAAATAAGCCAGGGGATCGTCCTCCGGCTTAAGGGTCAAAGTAGATGTGGCTGGAATCATGGCATTGGCCCTGGTGTGCTTACCTTTTAGCCCCATTAATAGAAAAGGCAGGGGTCAAGCTGGATCAGGACTGTGGTGGGGGATACTGGAGCTCCCTCCCTCCCTCCCTCCGGCTGACTCCAGGTTTCTGAACGCCCTTGGCAAAGTACCCTCCACAGGACATTTCCTTCCTGGATGGGCCCTAAGAAAGTCACTCACCACCATGTGAAGGCTCTGGGCACAGAGGCAGAGCTGCTCTTACCCCTGGACTTTGGGGCAGAAGTCCAGGGCCTCCACACCCTCTGGGGGCCCCACAATTCTCTTTAGTCTGTCCTGGGTTGTGTGGTTTGTGCCCTCAAGAACCTAAGTGTTAAAAAATGATGCTTAACTTGCAGCGGGGGTGGGGGAGGTGTTCAAAGGTCTCTAGGTCCAGCCTCCAAAATTACCTAGGTGCACCTCTGCACAGAGGTGGTGTCAAGGATCAGCAGAGGGTCCTCCTGAGGATCCTGGGTCCTCAACAGCTGCCTGACAGTGTTGACTTTTGACCTCAGTCCTTCCTAACTCCACCCCCACTATGGTTCCATGCATCACATTTGCACTAATTATGCCTGGGGTGGGGGGAATATTGGGGAGGAGAGAAGGCGCAAAATGTTATTTCAGGAAGGGCAAACTGTGTCTGAAATGCTAGCTATCTGGAAAGAAATATAATGGTGTATTTCACATTAGTACTTCTACCATAAACAAAAGTGAATCCATGGGGAAACTGTTCTTAATAAGTTGATGTTGTTTATATCGACCATCAGAATGATGCACAAGTAGTACTTTTCAGTTAGCCTGCCTTTTCTATGGGTCTAGTCATATGGGGCCTTGAGGTAAAATGGCTCCCTATCTTCTAACCTGGCTCTGTCCTGCTTCTCTTCCTTGCTGTGCTTTCATTGTGCAGCTGTCTCTGTAAACATGGTGATAACAATTAATGTGAGGGTTAATGTTGGAGGGATTTGCCAAGGTGACGGTTAAAAAACTTTACTTTTATGGGCTCATGTTCTACTCCAAACATTACATGTGCAGTATACATCTCATAAAATATCTCCATTGTTTGAATTTTGTAGGAACTGTGTACTTTGTTGGTATTATTAAAATCCTGCGCTGGTGGCAGTTGTTTTTATATGTCATGGTTTTTTTGTCATTGTGGGCAACTGTATTTTTAACTTCTGTTTGTAGTGTAAGTGGTGCAGTTTCTTAGGCAGCCAGTAGATGTCACTTCTTGACATAGCATAGCTGGAGGGCCAAAGTTGTGCAGTCCTGCTCTACAGGATGGTTACTTAAACCAGAGGATTAATAAAGAAAAATCCACTTGTTTTGCTGTTACTATGCAAGTGTGAACTGTCATATGATCAACTCAGATGTCATGTGGGAGAACTGGGACTGACTGATTGGTTTATTACACTTTTATTACACTGTCATTTCAGCTCCCGAAATTGAGACTCTCAAGGCAGCTTGTATAAACATTAAAAACAAACACCCAGCTACAATAATAATCACATTAAAATCCATCCAAATTAATAAAATATAAAGGCGGCAATTAAAAATTAGAACTAATGCCAAGAAGAACCCAGGCTTAAAATAAAATAAAATTCTATGCAGTGAGTAAGCCAAATGCCTGCTGGAGAAGAACTGCCTTAAGATGCTTAAGAATACTGCTTAAATAGGGCGCAACCAAACTGCCTGGGACAGAGGGTTTCATATTCTGGGCACTACCACACAAAAGACCCCGATTAGGATCTTGGTTTTTAAGAAAATATTAGCAGTAAAGTGAAATGGGTTGGGACTATGACTGCGGGGAAGGTGGATTAAGCCTGCCTCCCATTCTGGTTTCCCAGATGAAATTCCACTTCCCTCCCCCCACCGCCCTCCATAAGCTATTATTTTAGCTATAGGAGAAAACTTACATTTATCATATGGGTAACTGTATGCCCCACCCCCCACCCCCACACACAGGGCAAATAGCAGCACCAGAACATATTTTAATCAGGAAAACAGCATGCAGAAAAGGGTTAATTCTTCTCATCGCCATGGTCTTAATCCAACATATATTGCTATTTTTTAAAAAATAGGTGATTAGGTTACCCCACAACTAGTCACCCTCACAATGCACACATGTTCATGGAGCTATTTCTTGGGGTGTGCGCGTGCACACACATACACTGCATCTGCAGTATGTGGAGCAGCATGTGTGCCCAAGAGAAGCTTAAAACTAAGGCAATTTTCCAGGAGCTGAGTGGTCAAGCCATGGGTCCTGGTCACACCTGGAAGGAAGTGAAGGGAGGATTTAATGATATGGATTTCTGACTAGGTGGACAACTGCATGTACAATTATTTTTGAAAGGAGATTTGTATCTGTTGCTTTTCGGAGGATCCACTGCAGTTCAACCCTTCGCAGTAATATGAGGTCACAAAAACCATTTCAGATTGTCCCCTTTGTTAAGCAGAGTCTGCCCTGGTTGCCTCTGAATGGGAGACTACATGTGTGAACACTGTAAGACATCCCCCCCCCGATGGGGCCACTCTGGGAAGAGCACCTGCCTGCTTGCATGCAGAAGGTTCCAAGTTCCCTCCCTGGCATCCCCAGATAAGGCTGAGGGAGACACCTGCCTGCAACCTCGGAGAAGCCATTGCCAGTCTGTGCAGACAATACTGAGCTAGATGGACCAATAGTCTGACTCAGTATAAGGCAGCTTCCTATGTTCATTGCTGCATAATTTTCACCTGAAAATACTGCAAGTACCTTCATTCTTCATTCTGTATTTCCTCTATGGTTTTTCTCTTTCTGAGTTGGCACTAAGGGTTAGTACCTTATTTTGCAGGCACTAACTTTATCCTAGCCACCTAATGGTGGAGTGGGGAAGCAACCTGCCTAGAGAGCAGGAGGCTGTTGGTTCAAATCCTTGCTGGTGTGTTTCCCAGAATATGGGAATATGGGAAACACCTATATTGGGCAGCAGCGCTATAGGAAGGTGCTGAAAGGCATAATCTCATGCTATGTGGGAGAAGGCAATGGTAAACCCCTCCTGGATTCTACCAAGAAAATCACATGGCTCTGTGGTCGCCAGGAGTCGACACCGACTCAATGGCATAACCTTTGACTTTATCCTGATGACCCACTGTGTGCATTTAAGCAAAGTTTTCTTATTGCTTCACTGAGCAATAACAACTCCACCACCACGAAAGTCTTTTTCACCCTGAATGCTATTTTGGAAAACAAGAAGGATAAAAAGTCATAGCAAAGTAAATGAAGTTATCGGCATACTTAACCTGGTTTTGAGTAGGGGATTGAGAAGCTCATCTGTACAGCAATATCCCCAAGGAATTAGATGGCATCTCTGCTGCTTCTCTTTGATTATCTCAATGCAGAAGAGTGATATCAAACAGATGGAAGTAGTAGTTGCTTAAAACACAAACACACACACAGACACAGAAGCACAGTTTTTCAGTGCCATAGCTAATGAGCACACATTAATACGGATGCTCTCTGTAATGACATTGGGCCAGTCACCGTTTCTTATGGCAGTGATCTTCACTATTTTTCAAGCAGGAACAACTCTGGCGAGAAAAGAAAAAACAACCCACCCCTCCAACCTTCAGTGTGAGAGCCATTTTCCACTGTGCTGACCTCCACACACAGTACTGTGCTTTTCTCAGTGCTGGGAGGGCCCTTTAAGAGAGACGAAGCCCTCTCTTGAGAGCTCCAGGAAGAAAGCCCTGGGAAGGGCGACACTTCCCAGCACTCTGTGCATGGCCCCCATAATGGTGCAGGCACTGCAGAGACTCAAGGGCTTCTGGGCAAAGTGCAGGAATCGTTGTTTGTTTCCACACAGTGATGGGGGGGCCTATGCAGAGTATTCAGCTTTGGCTGAAGCTCCACACAGGCTCAACAAGCCATTTGTCAGGGGGGTGCATTTAGGGCTGTTGCGGGTTGCCACTGCCCCCCCTGGGCCTCGCAGTGAGGAACACTGCCCTATGTCGAGTTTCAAAGACCCCATAGCATTATAAAAGGGGTTGAAAGTCCCGCTCCAGCTCCTTACTCACCCCCCTGCTTTGTGCGGCACTGCTCACGGTTACAGCAGCATTCATCTGAAGAGGCTCACGCTACCTGTAACCTTGACGGTGGGCGCTGGTCTAAACCAGGCCCTGGTGTACTAAATTTCAGTATAACTAAGTTTCCCCCTCCCCTGCACAGATTTATAAACTCAATATGGTAAATAATTGTGTACCCACATAAGTATATATTGGTCAGAACGATAATATCGGTTTGAGTCTCTGTTTCCCTTTCTCCTTTATTTTCCAACCATTTATGTAAAATGTGAAATTTAGTCCACCTCCACCTTTATTATTATTATTATTTCTTGTTTACACAGTCAGACAGGTGTTGTTGACTGGTTTGTTTTATCCAGACATCGAGTCCTTCCCAAGGACCTGGGATACCAGAATTTTATCATCAATACTGTTGGTTATTATAGATATCGTCGCAAAATATAGGCTGTTCCCAGTAAAGCTGCTTTTTGTAATTGGCTGATGGTGATTTCTTTGGCCCCTATGGTGTTGAGGTGCTCTTCAAGGTCTTTTGGGACTGCACCCAGGGCGCCAATTACCACTGGGATTATTTGGGTCTTTTTCTGCCACAGCCTTTCAATTTCAATTTGTAGATTTTTGTATTTGGTGATTTCTTCTATTTCTTTTTCTTCTATTCTGCTATCCCCTGGTATTGCTATGTCGATTATTTTGACTTGTTTTTCTTTCTTCTCGACTACAGTGCTATCTGGTGTATTGTGTGGCAGATGTTTGTCTGTTTGTAGTCGGAATTATTATTATTATTATTATTAATCAGAAGCTGCTCATGATGTGAGGCCCTAAGCCATACCTTAGCATGGTGCACCCATTTATTTTATTATATTTGTATACTCCCCCCACAAAGCCACCTATTGGCGCAGCAGGGAAGTAACTTGCCTAGCAAGCCAGAGGTTGCCAGTTTGAATCCCCAAACACCTATATACGGGCAGCAGTGATATTGGAAGATGCTTAAAGTTGTCTTCTCAGACTATGCAGGAGATGGCAATGGTAAACCCTTCCTGTATTCTACCAAAGACAACCAGAGGGCTCTGTGGTTGCCAGGAGTCAACTCCGACTGGACAGCACAACTTGTTACCTAACTTTACACTGCCCCAAACTTGCGTCTCTGGGCGGCTTACAACATAAAGCGAATTAAAACAAACATTAAAACAATTTAAAACCACAATTCTAGTTAAAAAAAACTTGTGTGAATAAGCTCCATTGACATGTAAGTGTGCTGGAGGCATGACACACCCATTTGGAGATTTAACCTCTGGAGACCGTATGGAGACTGATTGCTCTAGCTCTTTTTGCTTTAAAAAAATTGAACAAGGGGTCTCCAGGAGGCAAAAAACCAGGGACAGTGATTTAGCAGGGACAGATTCCAGAAAATAGGGGCTGTACCCTGGTAAAAATGGACAGTTGGAGCCTGTGCATCCGCCATCGGGGAGAAGGTGCCGAATTCAGAAGGCCTTTCAAGGGTTACTGCTGATGCTGCTGGTGTTCCAATTTCATTTCTGTTTCTTTGCTCTGCTTATTTATGGCCACTATGGCTTTTTTTTTTTAAAAAGGATTTCTAAAATAAGTTGCTATTTTATTAGTGTTACGGTTTTAACTGATGCATGTCTCTTTGAGCGCTTTCTGGCATGAATAACAGCTCTAAATACAATAAATAAATAAGTAAAATGAAAGTGCCCAGCTGGCAATTCAAGCCAGATTTAATGCGGCGTTGCCGAATGCACATTCAGCAGTTTTTCCTGAGTCCTTCATTCCATGGAGTAGCTTTTTGTGTATTAATAAAATGGACCATTGTATATGCAGGCAGTGATTTACTCTTGGCCTTGCTGCGTTATTCTTGACGGATTGCATTGAAGCACACAAATCATGACACCTTACATCATCTCATCCCTCCCACCCCAGTTTTCCATTAATTCCTGCACACATTATGATAATCCAGCATGCAGAAGAAGATGATTGCCCATGTTGAATGACCCAGATTTTCTCTGCAGTCATATGGTGAGTGGGACAGTAGGACAAGTTCAGAACAGAGAAAGTGCAAATGTGTTACATCTCAGAAAAGGAATGCAGCAGTGCCTTCCATATGTAGCCCATCTTCTGTTACCCGTTGTTATAAAAACGAGATAGTGCAAACAAAAGTGAACTTCTTATTGACTGAACCAGAATACTTATTATTTATGCTGTAACATCATTAATGGGTGTGTTGCTTGACAGAGTGGTCCCTCAAGCAAAACAGAGATCTCTGCCCCAAACCGTTTACAATCTAAAGGTAGGCATTAGGAGAGAAAACCAAGGGAGGAGAGGATGAAATGAAGAAAACAGTTGGGGATCTGGGCTATGGTAGTTATTGGCACTAGCAAAAAATGGTTTTATGGCTATCCCGCTTTTACCCTTTAGTGTATCTTATAGCTTATTTTGAATATTTTATACTTTTAAGAAATTTTTATATTCATTGATAGTTGTATGCATTTACCTATGCTGGTCTTTGACCGTAATAAAGTTGACTGATTGAAATAGTAGTAGTATTTGTAGGTGTGTGTGTGTGTGTATGGACTTGTCGGGGACAGGTTTTCTTTACTATTTAACCACCTACTGTAAGTGCTTAAAGCCTTGCTCATACACCACCACCACCACCACCATCATCATCAAGATACTGCTTTTCAACAGAAAGGTTTTCAAAGCAGTTTACAAAGTACAAGTATTAAGAAAATGGTTCCCCGTCCCAAAAGTGCACACACTCTAAAAAGAGACACAAGGAGACACCAGCAACAGCTACTGGAGGGACACTTTGGAAGGGTTGAATCGAGACAGTTGCTCTCCCCCTACTAAATCTATCACTAGTTTAAAAGGTGCTTTTAAAAAACCTAGTTAACAGGGGCTAAGAATATTTATATACCGTGTCTCAAAAACAAAAAGTTCACAGAGCAGTTTATAACCAAAGGAACAAGAAGATGGTTCCTTATCCCAAAGGGGCTTGTGCTCTAAATGGAAAATGCAAAGGAAGCAGAAGTCACAGTCACTGGAGAGGCGCTGGGCTGGGCTGGGCTGAACAGGGACAGTTGCTCTCCCTGCCAATAGGAGAGAGTGAACCCTTGGGAAAGTGCCTCTTTGCCCAGTTGGCAAGGGCTGATCTCACCAATTCAAGTAAGGCAGACCAGTATGAGACATGCTAGCTCACATTTCATACCTCCTACAGGTTGGCCATCCTGGTTGCAAATGCTCTGGAATGGCTTCCTTTTTTCTTCTGAGAACGTCATCAAACTTTCTGTTTCTGTTGCTTGTAAACACATTATTATCATTATCATTATCATTATTACATTTATATCCCGCTCTTCCTCCAAGGAGCCCAGAGCGGTGTACTACATACTTGAGTTTCTCTTTCACAACAACCCTGTGAAGTAGGTTAGGCTGAGAGAGAAGTGACTGGCCCAGAGTCACCCAGCTAGTTTCATGGCTGAATGGGGATTTGAACTCGGGTCTCCCCAGTCCTAGTCCAGCACTCTAACCACTACACCACATGCAAGAGCTATAGGGCCTTAGGCCAAGGGTTCCCAGCCTTGCTTCTCTAGCTGTTGGATTACAACTCCCATCATCCAAAGCCACAAAGGTTCCAAACTTCGAGGTTCTAGCTGTTGTGGTACTACAACTCCCATCATCCTTGCCCACAAAGGCCACTGTGGCTGGTGATGATGGGAGTTGTAGTCCCACAACAGGTGAGGACCCAAGGTTGGGCACCCTTGCCTTAGACCACCCGGACATTTTCCTGAGGGTTCCTTCCCTGCAACCATGTGGACTTTGCCCAGGTACCAGAATGAGCCGGTAACACCAATGACATCATCTTTGCCCTTATCCCATATGGTTATTTTGGCAAGCAAAAAGAGCGTCAGTACTAGTTAATAGTCTATTTTTAGAAGCAACCTCATAAAATATACTGACATTAAAAGAAAAAGAAAAAAAGAACACCCCTCTTTCCTCCCACAAGGCCAGTTAAATGTTAGTGATGCATTTTTGTAGTAGTAGTTTGAACCTTTCCAATTATCAAGAGGCAGACTTTTGCTGTGTGGTGCTTGCCTTTTAATGATGTCAGAAAGCCCCAGGTGGTGGGGCACATTGTTGGAAGAGCCGCCTTTCCCCAAAAGAGACAAATGCCTTTTACCTTAGCCCAGAGACCTCCACTGTTCTTCAAGCGGGGCCAACTTGGCAGAAAACCTTCCGTGCGAGAGCTGTTTCCCACTGTGCTGACCTCTGCATTGTGCTGTGCTTTTCTTAGTGCTGGAAGGGCTCTTTAAGAGAAACTGAGTCCTCTCTTAGGAACTGTCGGTGGAAAGCACTCCGTGCATGCCTTCCAAGATGATGCAGGGGCTCAAGCGGGCTCCATTTCCCTAGGAGGAAACCCCACCACTAGGCAAAGTGGTGGGGTTTCACAGTGAGAATGTCGTCTCCGCCAGGAGGACTGCAATGAGTGTTCAGCTTCGGTTGACGCTTTGCCTAGGCCCAATAAACAATTAGTCAGTGAGCCACACTTAGAGTTTATGGGAGCCACCACTTGTTGGAGATGAAGTTCCAGTGCATTGACCTTTTGCACCAACTGTCCTAATGACCACTAGGGGCATTGGGAGTAGAGACAGGGAGTCAGGGTCTCCCTATCTGTCCCTACTCTATGACCCCTGAACTGACTCTGCAGCACTTCCTGTGCTGAGTCACAATCCTTCCTTTCCTCCTAGAGAGCAGATCATGGAAACATCTCTCTCTCTCTCTCCTTAACTATCCACTATGTAGTCCTTTAGATTAGAGATAGGTCTTTCCTATCTAAGTGTATTTAACCAATAAATGTTTAGTCTCCATGTGTTTTCGCCATGTGTTTTCTCTAAATAGCTGCAATATCCAAACCATCCTCTGCTACCTACTCTGTAACTGGAGTGTGTGCTCATTCCTTAGTGCTCTGCTGTTTTACCTGTTGTGGGTAAAAACCAACAACCTCTAACACCACTGGCCCCCCAGACCTTACAGTCATGAAGAACGCTGCCTTAGCCATCCCACGCTCTCACTTAGCCAAACTTAGCCATACACGCTCTCACTTAGCCAAAGAGTTGTAGAAGCAAAACTGTTTTGATCAACTTTAGACATGCTCTACCAGCACAGCAGGATGAGGTGTCAGAATCTGGGGTGGTAAAGTGGGCTGTACCGCTACATGCAAGCAAGGAATGCCATTCTTCAATGCTCCCCTTTGTTTTTTTAAAAAAACAAACAAACCATCAAATCCCTGCAAGAAAATGATCAGGGAGCCCTCTCCCTGCTGTGCTAGTTTTCCACTTGCAGGGTGCTTGTTTTTGTTTTTTGTTTAATAGGGGAGCATGAAAGTGGGATTCCGCCCCGTGTATTTTACAGTCCATTCTAGCACCTCTTTCCCACCTCGTTGGGCTGCACATGTGAAGCCCGGCTCTTATTTTCATACAGCCCCATTTGTCGGACAACCCACTTCACATAGTCTGTAAGAAGAAGACCAAGGATGATGCCCAAGGATGATAGTAAAAATAGTGATGGTGTTGATATATTTGTCACCTACAGTTTGTTGAGAATTCTCTCTGGTAAGAGATACCCTTCTATAACAGCAGAGTGCACAGAGGCAAAACACAGCGGAGTCTGCCCAGGCATGCATGGCTGCTAAGAGCCCAAAGAAACTTGGAGCCGGTTCATAGTTTCAAATCAATATGAGGAGTCTTTATTGGAGAACTCCATTCTAGATAGGAAAGTGGAGAGATAGGATCTCTAATCTATCTATCTAGCTGGA
The DNA here is from genome assembly GCF_027244095.1 of Hemicordylus capensis. Taxonomy (NCBI): domain Eukaryota; kingdom Metazoa; phylum Chordata; class Lepidosauria; order Squamata; family Cordylidae; genus Hemicordylus; species Hemicordylus capensis. The sequence continues at coordinate 346,616,138 of NC_069659.1, read as the reverse complement.
GGCAGACAGATACTGTCTGCATCTCTGTGCACACATGGTGCAGAGAGAGGCAAGCATGTGTGGTAGGGAGAAGAAGGAAGAGAGGAAGGAAGGCAGGCAGGAAGTCCCTGAGAATAGCAATCTACATATCAAAGGGATTGTGTTAGAGCAGTAGAGAGGAGGAATGACCAATGGCTTGACCCCTCTAGCCCTCTGACTTACTAGTCTGTCCCCCTCTATCATTGAGGCACGAGGCAGCGCAAAGTCCTTCACTTCCAACACAGTTGACGTTTCTCTGAAGCCCGAGGGCGCAATCCATTGGCAGCATCTCCTGCAGAAACCCCAAAGAAATGAATGGGGTTGTGGAAGAGCCTATATATGCTTTTGTGTAGCCGTGGTTTGTTTCCCTGCATTTGGGCAGAAGATGCTTGTGATGAATTGTACCATGCCCATCTGCTCCTGTTGAGATTGGAGCTTGCCATGTTGCTGGTTGGACACTGAAGTGCATAACAGGAACTGCAGGGCATACCAGCGCTCACAGATGTGTTGCTCCGCTGCTGCTGATCCTTACAGCAATGGGATTTGGTAGTGGTGGGGAGCAACGTGCAAACAAAGTGATGCCCAGTAATGAGTATTTATGATGTGGTGGGGTTCATGTACCAATGAATCAATAGATGTTGCTGCTTGCAGAAGCTGCCCTAGCTTAGTCAGCTGGGATAGTTCCCAGTCGCAGTGTGTCCCTTCTCACCCACTGAAGGCTGTGTTGAGTTGCCCCATTAGGCTTTTAATAGGATTACTATTTGTCCCCGTGAGATGGAGCATCCTGCGCAGGAGTGTCGTGTTGTGCTGCTGCTAAGACTGGCAGATCTCAAGCCTGACATTCAGATTTTGGAGGGTTGGCCCTCCAGATGAATGGCTCAGTCTCCAGGAGCATTCCTAGACGGGTCTTTTAGCTTGCTTGCATCTCCACTAAAATGGAGGGTGTGTGTTCACATATCGGCCAGATTTACCCTGAAGTCCGTACGACATATCAGAGGGCACTCCATACAGGATTGGGGTTCCCCCTGCATTATTTATTATTATTATTATTATTACATTTATATCCCGCTCTTCCTCCAAGGAGCCCAGAGCGGTGTACTACATACTTGAGTTTCTCTTTCACAACAACCCTGTGAAGTAGGTTAGGCTGAGAGAGAAGTGACTGGCCCAGAGTCACCCAGCTAGTTTTATGGCTGAATGGGGATTTGAACTCGGGTCTCCCCGGTCCTAGTCCAGCACTCTAACCACTACACCACGCTGGCCCGGTTTATGTCCAGGGTTAAAAAAAAATCATTTTTTTTGCATCTGAGTATCTGATATGCCCCAAACTAGCAGTAAACCCTTGATAAAGCCTGCTGACTAGGAAAGCTCCAGGGGCCTGCCCCTCCTCCATTCAAAATGCAATATGCACGGCACACGCCTGGAAAGGGAGGAGGCAACAGATACGTTTGGTCAGTCAGTGCTTAGCACACTTGCAACATCGTCAAACTCTTTCTCTTGAATTTCTGGTTTGGAGATGCCTCTAGTCTGGCCACTTCAAATGCCACATGCCATGATGCATTCTCATGATGACGGGCACTGCTTTGTGAGCTGTTAATGTATTGTTTGGATAGGTGATATGTGATTCATTTTGCCTGCATGCTCCAGATCTCTCTCTCTCTCTCTCTCTCTCTCTCTCTCTCTCTCTCTCTCTCTCTCTCTCTCTCTCTCAGATGTTTAATGTGAGCAAAGTGCGGAAGCACAAACATATATCATTTCTAGCTACCAGAGGCATATTTTAGGCAGATGTTGGATGAATGTGGAAGTTTGCAAATCTACCAGGAGACATGCTCTCACACATTCACAGTGGCCTGTAGGGGGCGCTTTTCAAAATGGCCCCACAATATCATTGTGGAAGGCCCTTAATAGGCTGTAGAGCTCAACTTTGATCCCCCAGCTGTGTTCCCACCCCCAGCTGTGTTCCCATAATCCTCAGCTACAGTGGCCAATAGCCAGGGAGTATGGGAGTTGCAGGCCAACATCTGCAGCAGGGCCATATTTGAGCAGGCCTGGCCTAAATGCTAATTAGCCGGAGGCACCTCTTTCAGCTCATTTTCGCCTCTGATGAATCCTTTGATTATGCACCTACTTCAGAGATCGAAGCCGAAGGACTATTATTTCAGGAGACCAGCCATGTGAAAAGCTTCTCTTAAAAGCAATTGTAGGTCCCAGGTACAGTTATCATGCCCATCCACCTTGGATAATCAGCCAGCCCAAACTCTTAATTCCAGACCCATTTTCAGCTTTTCCCTGTGCATGACATGCAGAGGACATTTCCTTGTTCCTCTCACAGTCCCTGGCAGCTGGTGAAGGTGGTATGTTTGTGTGTGTGGTTTGTGGGTATCTGTTTACAACACATCCCACTTCCTTCTACTATCCTTTATCGAAAGCATAAGCAGCTGCCACAAGTATAATTTATAACGTTGTTAATTAGCTGAGTATAAACAGCAAGGAAACCACAATACCCCCATCAAAAAAACAAAAACAAAACAAAACCCACCACAGGGGAAAAAGCCTACAGCATCAACAGCTGCTGGATTTTGTCCCAGCTCCCAAGAGTATTCGTTGTAATTTAAAACAAAAAATGCATCAAATCCTGCAGAGAGATTAAATATTTATAGATCGCACTTTCTCAAAAAGAGCAAAAAATGAACATCCCTCTTCCACACAGGTCCATCTGTGTGGAAGAAGTGGAAGAGGGATGATAAACAGAAAAAATACTTCATTCATGTTATCCTGCTTTGGGCAATCCACCTAATATCATAGTTCTCCTCCCTAATATTATGGGAAGAGAGCTGGACTTGTGCAAGCAGAATTTGCTCCCTTTCCTAACCAGGGTCCACCCTGGTTTGCATTTGAATGGCAGATTACATGTGTGAGCACTGTAAGATATTCCCCTTAGGGGATAGAGCATCTGCATGATTGCATGCAGTCGGTTCCCAGAAGGTTCCCTGCATCTCCAGATAGGGCTGGGAGATACTCCTGCCTGTAATCCTGGAGAAGCCACCCACTGCCAGTCTGGGTAGATAATACTGAGCTAGATGGGTCAATGGTCTGATGCGTTAGAAGGCAGCTTCCTATGTTCATGTGTGGAGCCAATGTGGTAGAGTGTTGGACTAGAAGCAGGGAGCCTGAGTTCAAATCCCTGCTCTTGCACAAGTCCATTGGTTTTTCTTAAATTCCTGCAGCAGCACGGGCAGTGCAGACACCGTCCACGGATACTGTGCAGTATGTCAGCCTGTGTCTCCTGGATTAACCAAGACACATTGTGGGGAGTGTGTTAGCTGCTGAGCCTTAACTAATGAATGTGGGCTTCAGGCAGGCACTGGTAACTTAACTGATTGATGTTGCAAGGTTATATACAGCTCCTTGCCAGGGCTCTAAGCAAACACCTGCAGCAGGATTTCTCATAGTCTAATAAAAGAGAGGAAGGGGGATGTTTAAATTCATTCTACCTGAACACAGGACATGGAGTGTCAGGGAGAACCTCACACCATGGCAACTGGGAGGACTGTACCACATTTTGAAAAGCATCGCTGCAAGGAAAAGGCTAGAATGAGAGAAACTATAGCAAGATCGTATGCTCTGAAATGGTGAATGGACTATTTGTTACATGGATGGGGTCAAGGCTTCCAGCAGTTCACTCAAAAACACAGAGTCCTGTTCCAAAAGATTGAAAAAGTTCTTTATCTTGGAGCCCAGATGCAGAAGATTAATATAGACAGTGGCTATTAGAGGCAAATTGCCTTAAGCTGTGCTCCACTCTGCTGAGGATTGGCTTAGGAAAAGCCCATTTCTGCAATCACACAAATACAATGTATAAAGTTGCCAGGCTGGAGAGGGGATTTCTCTGTAAACAACACTACGTGAGCCTCTTGACCATCAAAAGAATCATATGACCAACTGAGAACCAAATGTCACAGGGAAAGGGGCCCGTATCATCTGAGTATCTCCTTTGTGCAGCTGCTCTGGTGGAGATCTGCAGGAGAGTTTCTCTGTTAGCTGACTAGAGGCCTCCCTAATTCTGTCTCTCTGTGTTTCCCTCCCTCCCTCCCTCCCTCCCTCCCTCCCTCCTTTCTCTCCGCGCACAGATGAAATCATGCAACAAGACATCAGGCCTCTGGTTGCTGTGGATATCATAGAACAGCTTCACCGCCAGTTTGCGATCTTGTCAGGTAAGGATTGGGTTTCAGCTGTATCAGAATTTGGTAGAACCCACCCACCCTTTTAAGGTCAGCAGGAGAGGTCCTGCTGTGCCTGTCAAGTGCCCTTTATGGGTTGGCAGATTTCAGGAGTCTCGGAAGATCCTGGGAGAAAACGGCCCAAAGCATCTCCTCCTCCTATCTGATCTCCAGTGCAGGATTACTGTCCTTGTCCCCCTGTGTTTTCATTATCTAGGGTGGCCTCTACGCTGCTGTGTGAGACGTTCCAGACGTACATACATGCACTGGTTGAAGTTCCTCCTCCCCCCTCCAGCACTTCCATAAGCTGCTTCTGAAGATCAGGGGATCCTCCCAGAGTGGCATCCGATGCTGCGCAAGAGACTGCAGCTGGAAGAGGAAAATAGCAAAATCCTTGCGTGTGCATGCCAAGTATTTAAATGCATGCATAGGTCTCTTTGGATCTCAGCCACATTTATTATTATGCCTGCCTTGGAGCCCCACTTGGAGCCTCACTGGGTAGATTCAGACAATCACCTAAACCAGGGGTTTTCAGCCTCTTAAAAACAAGTGTACCCCTTCTGTCTCAAAGCTTCAGTTGAGGTGTCGTATGTGTGTGGTGCACACACATGCATGTGCGCACACACACTATGCAAGCAATCAAGAACTGTGACTCTGCCCCCTACCCCAAGAAGTAAATTTTTTCAGAGTTGGTGGGAAGTAAAATGCAAGTCAAGTGAATCTGCCTTGGAACCATGCGGCAGAGGAAAAGCCAAACTTAGATCTACACTATGGCTTCCTGCCTTCCTCCTGGGCTTTGGATCCTCATGGCCCAGAGGTCCACAGCAGGGTGTTCAAAAGCCTGCCACATACAAAGAGGCACTTGTTCTGGATCACTGGCATAACCTTTCTAATTGGAAGCATTGCCAGCCTGGTGATTACACCAAAAGTCAATGCAAAGGCTTGGCCCCACCTCTCTTTCCTCTTCTCATTGTGATTGGCTGGTTATGTGCTCAGGCTCACTCCACTCCGCCCTCAGCTTGACTGACAGGCCCAGCAGTGAGGGAAATGCTGCCCACTGCTCAGCAACAGTCAGTCAGGTTGAGGGAGAGATGAGCTGACCTTGAGCATGTAGCCAACCAGTCGCGAGGAGGTGGGAAGGATGGAGGGAAGGGTTCAACAACAACAAATATTTATAGACCGCTTTTCAACAAAAAAGTTTCCAAAGCAGTTTACATAGAAACATAATAATAAATAAGATAAGATGGATCCCTGTCCCCGAAGGGCTCACAATCTAAAAAGCAATATGAGATAGACACCAGCAACAGTCACTGGTGAGCTACTGTGCTGGGGGTGGATAGGGCCAGTTGCTCTCCCCCTGCTAAATAAAGAGCATCACCATGTTAAAAAAAATGCCAGGGGTTGGTAGAACCCTCTTCTACTCGGGTAGCTCTGGTCAGAAGCTCTGTCCCTGGGTAGCCCAGATTGGCTACCCAGCTTAAAAGTGAGATGTGAGAACAAACCCCTTCCGACCTCACTTTCTGGTTGTCTGTGCTGCCGCCGCTTCCAGCCCTGCTCCCTGGTAGCTGGTTGCCATATTTTTCAGAGAGGCAGCAGGGAGGTGGAAGAGGGGCCAGGCAGAGTGGAGCTGCTGCATTGCTCACACATTGCATTGTGAGATCATGGCGGGCCCAGCACAAGTTTTCCCCTTCCCGTTGGAGCTCACCAGTGTGCTGCTGCTGTGGGCACATGGGCAGCAGACCCCAGAGGAAGCTCATGTCATGTGCAAGCAGGAAGGTAGGAGCCTGCCTTCCCTTCTGCTCCTTGCCGTTTGGTGCCAAACTGCTGAATTCTAGAGACTTGATAATATTTGATTTAAAAAATATATAGTTCACATTAACCCTGGTTTGCAATAATAACCCTGGTTAAGATCCCAGACATATAGTGGGCTTGTGCTTACGACTGAAAGAATTTCAGCTGACTGGCAAATCCCAGATCACCAAGCCACGCAGGGACTGTAGGTCAGTGGTCGAGCATCTGCTTTGCATGCAGGAGGTGCCCGGTTCAGTTCCTAGCATCTCCAGGTGGGGCTGGAAAAGATCCCTGCCTGAAAGCACAGAAAGCAGCTATCGGTCAGTAAACATTAGGGGTTCCCAACCCTGGGTCCCCAGATGTTGTTGGACTACAACTCCCATCATTTCCAAGTTTAATGGCTTGGCCAATGGTTGTAAATATGCTGGCACGGCTGACCCGACAGGATTTATGGTCCCTCCAGTTCCCCTTCTGTGAGCCAAGATAGAAATTGTGTAGATAAGAAAGTAGCAGCTTAGCTGCACAGATGAAAGCGACGGATGACTTTCAAAGATAAAGTAGTATTAACAAAATTAAGTCCCTTTGAAACTAAACTAGGTACCCCCCTCTACGATATCTGAGCAATAACTGAAATAAAGGAGCAAGGAAGGGACAGAACAAAGACAGGCTGAAACAAGAAAGGTTGAACAATGATAAGCACAAGGAACACTGTCTGCAGTAGGCAACGTTGTTGACAGTCCCATCTCAGGAACAGTGTTTGCTCGATATAGGGCGCAAGATAACCAATCAGGCTGTCCTGACTCAGCATTTCTATTCCCTCTCCCGCGAGATCTTACGCCTGCATGTCTCCCACTGAGCCTTTCTCTTGAGACATCTTCTTAACACAGGTGAAATTCCAGCTTCCTCCTGATCAGTCTCCTCAGCCCTCATCTCTGCCAGCTGTTCAGTTTCCGCTGTCTGCTGCCATTCCACCTCAGCTTCAGAGTCTCTTCTCACAGCCAAGTCCTCCTGCTGTGCTTCTGAGCCTGCTCTCCCAACCAAGTCCTCCTCTGACTCATCTGATTCAGAGGTCTGGGCCATGACGCCAATGACTTGGCCAATGATGGGAGTTGTCATCCAACAACACTTGGGGACCCAGACTTGGGAACCCCAGGTTTAGACAATACTGATCTCAATGGATCAAGGGTCTGACTCTGCAGAAGGCAGCTTCCTATGACAGAACTTGAGCAGGTAAGGCATGGGAATCACCTGTGTGCCTCTCTTGATGTTGAAAACAGGCCCCACCCTTTGCTTTACACGTGCATGAAACAAATAGATGAATAAACAAATATGGCTGCTCCTGAAATGTCTAGTTAGATAGGCAGAGGCCCCTAGATTCCTTGTTTGATCCTGTGGCCAGTTTGTACCAGATGGGAAGTGTTTTAATAGTCATTTCATCTCCCCTAGGAATAGTGATTCTGTGAGGAAGGGATGGAGGATCATCCTTACCAAACCTACCAGGATTCTGTGGGGGGGAGCCATAACAGTTCACAATAACCCTGTTCAAATATTATGTTCAACACCAGTACAGATCCGTATGCATGTACAGTCATGCACACAAACACATGTACCTGTATACAAACACCTGTGTGTACATACAATGCAATGTCGGAATAGGGCTATTGTATAAAGCCAATATAAGTGTGTAATGTAGGTAGGGCCTTGGCGAGAAACAAGTATAGCTGCAAGGTATGTGATCTTTTTAAAGCCACAGCTGGGGCAGTTGCTGTCTTGTTAAAAAAAAAATTGAAATGCTCTTTAAAAAATTATCTTTAAGAGAGAATTAAATTATCTTTTTAAAAAAGAGAATTGCTACCCACCTGCTTTCCATTTTATCCTGTAATTATGACCCTGTCCTGTACAAAGGATTCCAGTATGCTGATAGCGGATCCCTTGATATAAATCAGATACCAATGACACAAACTCTCACCAAACGCATTAAGAGGAATTTAATTTCCTTAGCTAGCTAAAGACTTGCTTTCCCCACATCTTTTGAAGTCAGTTTAGTGCCCTTTTTACTTTAATGGATGAAGGAAACATGCCTTCCACACACACACACACACACACACACACACACACACACACACACACGGATTATGATTATTAATACTTTCTATCTCCAGTTTCCCTTTAACTGGTAGTATGATAGTGTGATTTTCTCAGCGCCACCTGCTGGCCGGCTCTTGCACTCCATGAAGAACTGCAATCTGCCATTCGCAGTGAAAGTAGTAATCCATTCTTCGTGGAATGGAAAAGCAGGTCAGTAGACGGCACTGAGAAAATTATGCCAGGACCCTGAAATACATACGTATAAAGCATCTACTAATGCTGCCTAAGACTACAGATGGCTGCAGAAGTGTGGGGAAAGAGAGTGAAATTGTGCTTGCAAAAGTGCTGATCCAGCGCTTTTTGCTGCTGTCTTGAAACACCCCATGTCTGTATAGAAGCTTTCCACCATATGGGCCTTGCACTTCAGCACACAACTGGAAGTATGGCAACAGCAATTTGGGGTGTGGGAGGGGGGGTGGGGGCGGAAAGGCAGGCACTGAGTTGTATAATTTATTTATATACCGCTTTTCAACAAAAAAAGTTTTCAGATTGGTTTACATAGTAAAAGAAATGATGGCTCCCTGCCCTAAAAGGGCTCACAATCTTAAAAACAAAAATAAAACCATAAGGGAGACTCCAGCAACAGCCACTAGAGGCATGCTGTACTGGGATTAGATAGGGACAGTTACTGTCCCCCTGCTCAATATATCTCTTCTCCCAGTCAGCTTCACAGTGCATTCAGATGTGCTCTAGAAGTTGTTGTTGTTGTTGTTATTATTTTGCATTTATATTCCGCTCTTCCTCCAAGGAGCCCAGAACGGTGTACTACATGCTTAAGTTTCTCCTCACAACAAGCCTGTGAAGTAGGTTAGGCTGAGAGAGAAGTGACTGGCCCAGAGTCACCCAGCTAGTATCATGGCTGAATGGAGATTTGAACTCGGGTCTCCCTGGTCCTAGTCCAGCACTCTAGCCACTACACCACGCTACAAACTATTGATATTTATTTGAATACGCAGGGCTGTTTTATACTGAATCAGGCCATTTGTTCATCTCATTCCCTATTATTTATTCTTGACACACTTATATCCCACTTTTCCTCCGAGGATCTTAGAGGAAACATTCAGAACTCAACCTCAGTTCAGTACATGGTTATTTCTGTCTTCACAACAACCCTGTGAGGTAGGTTAGGCTGCAAGATACATGACTGGCCGAGTCACCCAGCGTGTTTCATAGTGGAATGGGGATTCAAACTCAGGTCTGCTCGGTCATAGTCCAACACTCTAACCACTACACTATGCACTACATTATGCCACTGACTAGCAGCAGCCGCTCCTCCAGTGTTTCAGGCAGAGGTCTTTCCCAGCCCTACTCGGAGATGCCAGGTATTGGAACTGGGACCTTCCGCATGCAAAGCAGATGCTCCACCACTGAGATTCTACTTCACTGTACTTCCTTCACTTCCCCAAGAATTAGGCATGGTGGTATCTTGCCCTCTCTTAATTAATCATTGATTATAGACTCCAACCATCTGCCTGTACCCTCGCTTGCAGATTTTATTAGCCATGAATGCATAGTTAACAGCCTGAACACCATGTTGAGCTGAAACAGAAACTAACTTTAATCTTCCCTTTCCAAACCTACTCTTTCTTCCCACACAGTGCCACCTAGTGGCCCTGAACAATATACAACTATTACCACATACCCCTTTTCTAAGGTGGGATAACATCCCAAAACTACTTTCCCCCTCAACATACTGTAAAGTCCTGTGAGTTTCCTAGAAATGATTGTGTTCTTTGCAGCTGGTTCCATAGTATACAAACGCCCATAGTATACACTAGTTGCTCTTCAAGCTGTTCAGGCCAGATGTTTGGGCAAACCTCTGAAATCTATTTATTCAAAGAAGCCAGGCAGGCTTCAGGGTGTTTAAAATCAAATTCTGCAGTGGGGGTTACTTGGAAGCAGAGTGGGGTGGCTATGACTAGGGATATGCATAGAACCGGCGGGGGGGTGGGGTGGTTCGAAGGTGGGGGGGATACCTTTAAGGGTGGGGGCAGGTGCCCTTACCCCTCCCACTGTGTTTCCCCCGCTGGCGCTCCATTGAATAAGTCCCTGTCGGGACAGTAGCGTACCTCCCTGCTGCCCCTGTGTCCTCCTTGGCCAAAAGTTAAAGGAAGTACCCTTCCCCCGCCCTTAAAGGTATGCCCCTAGCCTTCAAACTGGCGGAATCGCCGTTCGATTGAACCAGTTTGGAGGCCCATAAACGATTTCCAAACTGGTTCCATGCACATCCCTAGCTATGACTGCAGCTCAGAGTAGCAGGAGCTGGATTGCATTCACCCTTGAAAATCCTTGTAGGCCAACCCTTTTTAGCTGCTGGCCTCTGTTTTCAGGTGGCTGGAGCTGTGCTATGCAGAAACAGGAGCAGTAGGTGGTTGTTCTACAGGGTTAGTAGATTTGATTTTGTGTCTCCCTGTTTTTGCAGTGCTCTGCAAACAGTTATTCCCCACTCTGACACCATGTGGAGTTAACAAAGAGCCTGGTTATCATGTTGAGTTGAAACAGAAACTAACTTTAATCTTCCCTTTACAAACCTTCCCTTTCTCCCCACACAGTGCCACCTAGTGGCCCTGAACTATATACAACTATTACCACAATGAAGGGCAAGAGTCTAGAGCTCAGATGCCCAGGATCTTATCCACATCCTTGGGCTCCAACACAATAGGAACAGATGGTACCCGAGGCACATCCTCTGGTACTGCCAAAACCCTGGAGTCCAAATCAGCTTGGATGCAAGCTACTTTATCTGCAAAATGACATGCAAACACATCACAACAGGCTGTAGATGGTTCCTCCCCCCTTACCTGGGGGGATGTGTGGAGCAGTGCTCTTGCTCTTCCCTTGCAAAATTCCTCTGGCAAGTCATTTTTAGTACAATCCACAGAAGTTACTATTTTTATTCTATTTATTTTATTTATATATAATCTGCTGTCAATCCTAACAAAGTAAATCCAACTGAATAAATTTACATTCCCAAAACTATCTCCAGTATGCCTTTAGGAACTTATTAAACAAAAGGCCCTTCTCCAAATGATATGGATGACTGCAGCTTTCTGTGTTTTGAGAAATCTGCAGGAATTTGCATAATCTGAAGACAATAAACACTGCGGCAAGCCTGATTTTAATTCGGGGCTTCTCCCCCTCCGAGAGAAAAAGGTTGACATCTGTGCACTTTCTCCATGAGTGATCACTGATGGACACCTCTTTCCTGTTGTTAACTGACTAGTTATGCAAAGTGATGGGAGAACCAGTTTGCTTCAGTGGATAGATGACGTGCCAAGCCTTGGCTCTGGATACTAATATCAGTCCAGTCTGGGAGGCCAGTTGGTTTGGCCAGTGTGCCACAAGCCATATCTAAAATCTGAATGGAGATACCACATCTGTACTGTAGTGTGCGCTGCAGCATAGATGCAGTCCAGGGGCGGAGCTATAACTGAGAACATGGGTTCCAAGAACCCGTAGGCTGCCTCGGGGGCTATCTCGCTTGCCTCCCCCACCCCGCTGGCTAGCCACTCCTGGGGCTTGGGAGGCTGAGGGTGGGGGGAGCAGAAGCGCTGATGTCTCTGGGAGTGCTGAAGTCCAGCAGTGCCGTGTGGAGCACGCTTTTGACGGGGTGGGGCAAAATCACCGGTGGGGTGTGTGTGTTGCTGCCAATGGAGTGGGGGAGAATTGCTGCCGGGGTGGGGGGGAGTCGCCATGGGGGGGAAGGGGCGGAGGCCACAGCCCGTTTGAACACGGGCCACCAATGCCCTCCCTTCCCCACCGATGCCGTCCTCCACCCCCGTGCTTTGGTGTAGTTCTGTTTCTGATGGTCTCCGCTGGAGATCAGACCACAAGGGCAGTGTGGGAGAGGCAGGCAGGAGTGTAGGTCTGGTTTGATGGGTGAGGAAGAGGTAGGAGCCACGAGCTCTTTTGCCAAAAGGAAGAGAAGGCCTGCAGAAGTTATGGACGGTCGGTAGACCAAAATCAATACTGATTGATTTTAACTGTCATCTGCAGCAATGCTTTCCTGGGAGCCCTTTCAGGGAAGGAGGAGCTCTTGGGGGTGGAAGAGAGCACCAGATGGGAGGCGGGAGGCAACAGCCTTCAGTGCAAGAGAGGGCTGATGGATGTCACCGTTTCAGTTTGTGAGCTGGCTTGAAGATCTGTGTGGGTGAAAGGGTGGGCTAGAGTTTTTTCAAATTGTCATGGTCCAGGAATTGGACTCCCTATTATCCGAGACGGGCTTTAAGGACCCAGAGGATGGGGAAGGTGGGAATGGGGCCGTGGCTCAGTGGCAGAGCATCTGCTTTGCATGCAGAAGGCCCCAGGTTCAATCCTTGGTGCAGTTTCTGCACAATTGTTGCTGTTTAAGGTTGTCACCTTAAGTGGCGCAGCAGGAAAATGCTTGACTAACAAGCAGAAGGTTGCTGGTTCAAATCCCCGCTGGGACTATATCGGGCAGCCGCGTGATACAGGAAGATGCTGAAAGGCATCATCTCATACTGCGCAGGAGGAGGTAATGGTAAATCCCTCCTGTATTCTACCAAAGAAAACCACAACGCTCTGTGGGTGCCAGGAGTTGACACCGACTTGACGGCACACTTTACTTTTACCTTTACACCAACTAGGGAGCAAGAGGTTGTTGCTTCGAATCCCTGCTGGTATGTTTCCGACTATAGGAAATACCTATATCAGGCAGCAGCGATATACGAAGATGCTGAAAGGCATCATCTCATACTGTGTGGGAGGAGGCAATGGTAAAGCCCTCCCGTATTCTACCAAAGAAAACAACAGGGCTCTGTGCTCGCTAGGAGTCGACTCTGACTCGACGGCACAACTTTACCTTTAATCCGAGATACACCTACCATATGCCCCAGCTAACCGTTCCTGTTCATTGGGGACAGTCAACTTTTCTTGGACGTGTCCTTGGACACGTTTCCGTTTCTATTTTTGCTTTCAGAGAATGCCTTGTTACAGTTTCACTTCTGGGTTCAACTCCTTCCTCAGAATCTTTAACAGTTAAATCCTGAGTGGTTGGTATAAGACAGCTTTCTATGTAACCCAGAGAACAAACACCCATCATAGGAACATATGAATCTGCCATATACTGAGTCAGACCATAAGAACATAAGAACAGCCATGCTAGATCAGGCCCATGATCCATCTAGTCCAGCATCCTGTTTCACAAATTGCCCCACCAGATGTCTCTGGGGACCTCGCAGGCAGGAGGTATGTGCATGCCCTCTCTCCTGCTGTTACTCCCCTGCAGCTGGTATTCAGAGGCATCCTACTTCTGAGGCTGGAGGTGGCCTATAGTTCTCCGACTAGTAGCAGTTGATGGACCTCTCCTCCATCAAGTTATCCAAACCCCTCTTAAAGCCATCCAGATGGTTGAGTGTCACCACATCACGTGGCAGAGAATTCCACAAGTTGATTATGCATTGTGTGGCAAATGACTTCCGTTTGTTGGTCCTAGATTTCCTGGAAATCAATTTCATGGGATGACCCCTGGCTCCAGTGTTATGTCAGAGGGAGAAAAATTTCTTTCTATCCACTTTCTCCACACCATGCATGATAGACCTCTATCATGTCTCCCCACAGATGTCTTTTTTCTAAACTAAAAAGCCCCAGGTGTTGTAGTCTTGCCTCATAAGAAAGGTGCTCTAGGTCATCTAGGTTGCCCTCTTCTGCACCTTTTCCAGTTCTACAATGTCCTTTTTTAGATATGGTGACCAGAATTGTACGCAGTACTCCAAGTGTGGCTGTACCATCGTTTTGTATAAAGGCATTATAATATTAGCAGTTTTATTTTCAGTCCTCTTCCTAATGAGCCCTAGCATGGAATTGGCCTTTTTCACAGTTGCCACACCATAGGCCCATCTAGCTCAGTATTGTCTACACAGACTGGCAGCAGTTTCTCCAAGGTTGCAGGCAGGAGTCTCTCTCAGCCAGGGAGGGAACTTGGAACCTAGATGCTCTTCCCAGAGTGGCGGCTCCATCCCTTGAGGGGAATATCTTACAGTGCTCACACATCTAGTCTCCCATTCATATGCAACCAGGGTGGACCCTGCTTACCTAAGGGGACAAGTCATGCTTGCTACCACAAGACCAGCTCTCCTCCCTACAAGACCAGCTCTCTTCCTCCAGTGGTGATGTTCATCACTGAACAACAGGCTTTTGCAGGTAAATGAATACTGCATATATTAGGCAGAGTAGAGCATCCAGCCATGTGTAAAAGTCATGGGGGTAATCAGGCTGTGCTTCTTGGCATGAGAGGTGGGATGTTACAAGCATGTCCCTATATTCATCGGTTAAATATTGGAGGATACAATCTATGCCCAAATAAAAGTCCTGAGCAACACAGAAGTTCAGCTTCTAGCTTTTTGAAAATGAAATGATTGATATCACTCTTCTCTCTCTCTCTCCCTGATTATGTGTAAAACTCTGATCTTTCATGTTCAGTTCTTTCTCTCCAGACAATAACATTACTATTCTTACCCACAAGGTGTCACTAATTTCCTTTCCACTAAGGGATGGTTCAAAGACATTTCACAACCATACATATATACACAGCATTCGCATATTGCAGTTTTCCTAAGTGGAAAACACATCCATGAAAGAAATAGTATTGAGCCATTAGGTAGATTGTGATATGTGACAACTGCACACTTTTATCTTGCTGTGTGCGGATGTGGTACACATGCTGGGAAGCTGCAGCAAATAATAGTTTCCCAGTGCATATGCACGCAACAAAGTACATGAAGTACACAATGCAATCAGTATACACAACTACCTACATGTAGTTTTTACATTCTTTCCTACAGGAAATGTTTCCAAGGGTAGAAAAAGCATAATGTGTTAAGTGACTTTGGGTGATAGCAGCTTTGGATATGAATGCTGTACTCTTAACACAGGCAGTACAAGTGGGTCATGTTTCCTGTGTCCACACATATCATTGTCGTTTGTGGGCAGAGCCATAGAAGATTTTATACCAGTTTAATTGCCATGCGGTGCTTCTAGAGAGAGAGATACTCCATTTGAAAATGGAAGTTTTTACTGCTTCTCTTTACCATGGGGTGTTCAGATGACATCACTGACTGTTGTCCTGTTTTGCAGTGCCATCTGCTGACCATTTGCTGCTAATCAGACCATCTTAAAAGTATTCTCAAAACAATCGATTTCCATCAAAAATTGGCAGCAAATGGCCAGCAGATGGTGCTGCAAAATTGCACAATGGCCAGTGATGTCATCTGAATGCCCCACAGACAAGCCACAAGAACTTCCATTTTCAAAGGAAATATTTGGTATTTCTCCACCTAGAAACATCCAAGGTGACTGTGGCTTCTTCTGCCTGTTTCCCACCCGTAGTCTTTTCCTCTGCCCCCCTCCCACACCTTCTGTAGGGAGCAGAATTCCAGGGATGCCACAGAGCAGGCAGAAGAGGGTGCATCTGAAAAGACTGGAGGTGAGAAACAGGAAGGAGACGCTGCAGCTCCCTTGCCTCCCAATTCAGAAGCTGATGTAAAGATAAAAAGGGAATCTCCAAGTTGCGCTCTGGCAATCCTGGGTGTTAATGATCTGAACCCCATTTCATGAATTTGTGCCTGTGTATTATTAGCATCCAAAAGCCCCAGTGAAAAAATCTAATTTAGTCTTGCTGAGAGGAAAACACTTCAGCGCATTGTAATCTCAAGTTTATTGCAGGCAGACAGAACAGATGACCTGTGTTATCCAAGCAGGAACTTGGCAACCTATGCAAAGCTGGAGGGAGATAATTTGGCTGCCAGAGCACCATGTATAGTTTGAGATCTATGTTTTTGAACTTCTTTCCTCGCAGCCCAGATCTCTCATCAAGGCTAAGGTAGACAGCCAGGCTTGTTTTAAACAGGAAAGACAAGTAGGGACCCACAACTAAATGTTATGGTATATCCCTGGTGTGCATGTGTTGTCTGAGCCTAGTGAAGAATCTAGACACCATCTTTTCCCCTCAAAAGGAGAAGGGTTTGTGACTGTCTTGAGGGACTCCTGGTAGTCTTCAAGCTAAGAAATGTCCTGCTCTTTTTTGTTCAAGCCTCCTCTCTCCCTCCTTGCCATAGAGTTTCCTATTGGAACTCTGAAGCGAGGAACCCACCCCTCTGGTTGTCTGGTAAGTGTCCACTGAGTTTGCAAACAGTGCTCTGTTGGGTTATGTTGGAGTAGTTTGTGGGGTTGCCCCTTTAGGGGTGTTTTCCTTCAGATTTCTGTGAAACTGATGTATCTGTGGGTTAATCAGAGTCTGCCAGTACCTCGCTCTCACCTGAAGGTGCTCCGGTTACGTGACTGTAAGAATTGTAACAGTTCCAGCTGTTTCAAAAATAGATATAGTATTCTGAGCCACCCATAGATTTTCTGCTGTTTTAAAAGACCCACCCTTTCTCCCTTGCTACCTTCCTGCTCCTTCATATTCCAATGAAAAGCCATATTTCCTGCAAAGTCTTTAGTTTATCCTGAGCAGTCAATCACATGTTGCATGCAGATGTGTCACTGAACTCTATCAGCCCCCTACTTTCCCCCAGGAAAACCCATTTTGGGAAAGGACCTATGGAAATGGAGCCTAAGGATGTGTAACTTCATTTGCTTGCATTCTGCCTTTGTTACTTTTCTGTCTCTGGTTCAGACATCATGCACTACCTTCATTAAACCCTGACTCCACTGATTTATATCCGCCGCCACCCCCCACCTGATTAGGGGCCAAATCAGCCCAAGCTAACTGCCGCCACGCCCGCCCCCGCCCGCCCGGATTAGGGGCCAAATCGGCCCAAGCAACAGTAACTGCCGGCGTGGCCGCCCCCGCCACAGACCACCCGCCCGCCCGCCCTCCCAGTTGCCCAGTCCTAACCTTCTAAGCCCAATCAGGGACCCATACCGGTAACTGGAGAAGGAGAGAGGAGCTCGCAAGCAGAGCTCCTCTCTCTCCAAAGCCTCAACCCGAACTGGTGCTTTGGCCGCAAAGGACGCCTGGCGTCCTTTGCGGCCAAAGCGCCAGTTCGGGCTGAGGCTTTGGAGAGAGAGGAGCTCTGCTTGCGAGCTCCTCTCTCCTTCTCCAGTTACCGGTATGGGTCCCTGATTGGGCTTAGAAGGTTAGGACTGGGCAACTGGGAGGGCGGTCGGCGGCGGGGGCGGCCGCGGCGGCAGTTACCGTAGGTTGGGCCGATTCAGCCCCTAATCCGGGCGGGCGGGCGGGCGGGCGGCGGCGGTGGCAGTTAGCTTGGGCCGATTTGGCCCCTAATCAGGTGGGGGCGGGGCGGGAGACAGCATTCGGACCATAAGACTTGGTGCGTCTTATGGTCCGAAAAATATGGTAGGTGGGGAGAAATAGAGAAAAGAGCTAGAATTAGCACTATTCCTCAGGAGGAAAAGGTGTGTGTGTGTGTGGGGGGGGAGAATGAGGAATCTGCCTCTTCTTGGTAAAATTTTAAGATAGATGAGACATGCCGGGGCTCAAGGAGCTCCTGAAGTTATGCCCTCTGTCCTAAAAGTCATTCTCCCTGCTCCCCAATGTGGAAGTAGGGCTGGTTGTGGTCTCTCACTCTACTGAGATACAAAACCACTCTCTGCAGGTGCTCAGAAGCAGGGTCATTCCTAGTGCGGTACGGGGCTGGGGGGCAAATAAGCATGTCCTTAACATTTCATATCATTACAGAATCATACTGACGGATGACATACAGTATAAATAGTGTGAGTGAGGTTTTTTGGACATGTCCAACCAGCTTGGCATTTCTAAAGAAAAATAAAATAAAATAAAAGCACAGCACATGCTTCACAGTTCTCATTCAGACCTTCTGGGTTGCAAAACAACTTGAACATAAGTGCATTTATAAATGAATGCATGAATAAATAAATAAATAAATTAAAAATATAATATTGTTTGTTCCAGAAGTTTTTGTAATTTTCTGCCATGAAACAAGCCATTTATAGGCCTTTTTGGATAGTTTTTTTTTTTAAAGCCAGCAAATTTTCCAATCTGTTTTAAATTAAATATTCAGAGACTTCTCAGTCTCCCCCCCATATCAAAGCCCTATGGCAAGCAGATTCCTATATATCGGGGGTGGGTGGGTGTAACCACAAAAAGGAATTCACATTCTACCTCCATTACTGGCAAAGGCTGGCCTGGCTGGCCCGCAGAGACCTGTGGTGGGAAAGGGCAGCCACTCTGCCTGCCTCCTTCCTTGCTGCTGGGAGTGCTTCAGGCTTCAGCGAGGCCTACACGGAGGCCTCTCTGGAAGCCCTGCCCGATCAGCTGAGAGGCGGAGAGAGAAGGAGCTCTAGTAGCTTGCAGGCTGCTTAGATTGCCAGCCAGGAGGGCAAGCAGGAGAGGGGGCGAACAGGGCAAGTGGCTGAGGGGCCTTGGGGCTGGGCAGGTGGGCAATGGGGAGTCATGTGATGCGAAGGACACAGAACAAGGAATTAAGGGAACAATACAGGGAAGTACAGACAAGACAAACTGGAACACGGAAAAGATATAATTCCAAGAGCACAGTATCTGCTGCCAATGAAGTTGCAAACAGCAACTCAGCCATGAGAGACTGTTGAATATATAAGGCTCAACAGAACCAGGAACCAATCAGGCTTCCCTGAGTCAGCAGTTTGGCTTTCTTCCCTGTTATCTCCTGCACCTGCGTGAGTCCCTCTGAGCCTGCCTCTTGATACTTCGTCTCACTATAGGTGGCATCCCAGGCTCTTCCTCATCAGAATTCAAGTCTGGCAGCTGTTGAGAATCCTCAGGTCCCGAGTCTGGTTTCTCTGCCAAATCTTGCTGCTGTGGCTCACTAGCAGGCGAGTCTTCCTGCTCTGAGTCTTCTGATTCCGAAGTCTGAGCCATGACAACGATGTGGAGAGTGATGTGATAGAAAACAGATGAGTCCATTCATCCACAAAGGTGACATGGTGACCTCCGTTTGCGCTGTAGGTCTTTCTCAAGCGCAAAATGATCTTCACAAAATAATACTACTCCACATACTCCAGACTGCAATCTTTATGTCAGCAGCCACCTCTACTACTTCTGGAAATTTCATTCAGAAAAAAAGGTTCTTGTAAGGGGCTGTGGATGATCACACAGCTCATTTGGTTGGAAGCAGCCGAGTTGACCCTGAAGTACACCCTTTGCCATCCAGTGAGACCTTGGATGCTGCCCCAGCTTGCCTTGTGCTGCCCTTTGACTGGCAAGCCTTCCCAGCATCAGCAGTTTTGCAGGCACTGGTCCCAACTGCAAATGGGGTGGGATTGCCTGGAACAAACCAGACATTCACAAAGAGTTGGGGTTCAGAGGTACTATGCACCTCAGGGTAAGCAGCCCTTGTTTTGGCAGGCCTCAGGTTGCTGCCTTGGTATGGGTTCAGACAGCCACAGACAAGTCCGTGACCGAATTTGCAAGTAGGTTCCATGTTATACTGTGAAGCCTCCCTAAGTTCTGCAGGGAAAGAATAAATTGCACTGAGAGCAGTTCCTAAGAGCACAATCATAGATTCATAAACAATCAGCAGCAATCTTGGTTATTAATACAGATGCTTTACTTTGCTTCTATCTGAGTTTTCCAACACTGTGATAGATGTTTAAGGCAGCATTGTTGATAAGAGTGGGTCTTGTGGTAACAAGCATGAATTGTCCTCTTTGCTAAGTAGGGTCTGCCCTGGTTTGCATTTGAATGGGAGACTACATGTGTGAGCACTGTAAGATACTCCCCTCAGGGGATGGGGCTGCTCTGGGAAGAGCACCTGCCTGCTTGCATGCAGAAGGTTCCAAGTTCCCTCCCTGGCATCTCCAAGATAGGACTGAGAAAGACTCCTGCCTGCAACCTTGGAGAAGCTGCTGCCAGTCTGTGTAGACCATATTGAGCAAGATGGACCAATGGTCTGACTCAGTAGAAGGCAGCTTTCTATGTTCCTATGTAAGAGAATACTTCTTGTTGTGACCTCTGAAGTGTTTTTAGCTTGCTGATAATCAATTTCTCTTATAGGAGGAAGAGGGATAGATGGGGCACCGATCATCACCTTCCCCGAATACCCAGGTTTCAGTGAGATCCCTGATGAGGATTTTCTGAATGTTGTGACATATTTAACTAGCATTCCAAGGTAAGTCTGAGATTTATTGCAATCTTTCCTATGCCTGCAGCCTCAGATTTTCACTGAAGTTTTTAGGGCAAGCCCAAACAACATCTTCCCATGTTGACTTGTTCTCCCCTGACCGATGGTTTGTGTGGGAATCCACAGCCAGCAATAGCTCCATTCCTTGTCAGCCACACCAACTGGCAGGACTGAAGTTTATTCCCCCCCACCCCCAATTTCTATTTATTTATCAAATTTGTATGCCGCCCCCAACTTCTGTCTCTGGGTGGCTTACAACAACATAAAAACAAACCAACACACAAAAGTAAAAAACCTTTAAAAAATTCAAAACCACAATTAAAAAGCTTCGGTGAAAAGTTAAGTCTTTAATGACTTTTTAAAAGTTATCAGAGATGGGGAGGCTCTAATCTCAACAGGGAGTGCATTCCAGAGTGTCAGGGCAGCAACAGAGAAGACCAGTCTCTGCGTAGTCACCTGATGAGTTGGTAGCAGCTGCAGGCAGACCTCTCTGGATGATCTCAATGGGTAATGGGGCTCATAGAGAAGAAGATGTTCTCTTAGACACCCAGGGCCTAAGCTGTTTAGGGCTTTATGGGTTATAACCAGCACCTTGTATTTTGCCTGGAAACTTATTGGCAGCCAGTGTAACTCTTTTAGTATAGGAGTCATATGCTGTCTTTGAGATGACTCAGAGACTAACTTGGCTGCCACATTCTGTACTAATTGCAGTTTCCGGACTACGTACCAAGGCAGCCCCACATAAAGCACATTGCAGTAGTCATATATGGAGGTTACCAGCATATGAACCTCTTGTTCTGAGGTCATCTAGCTCAAGAAACAGACTCAGCTGGTAAATCAGTCAAAGCTGATAAAAAGCACCTTTAACCACCAGTGTTCCCTGTAATAAGGAATTGCAGATGTTCATCATCCACAGGCAAAGGTCATTGCTGGTGGGATTATGGGAATTGTAGTCAACAACATCTGCAAATCCCTGTTGCAGGGAACATTGCTGACCAACACCTCAACCTGGGACACAAGTTGAAATCCATTCACAATTTCTGTGCATATTTTGGAAGCTCAGCCCAGAATAAGTTCAAACAAAACAAAACTCTGCAATCCTTAGTTTGCATAGAAGCATAGAATTGTATGTCCAAAGAAGCTCCATATTGTTTGAAGACCTTCAGGATATATGAATCTTGGATCACATATAAAACTCATTCACTTGATCACAACTTGGGTAGGAGAAGTGTCCCACCCAAGTTTGGGAGCTGCATGTTTTCTGACCGTGTGTGAGGGATAAACAAGGGAGGAGGCACTGGCAGTGATCGTCAGCTAGCCTTCTTCCACTGGGTAGGAAGGCTTCTCCTCCTACCTCATCCAGCCGCTGGGTTCAGCTGCTGGGTAGGACATTGCCCTCCTACCCAGCAGATGGCTAGCTGTTACTGCCAGTGTCTCCTACTTTGTTTCCCCCTTGCACATTGGGTAGGGTGCTTTGCCTATACTCTTCCTTATGCTGGTGATACCCTACCTATATCCTTGGGTATGTATCCTTGCGATATTCTTGCTTATGCTGTTGAGCACTTTATTTCAGAAATAAATTTTGGTGACTCTTGTCTACAGCACCCGTAAATTGAGCAATGTGTTTTTTTTTTGCCTAACTCTCAAATTTCAGTATCAGTCCCTTAACTGCATTCAGTCACATATTCTGTAGGTAGACAAACAAGAGTCATTGTTGTAACTTCCATAGTTTTCAAGAAAACATACTTGAAAATATTCGCTCTTCAGACTCCATCACAGTTTTTAGAAAGCTTGTTAAATCTTGGCTTGTTATCCAGGCCTTTACATGATTGTTTTATTGCTGCTTCTGTGTGTTTTTATCCGTGTACAGTTTTCATGTTTGTATTTTATATATTTTAAATCAGATTTGCTGTCATATTTTTAGCTTAATACTTTTAACTGTCAGTTTTATTAAGTTTTTTTTTTAATTTGTAAACTGCCTCGGGATTGTTTTTAATGAAAGGTGGTTTTAATGCCTATTAAATTTAAGAATAAATAAATAAATAAATAAAATTAGCCTAGCAACAGTGGAGACTGACAATACACTCCCATTGGTTGCTGTGATCATGACTCCGTAACGCTGCTCATTTGTACTCTGATTGGCAGATGCAATTATGACATCATAACTCTGCTCGTTTGCTTGTTTGTGGGGCAAATGTACTGCAGCTGGTTTTACTCTGTCTTCTTCTAAGACCTAAGTTAGACCTTAGGTCATCTAACAGGTCCACATCTGGTGATTAAGGTGAACAAATGGGCAGTTGCTGGATATAGCAACTTTTCCCATGCTGCATGACGACTGCCAGTGTTGATCTCCTCACATTGCCTATCCCTGTCACTCAATGGGACATATCCTGGTGGTTTGCTCTGTGTGTGTGTGTGTGTGTGTGCCTTCCAAAGGGCAACTATAAAATTGCCTTAAAGCTAGAATCTTTGAAAATCTACAAAAAGCCATAAAAATGCTTTTTATGCTACCACCTTTTAACTGTATAGCTATCTTTTCCACAGCCTTAGGTATAGATTTTACTGTTTTTAATGTCATAGTTAACTTTATAGCTTGCTTATTTTCCTTCTATCTTATGCTGGTCAAAGACCAAAATAAAGACACAGATTAATTAAAAATTAACAAATTGCCAGGGACAGATGGAATCCATCCAAGAGTTCTGAAGCTGGAACACACATGTGAAATTGCTGATCTCCCAGTGCATAATTAATCTATAGAATTCTCTGTCATGGGATCTGGTGATGGCCCCTAGCTTGGGTGGCTTTAAAAGGGGTTTAGACAAATTCATATAGGACGAGTTTATCAATGGCTACTAGTCTGGTAACTATAGGCCACCTCCAGCCTCAGAGGCAAGGTGCCTCTCAATACCAGTTGTGGGGAGCAATAGCAGGAGAAAGGGTATGCACATACTTCTTGTCTGTGGGCTCCCAAGAGGCATCTGGTGGGCCACTGTGTGAAACAGGATGCTGGACTAGATGGGTATTCTTGGGCCTGACCCCAGCAGGGCTGTTCTTATGTAAAGAGTAAGCTGTAGTATTGTTTGCCCCACGAGAAAGGAGAGCTGGTCTTGTGGTAGCAAGCATGACTTTTCCCCATAGCTAAGCAGGGTCTACCCTGGTTGCATCTGAATGGGAGACTACATGTGTGAGCACTGCAAGAGATTCCCCTCAGGGGGATGAAGCCGCTCTGGAAAGAGCAGAAGGTTTCAAGTTCCCTCCCTGGCAGCATCTCCAAGAGAGGGCTGGGAGACATTCCTGCCTGCAACCTTGGAGAAGCCGCTGCCAGTCTGTGAAGACAATACTGAGCTAGATAGACCAATGGTCTGACTCAGTATATGGCAGTTTCCTATGTTCCTGTGTTCCTACAAATGAGCAGAGTTATGATGTATCTGCCAATCAGAGTGCATTTTCAGTGTCTCCCCAGGACTGCAGTTTTCAGTTAAATTTACAGTCCTTTTTTAAGAAAAACTGTAACAGCCACCTAACTAGGGAGCAAGAGGTGGCTGGTTCGAATCTCCGCTGACCCTCTGAAGGCCCATTATCTTTTTTTTTTGGCAAGAATTTTTGCTTTTATTAGTAATAGAAATAGAACCGGTTACATCTCTGAGACTGCCATAGTCATACAAGAATAAGAACAATGAGTTATCCACAGCAAAGAAAGCAAGGGGGGGGAAACACAGTAATAATATTTAAGCATACTTAAATGAGTAAATTCTGAAATTTAGTAATATAGCCAATTCATTCATTCATTCATTCATTCATTCAGTTTCTATACCGCCCTTCCAAAAATGGCTCAGGGCAGTTTACACAGAGAAATAACAAACAAATAAGATGGAACCCTGTCCCCAAAGGACTCACAGTGTAAAAATAAACATAAGATAGACACCAGCAACAGTCACTGGAGGTACTGTGCTGAGGGTGGATAGGGCCAGTTATTGGAAGAGATCTGTTTTAACAGTAGTTAATGTGGGAGTTATCTTATATTAGCCTTTCCTGTATGACCCTCACACTGCCAAAAAACAACAACTTCCAATCTTCTGATGAGATTCTGTTCCAAAATGTCATCACCTTAGGGGACTAGCTTAGCCTCCTTAGCCTAGCTTAGGAGCAGAGCCTTCTCTGTAGCAGCCCCCATGTTGTGGAACTCTCTGCTAAAAAGATCCATGCAGTCTTCTCCCTGGGTACTTTCTGAAAATGGTCAGAAAGTTCATTTTATGTTGTTAATCTTTGAAAATTAGCTGATTCCCACCCTTGCCCTAATATAGACCTTGTTACGCTGTTACTGGTTTTGTATTTCTGTTTGTTTTTCTGTGCTATTTCTTATCTTCTATCTATATATTTAATTCTCTAAGGCATATCCATGGCTAATCCCATGCGTGGCAGCTCTTGCGAGAGTTCACAAGCAGCAGCTGGATAGCCACGGGTACGCTGCTGCCGGCCATGGGCAGCGAGGGAAAGCACCAGCCGGGGAGGGAAAGGGCTGCCTGGCGAGGGAAAGCCAGGCCTGCGGGCGGGAAAGAAAAGTGTTGGGCACCTGCCAGACCAGCAATTGGGGAGGGAAGGGAAAGCAGACTGGGAGGGGGAGAACGGACTGGGGCTGAAGGGAAGGAGGAGAGACAGGGAGGACTAAGGGCGCAGATGCTCTGCACCAGGTCAGCTAGTTTGCTTTTATTCTGCTAGGTTGAAATGAAATGAAATGAAATACTTTATTACCATCATTGATCAGTTATATATACAAACAGAGGATACTGCATTCAGATAAGAAGTAAATCATACAGAATACACCAACATAGAAGCCTTATGTAACAACATCTAAAAAGAAGGACTAGAGGTTAGCTGTTGACGGATCTTAACAGCTACTGCACAAAATTTGGCAACCTTGTAGGTGGTCGAAGGTTTCTTATCTGCCAGGAGGAGTATGGTGTAAAATTCAGCAGTCCGGCTGGGGAAGTGTGATAGCAAGGGATAAATAAGATAGCACTGGCTATCATTATGAAAGGGACAAAACAACAACACATGGTGGACAGATTCAACTTCACCTGAGCCGCAGGAGCATAACCGACTTGCCAGAGGGGTTTTTCAAAAACCTTCCAGATAAAACCGCTGATGGTAAGGCATCATATCTTGCTCTTGGGGAACTCTGTGATGGCTTGGTAAAGAGAGGGACAATTGCTAGCTAGCAGGTTCCTGGTTGAAGTCACCAAGGTGCCCTCTTTTGGTCTCTGGGATAGAGCTTAAATCGTTCTGATGTTCAGTGTCCAAGATCCTCTGTTTGAGGATCTCCTTGGCCTGACTGTAATCTAATAATGACAAATGTTCAGCAGAGAAGCTGAGTGATGACAATTTACCCATCATTGCTCGTGTCCAGGTAGATTATCCTAAGCCAATAACTAAAATCCATGCTTTTGTTTCCACTCTCTGAAGGGCCATTTACAACCTCAATGCTGCGTTGGAGATACATGGAGGGGCCCTGAATACTGCTCTAATAAACTTGGATTATCTCCAGCAGCCTATAGTTAGTGTAGGGGCTCAGTTGTGAGCCGTACAAAAATTGGGCCAATGATTTAGCAGCAAATAACTTTAGTACTGCAGGGATAGCTTCTCTACCTTTGGGGCGAAGACGTCTTAATGTTGCTGAAGCATTTCTTTGTGCCTGTTGGGCAATGTAGTCCACATGGGCCTTCCATGACCCAGTGGCATGAAAAACCACAACCAGATATTTAAAACTATTTACCTGCCCTATACGATGGCCTTCTATATGCCAGTTAAATCTTGTAGGCGTCTTGGCAAAGACCATTACTTTGGTTTTCTGGAAATTAATTCCCAATTGATTGCCCTTCCCGTAAGTGGCCAAGAGCCTAAGCGCTCTCCTAAGGCCCACAGGAGTTCGTGAGATGATAGCAGCGTCATCTGCATTCAGCAGGATTGGGATAGCTGTGCCCGCAATAGTTGGCGAATGTAGCACTGGATCGGAGAGATTATCAGCTAGGGTATTTATGTAAAGATTAAACAGGGAGGGTGCCAAAATGCACCCTTGTTTAACTCCTTTACTAGTGGTTATTAAATGCGAAAGTGAGCCTTGAGGATTACATCTCACTCTTACACTGGTGTTATCATAGAGCTTCTGAATAAGAAAGAGTAAGCATCTATAGATATTAGTGTCTCTTAGTTTTCCCCAGAGGCTTATCCTCGAGACTGAATCAAAGGCTGCTTTGAAATCTACAAAGGCCACATACAAGGAAGACTTAGGTTTGTTGCTATATTTCTCAATTAGATGGCGTAATACCAGGGCATGGTCCATGGTGGACAGCCCTGTTCTACAGGTAAAACCAGCCTGTTCATCAACCAGTATACTTTCATTCTCCATCCAGTCTTGCAACTTCCAGTCTAAATGCCTCGCATAAAGCTTACAACACTCAACAGGCTAATTGGGCGATAGTTGGCAGGATCACATCTATCCCCCCTTTTAAATATGGGCACTATTGTGGCTATGCCCCAGTCTTCAGGTATGAGCCCAGTTTGATCTATGCATGTAAAGAGGGCTGCCAATACAGTGGCCAACCAATCTGCATTAAACTTAATCATTTGAGAAGAGATACGATCATAGCCCGAGGCCTTGCCAACTTTTAAGGAGTCAATAAGCTTCTTAACTTGGGCAACAGAAACAGGTGGCCAATCAGGGAGCGAGTCATTTTAAAAATCTACTGGGGCTAGTTCCTCCTCCTGGGCCTAATAGAGAGCTTTAGAGTATAATTTCCATGTCTCCATAGGGACCTGACTAGTCAAGTGGGAGGAATAATGCTCCGAGCAGCCAGCTGTAATATAAGAACATAAGAACATAAGAACAGCCCTGCTGGATCAAGCCCAAGAATGCCCATCTAGTCCAGCATCCTGTTTCGCACAGTGGCCCACCAGATGCTGCTGGAAGCCACAGGCAGGAGCTGAGGGCATGCCCTCTCTCCTGCTGTTACTCCCCTGCAACTGGTACTCAGCAGCATCCTGCCTTTGCAGCTGGAGGTGGCCCACAGCCCTCTGACTAGTAGCCATTGATAGACCTCTCCTCCATGAAGTCATCCGAACCCCTCTTAAAGCTATCCAGGTTGTTGGCTGTCACCACATCCTGTGGCAGAGAGTTCCACAAGTGGATCGCGCGTTGCGTGAAAAAGTACTTCCGTTTGTTAGTCCTAGACCTCCTGGCAATCAATTTCATGGAGTGACCCCTGGTTCTAGCGTTGTGTGAGAGGGAAAAGAATTTCTCTCTCTCCACTTTCTCTACACCGTGCATGATTTTATAGACCTCTATCATGTCTCCCCGCGGTCGTCTTTTTTTTCTAAACTAAATAGCCCCAGGTGTTGTAGTCTTGCATCATAAGGAAGGTGCTCTAGGCCCCTGATCATCTTGGTTGCCCTCTTCTGCACCTAATCCCGTTCTACAATGTCCTTTTTAAGATGTGGTGACCAGAATTGTACACAGTACTCCAGGTGTGGCTGCACAATAGTTTTGTATAAGGGCATTATAATGTTAGCCGTTTTATTTTCAACCCCCTTCCTAACGATCCCTAGCATAGAATTGGCCTTTTTCACAGCTGCCGCACATTGAGTGGACACTTTCAACGAGCTGTCCACCACGACCCCAAGATCCCTCTCCTGGTCAGTCACCGACAGCTCAGATCCCATCAGCATATACTTGAAGTTGCCAGAAGAGAGGGGAATTCTTCTCTCTAACTGAAGCAATCAGCCGCTGCCAGGACAACCTTTGAGCCTCTCTTTTCTTAGCTTTGATCAAGGAGTTATATTGTGTGTGCGCACAAATACAAATGTAAATGTTACAGTTAGGATGACAGCCACTCCCCGGCTTCCACCCGAATAATAGATGGTGGCGATAATCAGTATAATTATCTGCTTGTAACAAGGGAGTTACTAAAGGCTCCCTCAGCCAAGATTACCTTCCATCCACCCACAACAAAACAGTACTAATTTATGAATATTTACATATCACTTTTCAACAAAAGTGGAAGGAAGGGAGACGAGACAAGGAGGAAGTTGGCAGTGGAATGCACAGAGAGGATGTAAGAATGAGAACGCCTTGAAGAGGCAATGAGCCTTGAAAAGGAGTGGCCGCAGCATAAATGCACATGCAGGAGAGGAGAAAAGGAGGACGTAAGTTGGCAGGGAATGACGCAGGGACAAGGAAGAGCAAGGAGCTTGGATGAGGACAAGGAGCCTTGAAGAAAAACAGTGGTAACAAACATACACACAAGCACACATGGCAGCGGTGCAGCCATGCACATGCCAGTGACACCACTTGCATGTCACATCATGCGCACCTGGGTGTGACCCAAATGCCGGAAGGCATGTGCGTGTTCTCCAGGCTGCATTGGCTGGGTGCATTTATTTGCCTTTCTCTCCCTTGCTGGAGGGGGAGAAAAGGAATCCAGGCCATGCTCACATGCATGTGACATCATGGCAAAAGAGGTGTGGCCTGGATATTTTCCTCTCTCTCCAGCATGAGAGGGAGAGAAGGGGAAATAAACGCACCCGCTCAGCCAACACTGACTGGGAATGAATTCCAGAGGGCTCACATGGCCCTTCTGTGTTCCTTGAACCTGCCTGCTCCATGGTAGCTCCTCTTATGACATACGGTATGCTTCAGGCTGCTCTGCCTCAGCCAGCCAGCCCACCGGCTGCTAGCTGACAACAGGCTGGCTGGGCACACTGCTGACACTGAGCTTGCAATTGGCCGGGCTGTGTCAGAAGGATGGAAGCTTCAGAAAGGTCTCCTGGCAACCAGCTTTTAAGCTCCGAATTATAGGACTAATCTTAGGTCAATGAGATGCTTGCACTGAACGCAGATTCTAATGTCACAGGAAACTAGGATGATGCACTGTTTATATACTGCTCTTCAGCCAAAGTTCTCAAAGCGGTTTACATAGAAGAATAAGTAAAAAATAAACGAAATGGCTCCCTGTCCCCAAAGGGTCCACAGTCTGAAAAGAAGCAGATGGTGGACACCAGCAACAGCCACCGGAGGGATGCTGTGCTGCTGGGGCTGGACAGGTGTACAAATACGTTAAATAAATAAATAGACTACTGCACTATGGAGCCCCAAGCGCTGAATGTAGGATTTATAAATGCCGTAGAACTTCAGAGATGTTCTGCAGAACCAACTGTAGAAAACATTGATCTTTCTTTCTCTCTCACATGTATACTTAACAGGTCACGAATGGAACATATCCCTATATTTACATGCAGCATGCCATTTTTAACAAAGGTTGTCTGTCTTCCTTCATCCATCACAAACTAAATCAAATATTTACAAACTTGAGGGTGGTTTTTAAAAAAATCATCTAAATAGATTTTTGCTACCTTAAGTGGCGCAGCAGGGAAATGCTTGACTAACAAGCAGAAGGTTGCCAGTTCGAATCCCCGCTGGTATGTTTCCCAGACTAAACACCTATATCAGGCAGCAGCGATATAGGAAGATGCTGAAAGGCATCATCTCATACTGTGCGGAAGATAGCAATGGTAAACCCCTCCTGTATTCTACCAAAGGAAACCACAGGATTCTGTGGTCACCAGGAGTCGAAAAGGCTCAACGGCACACTTTGCCTTTAAATCAAATTTTATCCCACCTCCTCCTCCAAAGGACTCGTGGTGGTGTACATGCCTCCCTTTTTTTTTTTTTTACAATAACCTTGCAACATGGGCTAGGTGATGGTGATGACTGCTTGGGAACATAGGAAGCTGCTATTTACCGAATCATACCATTGGTCCATCTTAGTTCAGTACTGTTTACACAGACTGGCAGTGGCTTCTCCAAGGTTACAGGCTGAATTCTCTCTCAGCCCTATCTGGAGATGCCAGGGAGGGAACTTGGGACCTTCTGCTCTTCCCTGAGCAGCCCCATCCCCTAAGGGGAATAGCTTTCAGTGCTCATGCACATAGTCTCCCATTCAGATGCAAACCAGGGCAGGCCCTGCTTAGCAAAGGGGACAATTCATGCTTGCTACCACAAGGCCAGCTCCATAATATCTTACAGTGCTCACACATCTTCTAGTCTCCCATTCAAATGCAAATCAGGCCAGGCCTTGCTTGCTACCAGAAGATCAGCTCGGCTCCTATTCTCAGGAAAATGCAGCTTTGTGATGTGGTAGGAGGCACACCTGGGTGTGCAAAAGGAGACAGGCAATCTGAAGGCTGCCCCCTTGCCTCCCACCCCGATCACCATGCCTATGCTTAAAAGGAAGCAAGCGGGGAAGAGTATATAGTCCGTGTGGTATATTTAGCCACCTGGTTTCACTTCCTTTGCTGCTTCTAAAATACATCTGCTTCACCTCAAGACCTCAGCAACGGCTTTCTGACCCCTTGTGGCTCAGTGAGTGACATGGTGAGCAAGAAAGACTCATTGAACTCAGTAGGACGTCCTCTCAGGTGAGCGTGCCTAAGACCGCAGCCAGCGACAGCTACTAGGAGTCTAGGAGGAAGTGACCCAGAAAAAGGCTGTGTCAGTTTGTACAACCATTTTACAATGCTATAACTAGGCATTTCCTTCTATCCCACCCCTGGGAACTGGCACAGGGTCACGACAGGCTAACGATGGCTGAGGACCTTATAAGGAGACAACTGCTGAAATTTGAAGCTCCCTTGCTCAGATAGACTGCTGCTGTTCAGATGCTGTTGTGCAAAGTGTCCAGTGTGTAGTGGTTAGAGTGCCGGACTAGGACCGGGGAGACCCGAGTTCAAATCCCCATTCAGCCATGATACTTGCTGGGTGACTCTGGGCCAGTCAGTTCTCTCTCAGCCTAACCTACTTCACAGGGTTGTTGTGAAAGAGAAACTCAAGTATGTAGTACACTGCTCTGGGCTCCTTGGAGGAAGAGCGGGATATAAAATGAAATGAAATAAATAAATAAATAAATAAATAAAATAAAGCTTTGCAATGGATGAAGGAAGGCCCCTTTTCTTAAAAACGTCATTTTGCATGTCACATTTGCCTGGTGATGTTTCTCCTTCTCCGAACGGTATGAACGGTACTTGGTGGGTGAATGCATTGTTAGGCTGCAGGCACAGAGCCAATGAGAAGCTGCAACAATGTGCAAATCCTGTCTGGCTTGCTGCCCTCACTAAGCCTCTGAGCTCCAACAGGGTGCTCACCCACCATCTTGCTTTTTCACACACCGTTTTGAGAATATGCAAGAGCTGTTCACATGCTCTAGACTGGGGTAGCAGAAGCCTCTTGCCCTAGCTCAGGGGTTGTGTGTGCTCCCGATATTTGATCACCTGTCAGTTAAAAACAAGATGTTGGAGGCATCCTCCTTAGCACATGAGCACAAACAGCGCCTCTGACCTTTGACGGCCATTTTTAACCTTGGTCTAGAACAGGGGTGGACAAACCTGGCTGTCTGTACCCTGGCCTAGGATGCACTGAAGGCAAGTACCTTGTTGTCTCTACCCATTGCAGCCCCAGTTCCTCCTTGCTTGTGGTAGCAGATCTTCTGAGTTATGCCCTGGAGACATAAAAAAAGGGGAAATGCAACTCATATTTTTCTATTCTGTGGCACCCACACAATGGGGAAATGCTCCCTAATTGTAACAGCAGCGCTACTTGTAAGGAAGTATCAATACGATGAGAATGAACACAAGCCCACTCCCCAAATCCAGGAAAACACCGATGGTGCTCTGAGAACCCGCTGCTGAATGATTTGTTTGTGCAAAGAGAGGGTTGCATATTTTCCTAGTCTTCTGAGCCCATCCTTGATTGTAACCATTTGCTCTGAGCAGACCTGCAGAGAAGGAATGAGGTTTTCTAACGTACTTCAGCCTGACCTGTAGGCAATTATGAGGATATGGAAAAAGGAACTCCTTTTGAGTATCATTTTTATTTTCATTTTCACTGAAAATGTCAGAAGTCACCAGTATCTTTGAAACAAAGAAGTGATATCTTAATAACTTTGCAGACTCCAGTCTTCTTCTAAATCAAGGCTTCTCCCACAAGAAATGGCTATAGGGTCGTATCAAAATCTTAGCAGCTCTTGTCTCATCGACCTGAACAATTATGTAAGAAGCAGGGGCATACCAAGGTTGGAGTGGGCCCAGAGATGAGATTTTAAAATGGGCCCCCCACTGACTTGGCATGTGGGGGCCAAGGTCAATTTTTAGGGTGCTGATTATTAAAGTAATGCTTAATATTAATTAATTAAATCAAATTAAAATGAATTTAATTACAATTTAACTTTTGTTGGCAGGCTCAGATTAATTTAAAATTAAATTTCATTCTAATAAAATAAATAAATACACTTGTTAAAAAGAAAAACAGCAGAGGCTCCTCCATGGATTCACAGCCTTCTTGATAATTCACAAACTTGAAAATAGTGCATTTGTAAGGAAAAATAATACAGGCCCCCATGGTTTCACAGTTTATTATTCATACAAATCACCCCACTTAACATGGAGCACTAGACTCACCTCAGAGCTGACAGGGCACCTCGGCTTGTTCCCCAGGTGGGGGCAGTAGTGATGGCATGAGCTGCTCTCAGCCTGCTGTTGCAGCTGGCCAGTGTACACAGCAGGCGGCGGCACCCGCCAGCCAATGAGAGCCTCTGTGAGCCCTGGCACCAGAGAAAGCCAGCTGGGCGGGACCAGGGAGGGGAAGGAGGAGCCTAGGAGGCAAAAGAGAGATGGAGAAAGGAGGGAGGGAGAGAGCAGGGGCGTAGCTATAATTGAGCGAAAGGGTTCAAAGATCATGGGCCCCCAGCTCCTGAGGGCCCTCCAGGTCCACCTCTCCCAGTTTTCCTTATTATCTCCCTCACTCTGGGGGGCCACCAGAGAGAGGAATGAACACGGCCCCCTCTCCCCTAGCTACACCCCTGGGAGAGAGGGAATACTGGAAGGAACTTAGGAATACCGAAGGAAGCCCAGGCAGTGGGCTGCAATTGGGCGGGCACAGGGATGGATGGATCATGTGACTTGCCTCTGGGGGGTCCTTTAAGGCAGCAGGCCAGGAGACAACTGGCTCCCCTTGCCTAATGGATGGTACGCCCATGGTAAGAAGCTGCCTTAAACTGAGTCAGACTTTTGGTCCTTCTAGCTAAGTATTGTCTACCCTGACTGGCAGCGGTTCTCCAGCCACTTTCAGACAAGAGACTTTCTCAGTCCTACCTGGAGATGTCAGGGATTGAACCTGGGGCTTTCAGTATGCAAAGCAGATGCTTTACCTTTGAGCTAGAGACCCACCCTTAATTGTATCACTCCCCAGCTCAGGTCTGGTCCCAGGTTTTTGTGAGATGTTGTGTGACCAGAATATCATTGGGTCCACTTTTGTATTGTCCCTCTGGCACCTCCCCTTCCTCCTCTAACCACACCCCTTCCCCTTTGCCCCTTCAAACTAAAACAGGTGTTTGATTCTTATCACTTCTGAGCACGCAAACAGATCTCAATATGACTTTAAAACTGAACTGCCTTTGGACCATTTTAACTGCGGCAAAAGTACAGCTGTGATAAAAGGCATGAGCGCTATGCAAAACCTCCATATTCAGAGGAATCAGAGGAATGCTACCTCTGAATGCCAGCTGTGATGGCTAAGTATCCTAAGTATCCTAAGTGCCTTCCTGATAAAGAATAGAAGAATGCCCTTACGTAAGCTCCCACTGATTTCTGAGAAGAGACAGAGATGTGGCAGAAACCTCTTAACCATGTCACCAGCTTCCTAGATGCTATTTCATGCACATGCTGCGGTCAGTTACCACTTGGAAATGTGTAATTGTGTTCACTCACCCTTTAGGCTGCAATCCTAGGCATACAGGCTGACAACCTAAGGAAGCACCAGTGCTTCTTGCAAGACAATGTAGACTAACACAGTTCTGCTGTTTGTATGAGACAGAGGATTTTGCCAACCTTCCCTGCCCTCAGAAGTGCTCCCTGCAACTCAGGAGTAGAGCTGTACAACTCTCAGGAACCTTCGTCTGGGTCTTGGGGGAGGGTGCTTCCGAGGACAGGGGAGATTAGCAAATGTCCTCTTCTGTGGCTATGGACGCTGTATTATTTTGGTACATAGGCTCAGGAACACATTTTTATACTGTTCAAAACTCACATCTCTGGGCGGTTTACAATAAAGCAACACAGATTAAAACAAAGATTAAAACATTAAACAAATTAAAAAACAAGTTCTAGTAAGAACTAATTAGCCTACTTTCCTTTCACTGTCTCTACAACTGGACTAAATTTGGTTCAAATCAAGGTCCACAAGTTAAATCTCTTGCACCTCAAATTTTAATGCGTCCGCCATCTTGGATCAGGGTGGATGACATCATTACAAACGACACCATTGAGGTGTCCCTGTGTGTTACTCACTACAACTGTTCCAAATTTGGTTCAAATCATTAAGGGGATGTAAAATAAAACTGCTAATATTATAATGCCCTTATACAAATGTATGGTATGGCCATAATTAATATGCTGCCTAATATGAAATCTCAAGGCTGTCTACAAAATTAATAACATAATACAAAATATAAACATTTAAAATTCATAAAAAGATAAAAATCATAATAGATGAAAACATATTAAAAAATTAAAAATTAGATCTCTTTTAAAAGCGTGTGAAAATAGGTATGTCTTCCAGGTCCTCCTGAAAACAGAGACGGAGATGCTCTTATTTCAGCAGGGAGCACGTTCCAAAGCCCTGGGGCAGCCACAGAGAAGGTCCGGTCCCGGGTTGCCACCAAACGAGTTGGCGGCAACCGTAACCAGACCTCTCCAGATGATCTTAATAGGCGACAGGGTTCACAACAGAGAAGGCACTCTCTTAAGTATTTGGAGTACTCTGTACAGTTCTGGTCACCATATCTTAAGAAGGATATTATAGAACTAGAGAGGCAACTAAAGAGAGACATGACTGAGGTGTATAAAATTATTCGTGGAGTGGAGAGGGTGGACAGAGATACATTTCTCCCCCTCTCTCACAACTCTAGAACCAGGGGTCACCCCATGAAACTGATTGACAACAAATTTAGGACTGACAAAAGAAGTACTTTTTCACACAGCACATCATTAGCCTATGGAATTCTCTGCCACAGGATGTGATGACAGCAGCCTAGATGGCTTTAAGAAGGTAAATTCAGGGAGGACCAATCTATCATAAGAACAGCCCTGCTGGATCAGGCTCAAGGCTTATCTAGTCCAGCATCCTGTCTCACACAGTGGCCCACCAGATGCAGTGGCTGCTAGTCTGAGGATGATAGGCTAGACATGCATTTTAGATGCCTCTAAATCCCAGTTGCAGGGGAGCCACAGCAGGAGAGGGGGCATGCCCTCAGCTCTTGCTTGTGGGCTTCCCAGGGGCATCTGGTGGGATGCTGTGTGAAGCAGGATGCTGGACTAGATAGGCCTGGGGCCTGATCCAGCAGGGCTGTTCTTATGTTCAAATCTGCTCCTTCTTCTATATGGCAGCCCTGTGGATATTTGAAGACAACTATCATTAGTCTTCTCTTCCCCAGGCTAAACATCCCCAGCAACTTCAACCATTCCTCTCAGGATTTGATTTCTAGACCCCTTCTTGCTATGGTAATAATTGTATGTAGCTCAGGTCCACTAGGTGGCACTGTGTGGGGAGAAAGGGAAGGTTCAGAAAGGGAAGATTAAAGTTAGTTTCTGTTTTAGCTCAGCATGGTGTCCAGGCTCTTTGTTAACTCCACATGATGTCAGAGTGGGGAATAACTGTTTGCAGGGCACTGCAAACATCATTATGGAAACAGGGAGATACAGAATCAAGTCTCCTCTGAACCTGTTCCAGTTTATCAATGCCCTTCTTAAAATGTGGAGCCCAGAATTGGTCACAGGATTCCAAGTGAAGTCTGCCCAGCATATCATAGAGTGGAAAGATAAGAGGCACTAACAGAGACAGTGGCTGACATACAGACTAAGTTACTCAATAGTAATAAGGCATTATTATAAAGGATTACTTCAGGGGTCCTCAAACTTGGGTCCCCAGCACTGTTCCCTCTAACAGGGATTTCCAGATGTTGTTCACTATAACTCCTAGCATCCCTAGCTGCAATTGCCCTTGGCTGGGAATTATGGGAGTTGTAGTCAACAAAATCTCCTACTGCTTTGGGGTTGTGCTTGTGCAGAGGG